>NC_056747.1:623376990-623699490 GCF_019279795.1 Protopterus annectens | reverse complement strand
ATGAAGGAGCAGAGTACCTCTGTCATTAACTGGTAGCCATTTTCCTTTGGCTAAGAGGTTTGTCTTAAGGTTAAGAAATAACTCTTGGCCTCCAGACTTGACTGATGAACACTGACAAGGCAGGAAGGCCAAAGCTTCGTTAATTGCCAAAGTAAGTACCTGGTTGTGGGAGGAGTTTAGTGAGGCCATGGGGAATGACTTTCAGATGACCTCAAATAGGATTTGGCAAGCCATCTGATAACTTAAGAAAGGGAAACAGTATACTGCCCTGACTGTTCTCAGCACACATGGTGGAATGCTGACCTCACAGTGTCATGAGGCAGAAGAGACATTTAGAACAATGCCTAAATCCAGTAGCTGTGTCCTCTTTGAAGAGCTTGAGTCATACGATAAAGCTGTTGGTTCATTAGCTGTAGCCATAAACATCGGGTATTGACTGAGGATGTGTTTAGAGATGCAAGTGGCAAAAATCTATTTCTTTGCAGGGTTGCTAGACAATCCAAGATGATCTGAGAGTAGGGCCACTGTTTAGGTTGGTTTACTGTCTTATGAGGATGCCTTCTAAACAACCCCCACTGAAAATGTACCAGTCATGGCTCACAGAGATAAGGCTACAGAGAAGACCCAAAACACATTAGCGGGATCATATTTCTCAGATTGCCTGGGATGTTTTGGAAATCCTAGAGGATGTGCCAGAGATTATTGCTGAAAATAAAAAAAAATGTGGTTTATCCTTCCCTGCAAGATGCTATTACAACCCTCTCCAACAAAAGCAGGGTGCCTGGATGGAACAATCCGTTATCCTCAAAGCATGTTTTCAGTTTCTGAGGCAAGTACTGTTTCCTTATGTTGCTAATGTTTTGTGAAAGTATACCAAATTGAATCCAGAGGATCACACCACTTTTAGAACATTTAGACATACATTAAAATCTTGTTCGCTTCATTAAGAGAAGATTATTAGTAATGTCTGTCTCTAAGGTTACTTTAATTAATTAGGTTATAATACTTGCAACCAGGTTTCTACATTTACTAATTTTTAAGATTTAATATCTTTTATAATGTTATGTGTGGTATTCTGTTCATATGTTGCTGTCTTGTACTAGAGTACGCTGTTGTAAACATAGTTTTGAAAAAAGCTGAAACATTAAAAACATTATCTTGTCCTAGGGAGTTTGCTGCACAGCTCTCGAGGTTTACTACTTAATGCGTTCTCTTGTTTGCCAAAGCATGACATTATTTTCCAGCTTCTTCAGTCTGCTTCTTACCTTTGCAGGTCCATTTTACCCATTAATCTGATGTTATCTCTTCTGTCCATTCCTCAATAGATGGGTTTTTGGATTTGACCTCTGGTTCAACTTTGGCCACTCTAGACTTTGGATCCAAAGCTCAGGCTCCTCTCTTTACCCATAATTGACTCCTGTCCCCAGCTTTACCTCAGATATTATTTGCTGCTCGTTCGAACAAGCATGGTCCCCTTTGATCAGGCTCACCTCAGCTAAGTGATTTAACCTTTTATATATAGTTAAAGACTTTTCTATCTAGTTTTTACCTATCTATGGCCATTTTTTTTGCTGTAGCTGCTTGCTGCCAGCAAAAAAAAAAAAAGTTTTACTTATCTTTTTGCACCATTGGCACTTTTTTCTATGTAGTGTTAGTGTATAGCTTTTCGGAATCTTTTTTTGTCATTTTGAGTTTTTAAGGCAGTTGTTCAGTATTGCTGCACTCATTTCTGTTTATGTAGTTTGTATCTTTCCCTACAGTTTGTACCTTTCTCTCTGATTTCAAGAAATGTGTGGCCTGCGGCCACAAGATCCTTAAATCAGATGCCCGTTCTAAACATCTTTATTGTATGAATGCAGTCCATCTTGATGAAGATTGCTTGGTTTGCGCTGCCTTTGTCCACAGAGCCATTATTGAACTTCAGAACAAGATGGCTGTGAAGGGACTTTTCCCAGCCCAGTGAGAAACTTGTCCCACCGTTTTTCTTCTTCTGCTTCTGGAACCTCCCCATTTACCAACAAGCCCTCAGTTAGACATGAAAGGGAGAAGACTGATGAAAAATCCATGGAAAAAGTCAAAGATGCTAAGAAGCTTTAATCCTAATTGCTTCCTCTTCAGTTGCTTCTTTGGTCCAGCTCCAAAACTTCTGAGATTGTTAGATCTGACACCTCTACTGGATCTGATAGTTACCAGATGCCGTATTCCACCTCTGCTGGAGCCCATGTTTTCCCTATAGCCAGTCTGTCATAGATTGTGCTTCCTCTTCTTGCAAGAAAGGCTGATGCATCTCTCCTCCAGACCTCCTTCCTCCTCCTCTTCCATCAAATCAGTCTGATCTGTGAGAAGCCTTTCAGAAGTTGACATGGATAGGATGATGAGGAAGTTCCTCAGCACCCAAACTGAGTTGGGGATTCTGCTGGTTCCAACTCATTGGAGCCATGAATGCTTCAGTCCTTACCCTCTTCCTGCAGTCATGCCTAGCCATATCCATCAACCAGGTTCGGAACCTGTGGGTCTGAGTTTCACCCAAAGGTGGTCCTTGTTGAATCAGAAGACTCTTTCATTTCCAGTCCAGTAACATCTCTGATCTGACTGGCTCTGAGTGTCTTGGATCCTGAAGAATTTCAGAACTGAAGCATTGGTGCTGTATCTGTGGGTATGGGATTGACTCAGAAGTTTTCAGAGCCCACCCTTGCACTTGGAGCTTCAGCACTAGATAGATTGGCTCCGACATCAGCTTCAGACCCTGGCCAGATAGTGTGCCAGGACCAACCTGGATTGAGGTGGTTCAGTGTTCCCACTTAGCTTCAGTTTTTGAGGCCATCGAGAGAGTGCTCTTTCTTCCTTTTGAGTGGACTTCTCTTACACAGTTGGCTTTGTCCATTCCCCATCAAAAGTCCTTGGTCCTGATCCTGTCTTTCCTATCCAGTTGGGATGGCCAGTCCTGTTGAGCTTTGAGACATTTCTTGTCTAGGACTGCCATTCATCTTCTTAGTCCTTACCGGAGCATCCCATTACAGAGGCACCTCAGAAGCATACTTGCAAGAGGAGGCACATGGACAGCCCACAGGTGTTATTAAGTGTAGACACTGACTTTGAGGAAGGGGAGTGGTCCTCCAGATAATTATTTGTGGACATCTCATTTGAGGAGCCTCTTGAGCTATTGAGACAGAAAGGCAGGTGATCCTGTGAAGCTCCTTCCTATGAGGATCCAGTGTTTCCTGAGGCCATCACATCCGGCACAGCTACTTCTTGGGTAGTCCCTCCCACAGACAAGATGGTTGACTTGACCTCAAGCAGGCATGGAAGGAGCTGGACATGGCTGAACCCATCTCATGCAAGCCAGAAATTTTTGGTCTCAATGAAAGATTGCCCTAATTGGAGCAAGGGTCCAGCAGTTGATTCTATTGTGGTGGCAGCCACAAAAAAGGAGCTGGCCGAGGAGAGCTCCTCTGTCCATCCCCCTAACATGGAGTCTAGGGCATAGGACAGGTTTAGGAAGTGGGTTTACACTTTAGCTACCTTTGCACTGAGGACATTGAACTACCTGACACATGTGACAAGATATCTGAGTGATTTGACAGAGAAGCTCTCCAAATCTCTCCCTCTCACAGTCCATATTTGCTGCAGCAGACAAGAAACTAGTGGACTTGCAGCTGGCTACCCTAGTCCCTTTCCAATGCCTTGATGCATCTGATCTCTAAAGTGACTGAAGGTGCTTTGAGAGCCACAGGTACAGGCATTACCATAAGATATACTTGGATACACTTGTGTGACTTTGCACAGCAATTCAAGACATCTTTTGTGAATGCCCCTTTTGCTGGCTCAACTCTTTTCAGACCAGAGGTCAAGATCATGCTCTCCATGAGTGAGCAAGATAGGAAAACCCTTTCTGCCATAGAAATGCAGTTTTCTGCCTCCCAGAAGTCCTTCAACAGGAGCCAGAAGGGAGGTAAGAATCTGTGGTTCTGAAATTCCAAAGGGTTCTCTCCAGACACTTTTAGAGATAGACCCCCTCCCCATGGCATAGGGGGAATTATAATGGTGGACGTTGCCCCCAAGGCAGAGGAGGTCTGTAAAATCAAAGCTTCTAGGGGCCTATTCCCTGAGAGGTCCTATCTGTGCTCCTGAAGGGCTGCCTGACTGCCACTCTCTGGAGGCAGTCGAGAGGCACTTGTCTTTGCAGACCGAATCCTATACATCCAACATCAAAGATACATGGGAGCAGAAAATTATAACCAGAGTCTAGTCTATTCCCTTTCTGTATCCTTCTCCCCCATCAGTAAAACTTTACAATGTTCCACCTTCCCAAAGAAAAGTAGTGGTTACAGATGTAAAAAAATAAACAAACTGCTGGACAAGCCAGTCATCCAGGTGGAGGTCCCATCAGAACAACACAGATCCAGAATTTATTCAAGATTCTTTTGGTGCCAGAAAAGACCAGGGACCCCAGGTGGATATTACACCTCAGTCACCTCAACTAGTATGTCAGACAAATGAAGTTCTGGATGGTCATTGTTCAGTCCACCCTCCCTTTGTTGAAGAAGGATGATTGGATGTGCTTGATAGACCCTCAGGATGTGTACTACTACATTATGATGGACAGGTGATCCAGAAAGTTTCTGTACTTCCAGCTGAGAGATGGTCATTTTCAGTTTAGGGCCCTACCCTTTGATCTCACAGCAGACCACTGGGTGTTTAGCAAGTGTATGACAGTGGTCACATTTCATCTGAGACTGCAAGGGTTACATGTTTTCCCATACTAAGATGACTGGCTCATTTCTGCTCCTACCAAGAATCTGCTTATCAATGCCAAGGACTGTGTGCTCCACCTTTGCTCTAAACTGGGAATCACAGTGAGCTTAGACAATAGAGCTTACCTGGATACGACATACCAGATTGCGAGACTTCCTGAAAAAAGGTTCACCTCCATACACAATCAAGCTTTACAGGTCTTTTCCTGTAAGGAGACACTTGTTAAAATGATTCTTCAGCTACCAGGATCTATACCTGCCTCAGTTTTATTGGTTCCCTAACCACATACCATATGAGGGTTTCCCTGTGGACACTTTCAGTACAGTGGTCCATAAGGCATACTAGCAGACTTTGCAGAACACACGTACAGTGGTGGCTCGAGTCCCCAAAAGTCTCTCAGGGCTGCCCTTTGTCCCTCTTTCTCCAAAGCCATGGTGACCATGGACACTTCCCAGCTGGAGTGTGGAGACAATACATAAGAATGAGTGTCCAAGGCAAGTGGTCCCTCCAAGGCCAGTCTTCGTATTATTGTTCCAGAGATGACGGCAGTCATCCTAGCACTGCAGACCTTTCAGAATGCCTTACCTCCAGGAATGATATCCAGGCAGGCAACATGTTGGTAGTCTAGTACATCTACAAGCAGGGGATGGGGTGGGGGGAACATGCTTCATTATGTTGAGAAGCAATGTGTGTGTGACAATGGTTAATATCTTCCAGTCCCTTTCTGATAATGCAGATCCTGGGGAAATCCAATGTTCTGGTGGACAGTTTTAATAGTTCTATACCACTATCATACAAGTGGCACTTCAATCCAACAGTGGCAGAGCAGATTTTCTGCCACTGTGGTTGACCATGCTGAAATCTTTTTGCCTCCTTTCAGAACACTAGATGCAACAGACACTTTGCCATGATCTTCCAGGATGGGAAGTCACAGAAGGATGCTGTAATCCACATTTGGCCTCCTGGACTCCTGCATGCCTTTCCTCCTACTCCTCTCATCACAAAATATTTACAGAAAGCATTGGAGGGTAAGATCACGATCATCCTCATTTCTTCTTTCTGGCCTTGATTGGTGTGATTCCCTTCCTCTGGCCTCATTTGGTACACCTCCCCTTGGGTACTATATCCCTCAAGATATTCTCTCTTACCTATCCAGAGTGCCTTACCCCCAACATTTAAGCTGTTAGATTTACTGCTTGGTTTCTCCACTTCCAACGATGGCTAGTCAGTCCAAGCTTTCTTCCCCAGTAGTACACATTTTTAGATCATTCCCAAGACTATCTACAAGGAAGGTTTACAAAAGCAAATGTAAATTTTTTTTTTATTTGGGCCTCTAAATGGAATATGGACCCTTTCTCAGCTCCCCTTCCAGCAGTTTTAGATATTCTGACTTCCCTTTTTCACAACTGGGAACGTTAATCTACTATGAAAGTCCAGCTAGCTGCCATTTCAAATTTTCACATTGTAAGAAATCAGTCATCCATTACCTCAATTAGATTATCCAAGGCTTTTTTAAAGGAGCACTTTCTTACTTTGCCCCCCCCCCCACTTTAAAGATTCCACTCTTTCTTGGGATATTACTATTATGCTACAAGTTATGACTAAACATGACTTTGAACCTGCAGCCGGGCTGGGCATCAAGTTTCTGGTTTGGAAAACATTAGTTTTGGTGGCAATCACCTCAGAACTACAGACCCTGTCTTGCAACCTCTTTACCTTATTTTCTGTAAAGAGAGGGTATCTTTCTGTACAAACCCATCTTTCATTCTTAAGTGAACTATGGAGACTTCACTAAACCAATCAATCAATCTAACAGTTTCTTTCCCGAATTTCGCCAGCAAAGGGGAGTATGTGCTGCTGCACCTGCATTTTCAGCTTCATTTTTATTTTCACCGTACCAAGTCTGATTAACTGTTTGCCTCATTCTCAAAAGGCAAATTGGGGCAGGGAGTCTCTAGAGTGACTTTATCTATATGATTATCTGACTGCAACTCATTCATATACAAGGAGAAGGGCTTGATCTTGCCTATACTCATTAAAGCTCATTCAACAAGTTCTGTTTCTACTCCTGCTGCGTTTTTCTCAAGGGCTTCTGTTGATGACATTTGCTCCCCTGCCACCTGGTCCAGTGTTCATACATTAATTTCTCATTATAAATTGGATTTACTCTCTACAGATAAGGCAGCCTTTGTTTCAACCATCCTCTGGAATATCCTTCAGTGAGACCATCCCAAGAATTCATTAGGTGAAGACTCTGACCCATCCATTGAGGAAAGGATGGAAGACACACCATCATATACAAAAGTTATGTACTTACGATGACAATAGATCTGTGTTGTCTGCTTCCATCTTTCTTCAGCTTCCCTCCCACCTTCCCTGTTCTACTTTTTTGGAAGCTAACTTTATTAGTTTCTAGTAAGATAGTATGGTCTGTCTCCTGGATATATTCACATACTCTGAGTTCCAAAGCAGAACATAGGCAAAGCATTGCATTTAAGGACTCTCTTGTATGGATATGATTCTGTCTGTTATAGGTTTGTGAACAAACTCAATTTGAGGTAATTTTGGGGTCAGGAAGGGATTAAGGGTAACGGGAGGAGCCTGAGCTTCGTATACCAAGTCTGGAGTAGCGGAAGTTGGGTCAGAGGTCAGATCCAAAGGACCCATCTCTTGAGGAAGGAGAATGGAGGCAGACAACAGAGATCCATCATTATGCCAAGTACATGACTTTCATTTTTATAAATATCTCTTTTGTCATTTCAAATGTGCTATTCCCTCATTTGCAGGTGTGAACATGTTAAAAAATAGTAGTCTGTGAATGGGCCCTCATCATATCCAGTTTCTTCTAACATTTACTACAGCCAAATGAACTTGCTGTGTACTCCAGCCTCTTGTTAGCCTGTGCAACATAGTGTAACAGACCTTTCAATAATCCATTTAACTTCCCACTGCTGTGCCTTGTTTTCCATAACTTGAAATAGCCAGAATTATCTGTTTAGATTGCATGCCGTCACCCACCCTCATAAAATTGTGCCTTTGTAATTTTTTTTTGTACATCTTTGCAGGTGACCATATTCTGCAGCTGGTACCTTTCCTTAGTATGTGCTCCAGGAGACTCACTCACTCCCTAAACCTAATATGTCTGTCTTTTCCTAGCCTTAGAGGAGATTGAGACATCCCAATAGAGTATTATGCTTGCCGCCATCAGAATTTATTTATTGATTTTTGTATACTGGCTTACCTTTCCCTGCCTTGTTGAGTGACATGCAGTAATGTAAGGACATTAGAACCATGGGCATATACTGAAGTGTGCTTCACTAAATTAAGGATTGATGTCCCTGGTCTCACCACCAAGGGCTGTCATTCTATGCTGAAAAACCCCTACTCCACAGGATAGGCAAGCCAGAAGAATTCTGGTACTTTATCTACTTCCACTGACTTTTCACATCCTGGTTTCACTAATCAGATACAACTACCTTGGATAAGGGCTCCATCTTTGTATGCACAGAGATAGACCCAAAACTATGCTGTTTTAAATCCTGACCTTTTATGGCTGAGTTTATCACCCTTTCCTCTGTAGCCTTTTATTTCAGTCTTTTGCCCTTACAGATTCACTAGTCTAAGGCAGTGTTTCCTCCTTTCTTAGCCTTTGCTTTCATCTTGCTTCCTCTATCAGCAGTCTCCTGGTACCCTTCCTTTTTTCTGATGAAATGTGTCTATTAGGATGGCTAGTAGATCATTCCACAGTCCAGTCCCTTTTGCATCCCCAGGTGCACATGATTACCACCCACTGTCTGAGTACCATTTCCTCTTACATTGCACTGTTTACTTTAGAAAGCAGCAGACTGTCAGTAAAGGCCTCTGCTGTGCAGTAACATGCAATTTCTTTATGAGCCAGCAGAAGCTATTTACATGTTAAAGCTTGCCTGTAGAGCTTGCTGTGTTGGCAAGAAAAGGAGAGACAGCTGGCCCCTCTTTCTGTACATACACTCTTTGTGTCATTAGCTGACAAAATATTGCAGAGTTCAAAGTAAGCTGGAGTCACTGACCGTACTGCAGCAGTGCTTTTATAGGGAGACAGGTGGAGAAGAGATGCTTGTCACATATGATCCTATGTTTTTACTTTTTCTGTCAGTTCTGTATTGCAAACCTAAGCTGAAGTAGAGTTATCAATCAACTATGCTAAAAGATAATCCAAGGACATGCAACACAAATGATGATAATAATAACTAGCTATCCATGCCAATTATTATACATTTTAACAGTAAAAGTCTTTAATAAAAGATCAGTTATATAGTCAAGTTCATTTTAAAAGATCAGACTGTGCACTATTATATAACTTCTCTGAACTTAAATATAAGGTAAAGTATTAGAACTAGGTAGACAGATTCCTGAGAGAATGATTATAGTTTCTAGATCCTAGGTTAGAAGTGGATAAGATATATATCAAACACTATTTGACAGGTGCTGGATGTTCAAGTATTCACAGTTATGAAGTCTGTAAAATAATTAAGACATAAGTAAGACATTTTATTATTAAATGTTTCAGCTGTGTCATCATTACTAGTAGATGTGACCTTTCTTTAAAAAAAAGTGTTGCCCTTTTCACAAACACTGAAAAAACTGAGTTAGGGTTCTAAGCTTTTATTGGATTGCTTCTCAGAAGGGTCCAGAGTTAGATTCATTTCACCTCCACATACCTACTGTGTGATTTGGAACAAGTCACTTATCCAGACAATGCTCCAGTGTTACCCTTGAAAAAAGGATACCTTGTCCAGTGGGCTTTACCCAGTTAACAAATATATAAAATAAAGTAAAATAAAATACATAATCATTATCAAAGAGCAGCACCAGAATTACTTGTTCTAAAGACTTGAACCTTGCCTGTGGAGAGACAGGTATGTATCCCAGAGACTACCCCTTCTCTGGAATAGGCTGCTCCTCATCCATGTGAAACAGAGTTCCTCCGTAACCCAATTCAAGTGTAACTTGGACAATTGGATGGGGAACAGGAAATTCATTCTTGGCTTGGCACCTGTGTCTCTAATGGACACAGGAAACCTGTAAATGGTTCATCTTCCAGAACCTTGTTTATAAATGTTTCATCTCCCAAGCCCCTGCTCATCAAGGGTACCAGAACTTGTTAAAGATTTGGGATGCATGGCTAGGCTTGAAAAGGTCATTAGTCTAGTAAACACCTACGAAACTATGAAATTTCCAAGATGGCTGCACACTGATTAGCGCTTAACTTCAGCACTTTCAGTGTGAAAAAAAGAAACTGAAAGGCAAAAGCCAAGAACTCTTGTCACTTTTAGTAAATTCAGTTACTGGATCGTAAATACACTGCCTGGATGCCTGCAAAAAAGAAACTAAGAGAGCCTGAGAGAAAATCAATGAGAACAGGTGAAGAGAAAACAATAACTGGGAATAATCCTGCAGCAGTTCAGCAAAAAGCAGTTGAAGCTCCAGCTTTGTTGCAAGACATGGATTCCAGTAATCTAGAGAAAAAAATAAATCAAATGTGCTCTGAGCTGATTAAAATAAAACACTGAAAAAGTATATCAACAAAAATAGCAAAAGTGTGGAAAAATGGAAAATGCATTAAACAGATATTTAGATGAGCTGATAAAAATATGAAAATCAGATGTTGAAATGAAGAAAAGGCTGGCTGAGTATGAAAAGTGTTCCTGAAGAGCTGTTTCAAAAATGGTACAGTTAGAGGACAGATCATGCAGAGAAAAACTGAGATTTTCTACTGTACCAGAGAAACTAGAAGGAACAAACTGTATTCATTTTACGAAAGCACAAATATGCAACTGGACTGGTATTCTACAGCAGGATTTGTTAACTGAAAGGGCACGTGTATGCTCCTAACTTAGCAATGAGAAAGCAGCCAAAGCCTGTATTAGTAACGATGCAATCATACCAGCAGAAAGAGTTGATACTGACAGAAGGACAAATCATTAAACATTGGAGACAGTAGAGTATTTGTGGAAAATGATTATTCACTGTACACCAGGCAGAAAAGAAGCAAATTTATCCCAACAATCAGGGAATGTTGAGAGGCAGATGTGAGATTTAAGCTGTTTGTATCCAGATGCCTTCAGAATATTTTTTTTCCTGGGGGATCAAAGTCATTTTTGATGCAAGACAGACTAAGGAGGAAATACAAAAGTTAGTCCAACAAAAAGTGACCCGTCAAACAGAAGGGGACTCTTCTTCCCAAGGGTAGAAAAGCATACAGAAACATTCCTGTCCAGGGAAAATAAAAGCCAGCTGTCTTCCAGGTCTTATTGCATGGCTTAACTAATACGTTTTTTTTTTTGTTTTTTGTTTTTTTTTGTGTGTGTGTGCTTGTGTGTGTGCATGTGTAAGCTTTAAAAATATTCTAACACTGAATGCAATGAAACATTTTCCTTTAGCAAATGTTCAGTATGAGTTGAGAAGTCTGCATTTGAGGGCAGTTGTACAGTCTGTTCTTATGTTTCCACAGAGACAAGATCTCTATAGGTACAGGCAATAAATATCTTGAGTTCTCAGCATTGATTGCTGAGGGAATCATAAAATTAAAAGATACAAGGGCAAGCAGCCCAATTTTGGGTCTTTCTTTCCAAAACCTGATTGTGGTAGTTCCCAAATTCAAAATGATGTTACTTCACAAATTCTTAAATCTTCCTCTTTCAAGTCTTCTGGCAACACTAGGTTTAAAAGATGCTTATCATCATTTCCCTATTTATCCAGACATTTTTTAATGTTTTGTGAGTCTGGATCACATTATCATTTCTCTGCGTTACCCTTTGAACTATCTGCTGCACCAAGAGTGCTCACAAAGTGAATAACTCCAGATGATAAGTTGTCTCTCTCACCTTCTTTCTTGCTGGTTGGGTTCGGAGCCGACCTTCGGCTCCGACTCGGCCATTTTCTAAAGCTCGAGAGCTACTTACTGGCTCGAGGCCTCCCTATATCCCACAATCCCACAATGCCTGGTGCTAGACCCCCAGATCTCGTTTGCCGCTTCAGCTACGAGGCTGCGCTTTACTGGATCAGGTCTTATTCATCTTTTTGTAATATTAGTAGTTAAACTTTTAGTGTATATTTTTCAAGTTTCTTGTTTAATTAGAGTAGTACTGTAGATTAGTCTTACTTTTTCCTGTGTTTTCTGACCCTTGGGAAACTCGTTTTTTACTTAGAGAGTTTCTCCTCTCTCCCCCATCTCCCTAAGTAGGCCATTTAAATTAGAGGCTATCCCCTTCCCTTTTAAATTGTTCCAGTAGGAAGTAGTGTTTAGCCTTTGTAGCCTAAGATAATAGTCTCTTAGTTTTGTTAGTACTGTTACCTTTAGTTTTTTGTATGAAGGTGTGGGACTAGTGTGTGTGAGTTTTTTTTGTTTGCACTAGTCTAACATTCATCCATCGGTATTCCTTTTTTCTTTAACATGTCAAAGGATACCAAGGTATCAGGGTTCAAGAAGTGTGACTCATGCTGTCAGAAAATGTCTCTGACAGATGGTCACACTTCTTGTGTTTATTGTTTAGGTGCCCTACACCTGCAGGACTCTTGCTCGATATGTCATGCCTTTAGTCCGAGAGTCCTGCAGGAGTGTAGGAACAAGCTGATTCTCAGGGGGTTACTAAAACCCGACGGGTCTCCGGCGAAGTCTCAGCCAGCGGAAACCCCTAAGCCCACCAAGCCGTCGGCTCCCAGTACGGAGCCATCGCCAGGTGGAGCATCTGCTTCAATTTCGGTTCTGGCCGTAACCAAAGTATCTAAATCTCTCTCGGCTCCGACCTTGGTGTCGGAGCCATCAGGGAGCCATAAGCGATCCAGGTCACCATCCCTAGAATTGATTTGCTCGGTTCCGGGATCGCCTTTGCTACAGTCTGAACTGAGCTTTCGTTCCCACTCTTCTCGGTCCTCGAGGCTATCCGATCATGACTTTAAGTGAGTGGTTAGTAGACTCCTCAAATCGCAGGCCCTGGCTAAAATGTTAACTAGCCCTCCTCATCAGGCTGTGGCTGTTCCTGTTTCTGAAGTAGTTTCTCCTCTGACTCCTCGTGTCAGTTCGGAGCCGGAGCTTGTTGGGGCTTGGATCCTGGAAACGTTGGCGCCGATGCTTCCCCTTTTGGCTCCTTCGTCGGCTCCGATTTCTTCAATGGTTCCTTCCTTGGAGGGATCTGGGCGCCGAGACTCCCTCGTCGGCTCCGAGGGGGCGAGTGGCATCGGAGCCTCAGCGCAGGTAAGCTCGGCTCCTACATCGGCCTCGGAGCCGTCCCTTTCGGTGCCGGAGAGGATTCCTGTCACTTCGGAGCAGGGGCCCTCTTCTCTGCCGGACAGGGGCACCTTCGAGGTCATGAGGAGCATGCTGACTTCTGAGTCTGCACCTCGATCAGCCCCTTCAGCTCCTCCCCCCAGGGTGCCTGCTTTGGTCTCTGACCCTTCTCCAGACCCCAAGTGAGGGGATCAAATGCTCCAGGTCACCCCACTGGGTGTATCTTCCTTTTCCAAGGCCTCCCCTGAGATTTCAGAGGAGCCCCCTCAAAAGAGGAAATGTAAGAGGAAACATGTTGACTCCCCAGAGTCTGTCACGTCAGATACTGACTTGGAGGATTCGGAAGGGTCCCCAAGATCCCCCTCTGAAGATGTCTCTTTCTCAGACATCCTTGAAATCCTTAAGCAGAGGAGGAACTGGTCTGCCCTTAACCCTTCTGAGGACGAGTTAGTATACTTGGATGCGTTTGGTTCTCACCCCTCCACTTCCCGGGTGTCTCCACCCTTCAATCCATTGATGGAAGCAGTGGCTCGGAAGGCGTGGTCAGCTCTGGACACACTGGAACCAACCCCCTGCAGGCCCACTAAATTTATTACGGCCCCTCAAGATAAACAGTTTTTGACTAAGGGTGTCCCCGTTGATGCCATGGTAGTAGCAGCTGCCACAAAAAAGGAGTTGGCTGACACTGCTGTACCTGTCCATCCCCCTAATAAAGAGTCTAGGACGATGGATAGATACGGGAAGCGGATGTTATCCTCAGCGACCTTCTCCATGCGGTTGCTGAATTATTTGTGCCACTTCACCCGTCTTCAGAGGGATCTCCTCAAGGAGCTAGGAGATACCCTGCAAGATCCATCAGCTGCAGGGGCTCAAGACAAGATAAACTCCCAGCTAGCGACTCTTAATTCTATCGTCAACTCCTCCATGTGGCTCATTTCATATGCGGCTGATGGGGCGAGTAGGGCTGCAGGCACAGGCGTGGCTTTGAGAAGACATGCCTGGATGCAGTTATGTAACTTCGCTGATCCCTTCAAGGCGTCCTTCACCAACACCCCTTTTGATGGTTCGGCTCTGTTTGGACCTGAGGTGAAAGATACCCTTACCAGGTGTGAGCAGGAAGGCAAGACTCTCTCTGCCATGGGAGTCCATTTTTCCACTCCCTCTAGACCATATCTTAAGGGTCAGAAGAGTGGAAAGATGTGGTTCCGGAAACCCCAGGGAGCCGTGCCTGACACACGTGGTGAGTTTCCCTCCAGAGGCAGAGGAGGAAACAACAATAGATGCTGCCCGCAGGGCAGAGGGGGTCTGCAGAATCAGGGCAGCAGAGAATCTTTCTCTGTCAAGCCCTTCCAACACCCCTGAGGGGCTGCCCGGCTGTCCGCCTTCGGAGGCAGTCGAGGGAAGGTTGTCTCTGTGCCCAGAAGCCTGGTGTCTCATCACTCAAGACAGATGGGTACAGTCTATCATATCCGGAGGTTACAAAATCCCGTTTGTCCACACCCCCTTAAAATCAAACAACCCCCATCCCAGATGTTCCACCCAGTCTAAGGGAACAGGCAGTACAAGAAATTTCAAGACTGCTAAAAAAATGGGCCATCCAACAAGTCCCAGCAGACCAGCAAGGATCCGGAATTTACTCAAAGTTCTTTTTGGTACCAAAAAAGACAGGGGACTGGAGACCCATTTTGGATCTCAGCAGACTAAACAAGTCTGTTCAAAGAACGAAGTTCTGGATGGTCACGCTTCAGTCCATTCTACCCTTTTTGGGTCAGGACAATTGGATGTGCTCCATAGATCTTCAGGATGCATACTACCACATCAAAATGGACAGGCATTCCAGAAGGTTTCTCCGCTTCTGGCTGGGAGCCAGTCATTACCAGTTCAGAGCCCTGCCCTTTGGTCTCACCACAGCCCCCAGGGTGTTTACCAAATGCTTGGCAGTGGTTACCGCTCACCTGAGGATTCAAGGTGTTTCCGTATCTAGATGACTGGCCCCTTACTGCTACCACCAGACATCAATTGCTGAGAGCCAGGGATTATACCAAGCAAACATGCTCCAACCTAGGTATCTCAATAAATTTCGAAAAGTCTGCATTGTCGCCTTGTCAGTCTTTAACCTTTATAGGCGCAAGATTAAATACGGAAGATATATCTGCAAGACTTCCAGTAGACAGAGTGGCAGACATTCGCCGACATGTACAGGTATTATTAGGATGCAGAAAGATTCAGGCCAAATTCATCCTAAAAACCTTGGGTCTCATGGCAGCAGTGATCATATTAGTTCCTCTGGCTCATTTTCACATGAGGATTCGCCAGTGGATGCTTTTCACCCTATGGTCCTTTCAACAACTTCCTTTGTCTTACAAGATAATAATTACACAATCATGCAAAGACCACTTGGCTTGGTGGATGGTCTTTCCATCAGTACCCCAGGGCAGACCATTTGTCCTTCCTCCTCCTCTAGTTGCCAGGGTGACCACGGATGCCTCCTTGATCGGGTGGGGGGGGGGCATTTTCAGGGCAGGACTGTCCAGGGCACCTGGCAACCCCACGAGTACCACTTGCACATAAATGTCTTGGAGATGAGGGCGGTGCTTTTAGCGTTGCAAGCTCTTCAGAACTCTCTACCCACTGGGACCATTGCAATTCAGACAGGCAATATGTCTGTAGTGTGGTACATCAACAAGCAGGGCGGAACCAAGTCCTATCCCTTATGTCGAGAAGCACTCAGACTATGGCAGTGGGCGATCTCCTCTCAACAGTTTCTGACAGCAACGCACATCCCTGGGAAGTCCAACGTCATAGCGGACAGGCTAAGCAGAGCTATTCTCATGCCTCACGAGTGGTCTCTCAATCGGATAGTAGCGGACAAAATCTTCCACAAATGGGGTCAGCCTTGCTGCGACCTTTTCGCAACTCCTCTCAACAGCAAGTGTGACAGTTTCTTCACTCTCTTCCCTCTTCCCAGACACTACCCCAGAGACGCTCTAGTTCATGATTGGCCCCAGGGACTTCTGTATGCATTCCCACCCTTTCCCCTAATTCCCAAACTAATTCAGAAAGCTACCGTGTTGGGGTGCAGGATGATCCTCATTGCCCCCTACTGGCCTCGACAATTCTGGTTCCTGTTCCTGCATCGTCACCTTCTAGAGAAGCCTTGGAATCTGGACCCCGTTCCGGACCTCTTGATCCATCAGTCAGGCAGGCTGCATCAATCTCTTCAGTTTCTCAACCTCACTGCTTGGTTGCTCCACTTCCAACCTTAGCCAGGCTCCCAGTATTTCCCATTCATTGCGTGAGATTATCCTTTCATCGCACAAACCTACAACCAGGAAGACTTATGCTAGTAAGTGGAAACGTTCCTCTTTCTGAGCAGAGGCTAAAAATATAGATCCCTTCATGGCCCCTGTCTATAACGTCCTAGACTTTTTAGCAGAACTTTTTCAAGCGGGCTCCTCTTCTGCCACCATTAGAGTTCAGCTAGCGGCAATCTCTAATTTCCATACGGACCTCTCAGAAACCAGCATCATGTCCCATAAGCTTTGCAAAGCCTTTCTGAAAGGAACAATCTTGCTCAGGCCTCCAGTGAGAGATCCCTCGCCTCCGTGGGACTTAAATTTGATCCTAGCTTCCTTGATACTGCATCCCTTTGAACCGGCAGCTTCCTGTTCCTTGAAATTGCTTACTTGGAAAACCCTCTTTTTGGTGGCCATTACTTCAGCAAGGAGAGTTTCTGAACTCCAAGCCCTTTGTGTTCGTCTTCCTTACCTAGTTTTCCATAAGGATAGAGTTTCACTCAGGACTAATCCTTCGTTCCTTCCTAGGGTCCACTCCGAAAATAATTTGAATCAGTCCATCGATCTGCCAGTCTTTTTTCCAAATTATTCCAACAAAGCTGAACACAAATTACACCAGTTGGATGTTCATAGGCAATTATGTTTCTATTTGCATAGGACTGAGCAAATAAGGAAATCAGATCAACTCTTCTTGTCCTATGTGGAGGGTAAGCAGGGTCGACCAGTGTCTAAAGTAACCTTATCCAGGTGGTTGTCCTGTATTATTACCCTTGTTTATCAGTTGAGGAATAAAGAACTCCCTGCTAAACCTAAAGGCCACTCTACTAGGGCTTTAGGTACATCGGTAGCTTTTCAATCAAGACTACCTATGGAAGCCATTTGTGCGGCAGCCACATGGGCCACCCCTCATACCTTCATTTCACATTATAAATTGGATCTGGCCTCTAGGAGCAGAGCTGATTTTGGTTCCACTGTGCTCAAGAGTCTGTTCCGATGAGCCACCCAGGACTAAGGTGCTAGGGACGCTATCCCAACCAGCAAGAATGAAGGCGAGAGAGACAATTTAACATTAAGAAGTTATGTACCTACCATAACGTTCCATGTTAGTTGTCTTCTTCTCGCCTTCTTTCTTGTGATCCACCCTTCATCCCCCTAGCCTAGATGGACCGAGAAGAGTCCTCCTACGGGTCTTGTCACTGGCTGAGTCATTACCGATTATGTCCTCTACCTTTCTCTTCAGCCCTGTAGCTGAAGTTTTTGCTATTGGGATGGTTGTCCTCTTGTATAATGATGGTGTTAGGTCTTCCAAATGAGATCTGGGGGTCTAGTACCAGGCATTGTGGGATATAGGGAGGCCTCGAGCCAGTAAGTAGCTCTCGAGCTTTAGAAAATGGCCGAGTCAGAGCCGAAGGTCAGCTCCAAACCCAACCAGCAAGAAAGAAGGCGAGAAGAAGACAACTAACATGGAACGTTATGGTAGGTACATAACTTCTTATTATAGCACATTGCAGACTACAGGGTATCCACATTTTCCATACTCAGACTACTTGGTTATCTTTTTCAAAGCATCTAGAATCTCTCACTCTCTCTCTTGTCTGTTGGGTGAGAGATCTCTTACGTGAGCTGGGATTACAAGAGAACATTCAAAAGTCTTTATTGACTCCTTAACACAGGATCGTGTTCCTGGGATGTCAACTAAACACCTCAAAGAGCTTTTCTTCCACAGGAAAAATTAGATCTATATTTACTTCTAAGGTTTTCTGCTCAGACTCTGTCACTATGAGGAAATACCTCAGGATTTTGGGTCTCACGGAATCTGTGATTCTCATGATACCATGGCAAAACTCCACATGAGAAAAGATGCATTTATATCAAAATCTGTTTGGTCCCAGCACAAGCACCAATTTATCTTTGCAAATTTCAGTGCTGGGGTTTGTCAGATTAGAAATCATTTGGTGGCGGTGATGGATATTCTTAAATCCAGGTGTCCTCATTTCCCTCCATGCTCCAAAGTAGCAGGTCATATCAGACTTTGCTTGGGGAGCAGTTTCAGGAGGGATGAAAGTGCAGAGGTGTGGGACTCCAAGGACAGATGTAAGCCCATAAATATCAAGGAGGTGATTGTTCTGATGTAGGCACTCCACTATCTGAACCATCTTTGATCCTCGGGATCTTTTCAAGTGGTCACAGACAATACCACAGTCATGTAGTACATCACCAAGCAAGGGGGAGCTAGGTTGTACCCCCTTGCAGACTAGCCATGTTAACTTTGGATATAGTTAGCTTCACAGCACAGTCTTATTCAACAGGCATCCTACATTGCATTCAAGCAAAATTATGTAGAAGATAAACTGAGCAGGACCAGGGTACACCCTCACAAATGGAAACTGGATCAGGGGGTCTTCCGATATGTGATCCATCTGTGGTGGTTCCTCATGAAGACTTCTTTGTCTCCACTCTGAAGAGTCTACTGGCAAGATTCTATTCCAGGACTCTGTGCAAAAAGGGCTAGAAGACAGATGACTTTTCTTTTACTTGGGTAGGAATGCTCCTGTATACTTTTCTATCCTTTCTACTAATATTCAGGATATTTATTTAGATTCAGAAAGAATCCCCCAAGATCACTATGGTAACTTCCTTGTGTGTTTTTTTTTTCCTTCTTTTGGAAATGGCTAGGGGCAATTACCACAAGCTTCTTCACAGACTGTATCTAGTCAGACAAGAACATGAGTATTTGATACACCCCAACATCAAACAACTTCAGTTGACTGCCAGGATGATAGGTTCTTAGTTCCTTTTAGGCACCTGTTTATTGAGGGCATGCAGCAGGTACTAATGGAGACAAGAAAGCCTACTACTAAGACATCATATATAAGCAAATGGAAAAGTTTTTCTAGTTGGTGCCAGCAACATAACTAGCACCCATTCAGGGTTAGTTATTCTCTGTTTTTACAATATTTGTGTGAGTTACTATCATATGGCCTTTCTTATTCCTCTCTCAAGTTTCTTTTATCAACCATTTTTGCATCTCCAGTCATGGATCCTCCTCTTTCAATGCAGTGTCTTCAAAATGTTTTTGAAAGGGGTTTTGCATAAGAGGCAACCAAGAAAACTAGTGGCCCCTCCTTGAGATATTAATTTTGTGTTACAGAAGCTAACACATATGCCATTTGAACCAGCTAACCTGGCTGATTTGAGGTTCTTGACATGGAAGAGTGTTTTATTGATATCTCTGACCTCTGCAAGAAGACTATCTGAGTTGCAAGCTCTTAATTTGACTCATCTCTGTCTCATTTTCCATATGGAACAGTGTTCTGAGAACTAATCTTTCTTTTAATTTCTAAAGTGGATAGTTTGGCTTAAAATAAACTCTGATACTATCTCCCCAGTTTCTTTACTGAACCTAAAAATGAGGGAAAAAGGATACTGCATACCTTGGATGTACACAGACAATTCAGGTATTATCTTGATCTTCAGATGAATCATTCATTTTTTGTGAAGGTAAGAAGAGACGACCTGTGTCAAAACAGACTATTTCCAAATGGTTGTCTAAAGCTATTACCTATTGCAATATGCACCATAACAAAAGTATTCCAGGCCAGGTCAAGGCCCACTGCACCAGGACCTTAGATTCATCTGTGGCTTTTTGGAAAGGTTTGGATTCTAAAAGTATTCTAGTAGAAGCTACTTGGTCCTCTGTACATAGTTTTACAAATCACTATAAGCTTGATTCCTTCTCTAGGTCCAGATCAGGCTTTGCTAGGACCATTTTCAGGGGCTGCTGGACTCCTCCTTCCACCTCCCAAATGTAGTTAGCTAGGATAGTCTACCCATATAGCCAAGGCTACTGAAGCAGTGGTAAGTATGTTGAACATAGTACAGTTCTGTTAGTAAACTTGCCATAACAGTAGATGTTTGAATGATCACTGCTGCAGTAGTTACTCCCTCCCTCCATCCCCCTTCTGTGCTTTTTATGCTAGGGTGTGGACATTTATTTGTTTTTCCTAGCATTGTCCTTTCAGGGCTCAACCTGTCTCTCTCTCTCTTTTAGTAGGGAAGCTGTGAACGGCTTCACACTCAAAATTGTATTTTAGTCAGCTCAGCTCAAGCTGCCTGACAGTTTGGATGCATGGAAGATGCCCTGAAGCTATGGATGCTGGCCTGCGGTTACATCCTCAGTAGGATATAACCTATACAGCCAAGGCTACTGCAGCAGAAATGTTTGAACATCTACTGTTTGGTAACTTTTCTTACACAGCTTCTTACCTCATGGCTTTAACATTCACAATTTAGACAGGAAAAACAAAAAAGATGGTGAGGCTGCTATCTGTAACACTCTATAAAATACTCTTGAACTTTGTTTCCTCATACCATCCCTTAATTCAGTGATGCAGAAGTACTAGTCTTTCTACTTAAATTTAATAAAACCTTAGCCATTATACGTATGTACATACCCCAGGAAAAAGTATCATCAGTACTGAAAGTATTCTCAGATTGTTTTTTAACAAAATCCTGCAACCAATCCCACGTGATTTAGGAGATTATTCTCAGATAAATCAGTTAAATTTCCTACTATACCCAAGTAGGAGGCTGTGGCATACGCCTTGGCCAGGTTGATGTTTCCTTTGTGTACTGTTTTATTTTTATTCATTGCTTTGATGACCTTTTCAAAGGTCCATCAGGTTGAGTAGGTATGACCTCCCCTTGATGAATCCAAACTTAGATGGTCCAGTGTTTAGAGGTTCCCCATGTCTTATTGATTAGTTGTATGACAAATCTTTCCATGGCTTTGCATGTCTGGTCTGTAATTGTGTGGGTCTGTGGAAGGATCTTTTTTATGTAGGGGAAGGAATTATTGTATCTAGCTGTTTTCTGTTTGGTACAAAAACTGTATGGAGGCTAAGGTTGTAAAGGAGGTGATGGCTAAATGCTTCATGCTATTTAAGATGCATTCATGGATATTTTCAGGACCCCTCAATGCAATATTTTAGCTTTTGATAACACTTTCAGAGGGTTCCTATTACATGATCGAACTTCCACAAGTTCGAACCCTATATGGTCAAAACCATATAGTCGAACTTGCAGAAGTTCAAACAAGTAAAAAAATAAATAAGTAAAATATGCAACTGTAAACTAACTGTTGCAAGCAGGGGGGCAATTCCCCCTGCACCCCCCCACACCCCCTGCTTTTTAAATATACCAACTCTGAGACCGTACTATAGTGTGGAAAGGGAATATTTCCCTTTACTGCACTGTAGTGCGATCTCGGAGTTGGTATATTTAAAGAGCGTGGGGGGGGTGTACGGAGGCTTGCCGCCCTGCTTGCAGCAGTTAGTTTACTGTTGCATGTTTTATTGTTTTTTTTTTCCATGTCTGAAGTTTTGAAACTTCGAACAGACAAGTTCTGTATTGTCGTGTTCGAAGTTTCAAAACTTCGATCATGTAGTAGGAACCCCTTTCAGAAGCTGTTCTTGTGTGATGGCGAGTGGAAAGTTGGTTTTATGTATGTCCTGTGGGATAGATGGTGGAGAGAGAGAGAGGGGTAAAGTTTGAGCTGAATTTATTGTCCAGTAGGTTAGGTATAACTTCAGCCTCAGTGTAGTTAACATTGTTCATAAACAGTGCAGTACATTGCTGTGTTGTGCTTCTGAGATTTCGAACATAACATAACTAAAAAAAAAAATCTTGAGTATCTTTAGATTTTGTGACTGTTTTAGCCTCAAACTTGTCTTTGGTGGATTGTATTAAGTTCCTGAGTTTGTTTCTTTCAGTGGATGAAGACTCTATCATTTTTGGAATTGTTTTTTTTTTAAAACAAGAAGTGTCTTTATTAAGTATGACATACACCATGTTACATGTATATGAATGACAATAAACCATAGTGACACAATCTCAGTTGCAAACATACATTCCAAACCATGTAACACAACTGAAGTTGCAAACAATATACATCACTTTTAACATATTTAGGGCAGCTCAGTGGTGCAATAGTTAATGTTGTCGCCTCACAGCAAGAGGTTCTCCAGTTTGATTTTTGGCTTTTGGCTGGGGTGCCTTCTGTGCAGAGTCTGCATGTCCCTCCATGCATTCATGTGGTTCATGTGGTTTTCTCCAAGTACTCTGGTTTCCTCCCACATTCCAACGACATGCATCTGGAGCGTTTCTCTCCGGGCTTCTGCTGAAAATAGGCTGTGTCCTAGTTGGACTTTCCTGGTCAACAAATGTTAAGTAAATAAAAAATGAAAATTGTTAGTCAACCATTACATAGCTCATTCAGATCCTACCTTCTTTTAAACCTTGTCCCTCCTCCTCTGCATCTATTGATCCCACAGTTCCCATTTTTTCCGATGTAATTTGCTCCTACCCTTTCCTAAAGATGCCAGTTCCAGTTGTTTTAACCCTGTTGCTATCTTCACTACTTCTAGTCAAGTTGGTCTTTTTTGGCAGCCATCATAATTAGACTGCGTCAAGGCCTTACTATGTCTAGGCAATTCCGAGTTTGTATCATAGCTCAAAAAATCATTTCTGTTGTCACGCCAACTTGCTCACCCAACATCTTTGACAGAACAGTCTGCAGGGAATCTTTAAAGTCTATCAACTCATTACACTCCCAGAAAATATGTTCCCAGTTACCTCTTTCTGCTCCATCACACCTCCAACATTTGCTGTCTGCCTTAGGAAAAATTCTTTGAAGTCTGCTTGGGGTATAAAAATATCTATGTAAGCACTTCCAGGCAAAGATCCAAAATCTTCTAGATTTTGTTGGATATTTGGGAGACATGCATATATCCTCCATTGTTTCTTTGTGAACTGCTTATCTCATCTCTCTTCCCAGTCCTTCCTAATCTATCTAGGTATGATTAATTTTTTTAGGTATCATGCAATATTTTATTTGCTCTACTAATTATTCCTTTCTTAATGGCAACTTCTGTTCTAGATTCCACTAAAAACTCTACCTGTGTTGGTCTTTTGTTTAAGACCCCCCCCCCCCATTTCTTTCTCTTTGCCCATACTCTGATATCAGTCCTTGATATGGAAGGCAATCTTTGGACTGCAGTCCAAATACGTTTTTGGCTTCTTTCCATTCTATTACCCTTCCCTATTTATTTGCTCCCAGTACCTTAGTTCCTTTGCCAGTATTCTCCAGTACATTCCCACCAGCTCTTGCCTGTTGTCTGTATCCCTAATTGCAGTCATTCATATTTGCAGAATCTTCTTTCTTTCTCCATTCCCATGTTGGCTTAGTTCTTAGAGGGCCTTCTGCTACTTTATGAATATAATATTCTGCATGTTTACTGTTGTTCTCCTTAAAGGTCTGCATCCAAAATCCCAGTCTCTCTGTGTTACTTAAGCTTCCCCCTGTTTCTTTATCATCTCTTTCCACTTTGAATTATAGTTTTCTGTTTGTGCTATGTATAGGAGCCTTAACTGTGTTCCTCTGAAGTACCCCTTCAGTTGGGGTATTCCCAATCCTCCCCATTCTGTTGGAAGAATTAGCTTATCCAACTTGACTCGTGCTGTCTTCCCCTCCCAGATAAAATCCTTCAGCTCTTTATTAATTGCTATCTACAACTTCTCGTATGGTTGTTGAAAATATGCCTGACCAGTGTATAAGACTAAAGGGACTATGACATTTTAACTGCTTGTATTTTACTATCAATATCTATATAACACAGCTTCCATTTTCTCAGTTTTTGTATTGTATTTTGTTTAGTCTCTTCCCACATGTCCTTAGCTGCCTCACCAGTATTATTTTAATCCATACTCCTAAATGCTTCATTTTATCATGTCCCCATATTGCTGAACCAGTTTGTATATGGGTACATAATTTAATGCTATTGATTTTTTTTCTCCATTAATTTTGTATCCCAAAAAGGTTTGAAACTGTCTCAGTATGTTTCACAACACTGCAATGTTTCTTTCTGGTTTTATCGGGTATAAAATAATGTCATCTGCAAATAGAGCCAGCTTTTTTTGACTACAATACCAATTATATCCTTCAATTTCTGAGTCCCTTATTTTCTTTGCCAGTGGTTCTAAGTATAATGCAAATAACAAAGGGGAGGGAGGACACCCCTTCCTGGTTCCTCTGCTCAAGCAGAGATTATCAGAGAGGACCCCACCCACTTTATTTTCTGCCTGTGATCCTTCAAATGCCTTCCCAATCAACCTTATAATTTTGTAAGGGAGTGCAAATGTTTCCATTGCTCTGCTCATAAAATTCCAGCTTACTCTGTCAGATGCTTTCTCTGTATCAAGACTCATCAGCAACAGTGGTACTTTCATACATTCTGCTTCCCTCTGGATCATTACTGTTCTGTTTATGTTGTCAAATGTTTGCCTCCCCCCCCCCCCCACAAAACCACATTTATCCATATCTGTCAAATTTGGCATCCATTTTGCCATTGTTTTAGCTATTATAGACATAAACACTTTAGAATCATGATTTAGTATTGAAATGGGCCTGTATGAAGCTGGATCTGATGGATCTTTAACTTCTTTAGGTAGTACAGCTACTACTGCTTTTTTCCAGAATGTTGGTACATCTCCTCTTAAAAATACTGTTAAGCAAAACCTTCCAGATCTTCTTCAGTTTTTTTTCCGTACTAGCTTCCAAACTTCCACAGGAAAACCATCGAATCCAGGGGACTTTCATTTTTATTTCCTATCCTCTTATCCTGTTAGTAATTGAGCCTCCTGTCCCTCTAGCCGTGGTATATTTAATTCTTCCATAAAAATTTCCATTCATAGCTTTTTTTGATTTCCATATTTCTCTGCTTTATACAGACTTTCATATAATTTCTGAAATATTTCTGTTACTTCTACAGGATCCCTAGTTATCTTCCTTCAAGTAGACTCCCTAAATTTGATGGCAGCCCTTTCTACTTTCTGTTGTCTGCATCATTGTGCTAAATATTTTTGTGCTATAGAGTTATCAAAAACAGTTGCTTAACAGCAATCTTTCTAAACTTATGCATATTATCAGTGTAGTCCCTTATTTTCTGTTTGGCATTCTGTAGTTGCTCCTCTTTTTGTTCTGAGAGATTCCCCCTATTTTGCAATACTTAATTTGCCAGTCCTTCTAAATAAATCTTGTTACCTCTTAACTATGTCTCCCTTTCTTTTATTTCCACCCGAGTTTTAAATTCCATTTTAATTTTATCCCACGCCCTAGCTATATTTTCAGAAGTTGCTTCTATCTTCTCTAATGGATCCTAAATAATTTCCACCAGCCATTCTTTAAATTCCTCTCTTTTCAACAGATAGGTAGGAAAGCACCCATGTCTCATTTTTATTTCATTACCCTGTGTTTTTATTTTAGCACATGATCTGAAATAGTTATTGGGTGCATATCAAGACCTTCAATTAAATGCACATGTTTCTGTGAAATGTAAATTCTGTCTAACCTAGCTCAGTCTTTGTATCTTGGGGAATAATATGTAAACTCGCTGTGTCTATATCACATAGTCAAGGTCTTATAACTTCGAACACGTAATGTTCGAACAGTTATGTTTGAAGTTACAAAACTTCTACTATGGATAAAAAAAAAAAAAAAAAAAAACGGAAAACAAAGTAAACTGTTTTAAGCAGGTGGGCAAGCCCTCTGCACCCCCACACCCCTCGCTACTTAAATATACCAACTCTGAGATCGCACCCTATTAAACAAAATGGAAACCTCAGCTTATGGAGATTTCCATTCAAATGCTCAAACTTTTACAAATTTGAATTTATGGTCTTGACCACATGAGGTTCGAACTTGTAAAAGTTTAACTATGTGATAGGAACCCAAATTCACTCCATATTCCTAGTACTGAATTCACATCTTCCATGCCAAATCCCTCCTTTGCTATAGTTCTCTTTCTGGGCCCCAGACACATCTTCACTGTAACAAATCAAATTCCAGTCCCCACCTGTAAGGAATATTCCTTGCTGAAAGCTGAGTATTTTTCCCAGAATTTTCTTTAGCTCTATTGTAGCAGTTTTCAATGGAATCCAAATACATGCCAATATAATCCTTCTCCCTTGCCAATAGCCCCTTAGTACGACAAATCTACCATTATTGTCTTTTTTTCCTCTTCTGTTACTATTGGAGCTCCTCTTGCAATTAATATAAGTACTCCTGTCTTTCTTTGCCCCAGGTATTCTGCTGAATAATCATCCTGAACACATTTTTTTATCAAATTCACATGTTCAGTTCTTTCCAAGTGTGTCTCCTGTAGTATAACTATTTGCACTCTGCATTTTTTAATGTAGTTTACTACTCTTTTTTTATTTATCTGTGAGACCATTAACATTTAAAGACATTATAGAAAGAATCATATTCTTGAGGGATTATTATTCCCACCTTTTATGCACAACAGTTTTTTAAGTGTCTAGTTCCAGATTTTGTGTTACACACATGCACTGTTTGGCAGGTTAATCTTTTATACAACTGTATGTCACATCTTGCAGAACTTTGTTTTATTGAAAACCCTCAAATAAAAATTCACACATACCCCCAATACCCCCTAAAACCTGCTATGTACATCTTCAAATATTAAAGTTTTACCCCTTAATAGGAACATAAGTTCCAAACTGACAGACATGAGCTAAACAGAAAGAAGGGCTTATCAATGCTAATATGCATGGTAGAGCCTGTGATTCTATTAAGTGCTGTCTGGTTTTGCCTTATGTTTATAGCTCTTCTAGCTGGGAAATACTTGAATGCTTTCAGAAAACATTTTCTCCACACCATTAATTTTTATCAGATTGTCTGCTAGTGACACGAGAACTAGATACAGGACTGTTTACAAGAAAAAAAGATCTTATAATATTCATTATTATTCTTCATTTACTTACTTTCTGTCAAAATTTGTTACTATGTAAAGGTAACGTACTCATCTTTTGTCATGCTCTTTTAACCAGATACCCTTTTTTGTCTTTCATTGCTGTGCCTACATTTCTAAAACCTAAACAAGGAAAATGAGAGAAGGGAGAAAGAAAAATAATAAACAGAAGCACCTATTTACATTAGTATCTCCACTACACTTATAAATAACTGAAAAAATGTACTTTATAACATGCAGAGAAAATCATGAGCCACTTCAGTAATACTGTTAAGAAAACATTTGTTTTACTTAGTTACCTCTGCCCATTCCCTTCCCCTATACTGAGTATTTTTCTGAACATTAATGGCATGAAGTAGGGCATATGCTTTAGAGTCCTCTACAAGTTTAACTAAGTCCAAACAAGTCCATTATTTCCAGATTTTCTTCTTCTGTCCTGTTTCATAAATATAGTTATTGCTTTGTAATCCCACATTTGTCAATTTCCAGGCTACTGATTTCAGTCTCCAAACATTAATGACATGAAGTGTAAGGCATATACTTTAGAGTTCCCTACAAGTTTAATAAAGTCCTAGAGAGTTCAATATTTCCAGATTATTTTGTTTTATTCCTGTTGCTCTCCATCTCCCTAACCCTGTCTCTGCTTCATCTCCAGTGCACTCTTGATTCTTCTAGTCAACTTCTCTGCTATTTTCTCTCTCTAAATAATTTTCTGTTGAAACACTGGGAAAGGTTTCACTGTCATGGTCTTTATTAAAAGAAGAACAGGAAGTAGAATCTCGTTCTGTTTCACAACTCACTTTTTGTTGGACAAACTTTTGTATTTCTTCCTTAGCATGTACTTCATCAAAATGTTTTTGTTCCTCCAGGGAAAAATATTTTGAGGATAGCTAGGTACAGCAGTTTAAATCTCATACCTGCTTCACAGCATGCCCTATATAATAGAATAAATTCTTTCCTCTTCTGCCTAGTGTGCATGAGTGCTCATTCTCTACAAACACTCTGCCGTCTACCACTTTTAGTACTTTGTCCTTCTGCCATAGTTTTGTCAGAATCAACTCCTTCTGCTGGTAAGATTGTATTTTTAATCTTAAAGGTCTAGGTTGTTTTTTCTTAGACAGGTTTGGAGCATATACATGATGGGCCTTTTTAGTTAACAGTTCTTGTTGTGGGATACCAGTCTAGCTGCTTATTTGCACTCTCATAAAATGAATACAGTCTGTTCCTTCCAGCTTCTCTGGTACAGAAGAAAATCTAAGGTTTTCCCTATGTGCTCTGTCCTCTCATTCTGGAACATCAATTCTTCTACAGTTTCATATTCAACCAGCCTTTTCTTCATTTCACCCTCTGAGTTTTGCAGTTCTGTCACATTATCTTAATATCTGTTCAAAACTTCCTCCATTTTTTCCAGCTTTTTATTTTTTGTGTTGATGTACTCCATCAGTGTTTCATTTTTTTAACCAGGTCTGTGTGCAGCTGCTTTATACTCTCCTCTAGGTTACTGGAAATCATGTCAGGAACTTGCACTATTTATTTCTGAACAACTGCGGTATCTTTCCCAGTCTGTGTTTCTTCTTCAACCTTTGTAGCAGATTTTCCTCCAGGTCCTTTATATTTCTTTTTTCCTGGCATCTAGGCAGTGCACTTACTAGTCAGTTACTAAAATTTACCCAGAAATCTAGGTCCACTGGCCTTCTCTGCTAAGTTTCTGTTTTCAGACTAGGAGAGCCAGAATTAAGCTGTTACTCAATGTGCTGCCATCTTGGAAGTCCCTTATTCTTTTTATTTTTGGTCAAAACTATCTTCCTTTTATAGTAAAACTTGTTGATATTAGGGCTCCACCAAAGGAGGAGGGGGGTTTCTGGGGTTTGCCGTGCACTTATTCCTAAAGAGTACAGCTGTATCTTTGCAGCTGTTTACATGCTGGTATAGTGTAGTAGAGTATGTTCTCACATAATCAGTGGAGTTAACTGGATTTGGTGGGGATTTGAAGCTTGTCAGTGCATCACTTAGGAGTAGGTAGTTTGTCTTAGAAATCAAAGGAAAATAAGTAAATGTTTGCTATTAGATGTAATAGATAATCTAATTAGAAATCCATCTGCTGTAAATTTTTTGACTGAACCCACAGACATTAGGACCACTTGACAGATGAACCTTTCCGATGCTGCCTGGCATCTTTCCCCTTCCTATCGTCATAGTCTCTTACTCTTCATGTCTTGTTTAAGGCCACGTAAAGTCATTAGAAAAAAAATGGCTCCAGGCTACCTTCAAAGAAAAATAATAACTTTATAGTTGTTTCTGAGTGTGGGTAACTTTTTGTCCTGGTTTTATCTTTCATCTGTATTCTGTCTGGGTCTACTTCAGAAAGACGAAAATGCAAACTCTCGAACGCTCACATGAGCGAATAATCAGAAACTCGAAATTGGTATTTTGGGATCGCAGTACAGTGAAGATCGGAATATTTGCACTTTCCTCACTATAGTGCGATCTCAAGAGTAGGAATATATATTTAGCAGGGGGTGTGGGGGGCACAGCCCTCCACAATACCAATTTCAAGTTTTTGATTATTCGCTGATGTGAGCATTCGAGAGTTTGCGTTTTCGGTTTTATGACATAGACCCTTCTGTCTGTCATCATGAGGACCTTTTTCTTTTCTTCTGCTAAGAGAGTCATATAGGTGTATTAACATTAATGGGAGAATTGTGGTATATTGTAGGATCTATGCCTCATTTATACATCTTTCACTGCATTTTTGCTATAACTTCATTTACTTGTAATTTCTTCCTGGTCGGGTGCCATAGCCTTTAGTTTTATTTTGAAACAGTGGCAGTATTGTGAGTTTTGCTATAGGATTTGTGCCCATACAAACTGTTTATACTCAAATTCAGTTGAAAAGATTAGACATTCTACAGTTATTGAGCTTTGTTACAACTGCTGCTGCTTTCTCTGCTGATTGATTGTAACATTATTACACCCGCCCACCCCCTCTGCTGTTACATTAAGTACTGGTGTCCCTGCTGCTACCTTGCGGTTGTCTTATTACCACGGGTTCCCCTGTCCCCACTGTAAATGTTCAACTCCTGAATTTCTAGCCTAACTCGGACCTTAGACCTGTAGCAGAGTCATTAGTGATGATTAGAATATGATTTGTTACAGGTTCTAATACTTATACTCAAGACTCTGATAAACATGGAAAGTTTTGAACTGTGAGATCTTTCATCGAAAAGGGAAAAGAAAAAAAAAAAGCTGCCCAGAGCTGCTGTTAGTGCACAGTTTTTGTAAGATTTGCTCTGTAGTGGGTAGACAGTGCAAAAAGCCTTTTTCTCTATAGGAAGCCTTCCTATTCCAGATAAAATTAGCAATCTAAACTTGAGGCTTCAGTAACTTGCAGCGAGTGCAACAAATCACAAGCTGCAGTAAAGCTCACCTGGGATATTTGTACATCATAGTTTTAGAAATTAGGTCCTCCCTCACTGCTCATTAATATGTCTATATAAACTACCCCCTGCATCCCAACACCAGCCCATCTCAAAGCATTTATAGCCCCCCCCCCAGCCCCCAAAATCATTCCTGTCTAAACTGTGGACCAACACTTCCTCACAACTTCTGTATTCAGCCTGATTGAGATAAGTATTTTGAGACAATATAAGAACTGTCTCTTGCTTTCTGATGGTCATCTATTAGTCAAACAGCATAACACAGTGTGCGAGATGCAAATATATAATGACACTGGAGACTAAGATCTCACACACAGGAACTTAAACATCAGGCTCATCCACAGTGTACCATACACCACACCTCACTACGACCATCATACTACACATAATCTTTAGCATCTCAGCATGTGAAGGATTAACTTGCCTAAACCTCAAAGACCTCCAAACTGTAAGACAGGCACAAAGCACCCTCAAGAATAATGTCAACCTGTTAAGCCTGCCACCTCACTTAGCGCAAGGAGTCCCAGAGTCACAGATGCTATACCCATAAGGCAGGCATCTGCTAAACCAAACATTCTAGTTATAGGTGACTCCTTTGTAAGACAACCAGATGCACCTCTTGCCAGGCTGATAAAAGAAAAGAGTGATGGTTAGTTGTCTGTCTGGTGCCAGGATCCAATGGATAACACACACACTCAAGTCCTTGAACAACAAGCACTGGTATGACTATCATAGTACATGCATGTCCGTGACTTCAGATATACCTCCCTGGATAATATGAAGAGAGACATAGTGGACTGTGCCTCTTAATCTCTAAGCACAAGAAATTTGGACAGATCCAAAAAAAACCCCCAAACATAGGGACAAATTTTAAGTCTTGCTCTTATAAACCTAGAAAGTTTATAGAATAAAAGGTTTTTTGTTAGCATGCATTTTCTAATGGATATGAAGTCTGGAAATAAAATGTCTGTCTTTATTTAATGACTTCAGCCCTCACTGATTTGACAGAAAACCACAAATTTTATGAGAACTAGATCAAAAATATGAGGCAAAAATCTGGAGATTTTGTGAAAATTTGGACAGTTGAGAGCTATGTAGTGGAGCTCTCGGACTGTGTCCCAGACAGGTATGAGCCTAGCATTGAGCATCATTCTACCTTCTCTAAGGATGATGCTGTTATATGAAAAAACAATTGACATTAACAATTGTCTTTGCTTTTAGTGTCATTCGAAGGGAATCTGGTATTTGTCAGCCTGGGAGGACATATTGAGAAGCCATACTGCTTCATCAGGGATGGTCTGTACCTTGGCTTTTGAATAGCATTACCAACCCCAGTAGTGCTTTTTTTTTATCAATACCAACTAGATATATCTGCTGATGTAATGAAACAAGCAAAGAAAATGTGAAGGAGTTATCGGTCAATGCTAGGAGTCTAATCAAGAAACTCTATCCCTATAAGCCCTCCTCACTGTGGAGGAAGTAGACATCTGTGTAGTGACTGATACATGGTTTAAAATGGCAGAGTGTGCTCAGTCTGTTCAAGGCTATAATGCCTTCCACACTTTTAGACTAGCCACTGTGCAGGGGGGAAAAGGCAGAGGTGTCGCAATCTTCATTCAGAACAGACTCTTATCAAGGCTGGATGAAGCACTTTGTATGATGCACTAGAACATTTTCATGTCCAAATTACCATCAGAAAGGTCCCTTCCCAGACTTCCAAGATTGTTGCAGACAATCAACAGCTTAACTTCAGCTGTTACAGTGCGAAAACAGAAAGTGAGAAACTGCAAATATTGTCAACTCAAGAAAAATTCAGTAACTGGCTAATAATACACTGCCTGAATGGCCTGCAAAGAAGCAACTAAGAGAATGTGAAAGAAAATCAACTAGAAAAGCTGGACAGAAAACACTGACTGGGAAGAATCCTGTAGCTGTTCAGCAAAAAGCAGTTCCAGCTCCAGCTTTGGAGCAAGACATGGCTTTCAGTAATCTAGAGAAAAAAATAAGTCATATGTGCACTGATTAAAATGAACGAATCACTGAAGGAGTATTTAAACTCAAATAACAAAAGAGTGGAAAAATTGAAGAAGCTTCAAACAGATATTGAAATGAGCTGATAATTCTCAAAAATCAGAAGTCAAAATGAAGAAAAGGCTAGTTGATTGTGAGTCTGCTCAAGAAAAGATGTTTCAAAAAAATGGACAGAGCAAGTCGGGGAAATCTGAGATATTCTGTTGTACCAGAGAAACTAGAAGGAACAGACTATATTAATTTTCTGAAGGCACAAATAAAAAACTGGACTAGTATTCCACAGCAAGAAATATTAATTGAAAGGGCACACCTCTCCAAATCTAGCCATGAGAAAACAACCAAAACCTGTATTACTAAAGATGCAAACCTACCAGCAGAAATAATTGATACTGACAAAAATGTGGCAAAAAGGCAAACTATTATATGTTGGAGATGGTAGAGTTTTGTGGAAAATGATCATTCACTGTACATTAGGCAGAAGATAAATACATTTATTCCAGCAATCAGAGAATGTCAAGAGGGAGGTGTGAGTTTCAAGCTGGTCTATCTAGTTGTCTTCAGAATTTGTTTTTTTGGCGCAGAACAGACTAAGGAAGAAGTACAAAAAATGTCTTCAACAAAAGGTGAGAGATTCTGTTTTACATACTTCTGATAATAAAGCACACAGAGAGACTTTAGCGGTGAAACCCCTATCACTGTTCCAAAGGAAATGCTTGAGTGACAGAGAAAAGCACAGGAGTTGACTAGAATAATTGGGAGTACCATGGAATTGAATCAGAAAATGGAGTTGGGAGATAGGGAGGAAAATGAAGACTAGCAGCGTGGTAATTAGTGAATAAATGCGAGACTTAAAAGCATCAATTACATTTATGAAATACGTCTGTATAAGAAAAATATAGAAAGAGTTGACTTTTGTTGACTTTGTTAAACATGTTCATAAGTAGGTACTAGGCTATCTGTCCAAAGGCATTTATGTGTTGGCTTTCGCCACCCCCTTAGATTAGTTCCCTGTGCCTCTGTCCAGCAGAGCCATTGAAGTGATCCCTGGGGTAAACTTTCTGTTTCCCATCCACTCATCAAGGTTTCTCTTGAAGAGGGTTAGCGAGGAGCTCTGCCTAATGTAGATTGGAATCTTGTTCCAGAGAATGGGAAGTCTCTGGGACAGAAATCTATCCCTCCAGCACGTCATATTTATTGTTGTGATGAGGTTTAGATCCTTGGAGCGTGTGGCTCGAGGGGATATGGTTTTCTTTAGGTGGAGCATGTCCATCAATTCTGGGTTGGACATGGCCTTGTATGTCAGGCAGAGATCACCTCTGAGTAGTGGTATGCAACTGAGTACAGCTGGAGTTTCTTCAGTCGAGCTGCATAGGGCATCTGCTTGAGGCCAGTGATCCTCTTGGTGAGGTACTTCTGTGGTCTTTCCAGTTGTTGCAGGTGTCTTATAAGCTACATCCCAAATGGGGCACTGTACTCTATGATGGGTCTGATGAGTGATGTGTAGAGGGGCCCAATAACCTCTTTCGATCTGGATGCAAACCCTTTTGTGATTAGCTGGGCCACATAGAAGGATTTTGTAACCACTTTGGCAATGTGATTATCAAAGGAGAGGTTACTATCTACGTGGGTCCCCAGATACCTTATTAAGTTTTCTGTATTTAGGGGGCTGCCACCTATGTGGTAGTTTGTGGGTACTTTGTTTTTTCCAAAGGGGATGACTATGCACTTTTTGGAATTTAGCTTGAGGCCATGGTTTTGACACCAGGTATCTGTCTCAGTGAGACCCTTTTGGAGGATGTCTGTGTCAGCCGGAGAGTCAATTATAGCCCCTAGTTTGCAGCCGTCTGCGAAATTGGTTAGCCCTTGTCCTCCTGTGCTTGCCTGTACCTCTGCGAAGTATATGCCGAACAGGAGGGGTCCTATGATTGAGCCCTGGGGAATGCCACTTGTAACCTGTTTAGAGTCAGACCTAGCTCCTGCAACTCTTACTATGTGGGTTCGGTCCTTGAGCCAGTTGGCAACCCATCTCGTGACATAGGGGTTTATGTTCAGGCTGGTGAGCTTGTCTATAATACCTGAGTGGGGAATGGTGTCAAAGGCCTTTGCAAGGTCTAAGTAGGCTGTGTGTACCACCTTTCCCTCATCCATAGCCTTGGTAACTGTCTCAAAGAAGTCCTCCAAGTTTAGTAGGCATGATCTGCCTTTAACAAAGCCGAACTGAGTAGGGTCCAGTGTTTGGAGGTTCCCAATGTCTTTGTTAATGAGATCCATGATGATGCGCTCCATAGCTTTGCAGACCAAGCTAGTCAGGCTTATAGGGAAATAGTTCCCTGTGTCCGTTGTGGCTCCACCTTTGTGGAGCAGAATAACCATTGCTGTGCACCACTCTGTGGGCATATAGCCTGTGGAGAGGCTGAGTTTAAACAGTGTGTTTAGGTGAGGGGTTAGTTCATCTTTGAGCTCGTATAGAATGCAGCCTGGGACACCGTCCGGTCCCATTGATGCTGTGTTTTTGGCTTTGGAGAGGGCTGTTTTAACCTGAGTGTCTGTTTTAACCTGAGTTTCTGTGATTTCAGGGGCACTACATTCTTCTGGTATAGTTATGGGCCCTTTTGGGGGTTTGAGGGGGTGAAGTTTGCACTGAACCTGTCTGCCAGGATGGTGGCTATATTGGTCGGATCATTGTATTTTGTACCATTCTGCACTAACTCCGAGCAGATCTGAGAATTGCCACTTAGATTCCTGACATAGCTAAAGAATGCCTTGTGGTTATCTTTGGAATCCATGGCAAGTTTTCTTTCGAAGCTAGCCTTGGATGATTTTATGAGGGAATGTAGTTTCTTGCTGATACTGGTCAGGGATGTCTTCCCTTCTTGGGATTTTACTCTCTTCTGTACTAGTTTCCTCCTTTTATTGTATAGCTTGTTTATAGCAGGGGTCCACCAGACTGGTTTCCTTTTCTTGGAGGAGTGAGTCTTGGTTTTGTTTGTGATAGCACGATCCATGCATTCTTGTAGGTGCCCATAGAGTGCACTAGTAAAGCATTTTGCAGCTTGGACAGCGTTATCCTTTAGCATGGGGGCTTTAAAACTTCCCACTTCGGTCTTAAGTAACGTGAAGTTTGCTTTTGAAAAGTTTTTCACGGTAGTTTATTTGACTGGTGGTGGCGGATTGTAGATATCCAAAGTGATTAGTTTATGGTCAGATCTAACCAGTGAGGAATTGACCTCCAGTGTGGAACACTGGTCGCCCATGTTGGTGATGACCAGGTCCAATATGTTGTCACTTCTGGTGGGGGGTGTTGACCAGTTGATCTAGGGCATTTGAGTTTATAAATTCTAGGAAATGTTGTGCAAGGGAGTTTGTACTTGAGTAGTTCTCCTAGTTAATGTTTGGGTAATTGAAATCACCCAATAAATGGGTGTTTGGTAGGACCTTTATGTTTCCAGGAATGTGGAGTGGGGTCCTGGGACATGGTGGATGATCTGTAGCAAGCTATAATTTGAGTAGCAGTTTTACCTGTTATTTGCACATGGATGATCTCTGAAGCATCGTGCTGTGCCACTAACCTGGAGGTGTGGGTATCCTTGATGAATATGGATACTCCTCCTACTTTTGTATTTTGGTCTGGGTTTTGTGGCCGAAATGTATGGTATGAGTTGTAGCCTGGTAATGCTTGCGTGCTCTCTGGAGCCTTAAACTAGGTTTCTGTTACTGCACAGATATCAATTTTCTCCATACTGAGGAGTGTAGACTTCTGGCATTGAGTAGCATTACCCCCAGTTTTTTGTTACTTGTGCTATTTACAGTGGTGGGCTTGTTTTTTGAGCCTTGCCTAAAAAGGCACTATGGGTGTGACAAGATCCTTGGTCAGTATTTGAAAGCCTAAGGGTGACAGGTGCAAGCAGTCCCCAGCGAAGCAGCGTGGCTTGTCGAGCATGTCATCCCAGGCTGACAGACACTGGATCCCCTTTGAATGACACCAGAAGCTTAGCCAATTGTTGAAATTGATAATTTTTTCTCTATACCGTGGTATCATTCTTGGTGAGGGCTGGATGCTTCTCAGCGTCAGGGTCATACCGGCCTGGGCTACATGATCAGAGATCTCCTCCATGTCTCTTTTCATGTAGTCCAAGGAGGTATGGCTCAGGTCATTCACACCAACATGGACAATGACAGAGTCATATTTGTGCTTGTTCTGGAGTGACCCAAGTGCTTGTGTTATGTGTGGATCCTGGCAACCAACAGGCAGCTAACCGTAACCTTCTCCTTGTTCAGCCTAGTGAGTGGGACGTCAGTGTGCCTGACTATAGAGTCACCTATTACTAGTGTTATTACTAGTGTGTTGGGTATGTTATTTTGCCTTAAGGGCTGTGATTTCATGGCACACTGGTTTTGTGAAGTATGTGTTTCTTGGTTTGTGCTGGGGGGGTGGAGGTTGCTTGGATGTCTGCTTTGGAGGTCTCTGTTGCTTTCGCACATTTTTGTTTAGAGCTTCCGAGTATGTTTTCATGTATTTATGTGTGTTTTTTGCCGGTGCTGATTTCATAGGTCTATGTGAGACTGGTAGTGTGATGCAAGTAATTCCCTTCTCCTGGTCCAGTCTTAGGTTGAGAGAGCTTAGGCTCCAGTTTGGCTGTATAATTGCATCTCTCACATGTATTAGTGTTTGGTGGAAGTAGGAGAGGGTTGTCTGTGTACATGAGGCAATTGTAACATTGCTTCAAAATGCCCAGATTCACCACTTGGACTGGAGAGTACACCTGAAACTGCCCTTTGGACATGTCTGGATAGGTACAGTGAACTGTTTTACTGATTGGCTGGTAAGGTCGAATAGAGAGCCTTGTCCTTCTATATAGTATAGGGGGGTCTAGTGCTAAGGTTTATTAGTGCTTGCTATGAGTTTTGAGCAGGTTCCGGGATGAGAAGTGAATGGTTTGAGTGCTTAAGTTGAAAGTTTGCCTAGTTACAAGGGAAAAATTGAAAAGTAGACTTTGTGGAGCCTGGAATAGTTATACCCTGGCTAACCGGAGTTTTGCGGTGCGCAAAACCGCACAAATGTGGGTTTTATAGCAGGGAAAAGAAAGAGATAGAAATTAGCCTAAAATGGCCAATAAACTACTAATTTCTGGGCTGAAACCACTTCTCCAGGGACAGATAGGCTGCTCAAAGCTCCCTCTCTCACAGTGAATATGGGCAAACACAGAAACTTGTAACACAGCCCTGAATTCAGCACTAACCTGAAAACTGGACTATACTAAGTTAGAAAGGTGGGAAAACAAGTATTTTTTTTTGTTTTTCAGAAAATAAAGCAGATACAATCAAAAACAATTTTTAAATGCACAGAAATGGCTATCACACTTGAGTGTGTAGCCTACAACAGTTAAACAGGTAATTTAAACACAAAAACGACTTTGTTAAAGTGCAGGCAGTAAAATAAGTACAATATGTAGCTGAAACAAGCTTTTTAAATCACAGAAACTCTAGAAAATTGGTGTTTTAGGCGGAATTAGCTAATGGCAGCAAGAAAATGCAGAAAAATGATACTTAATCACTCCAAAGTCTCTCTTTTGTCTCTCTGCTGCTGTAGAACTCTGCAGGACACCAGGAAGGAGCTTGCTGAGATGTATACTAGCACATAAATCTTGCAAATGCTGGTTTTATAGCAGGGAAATTAAAAAGATAGAAATTAGCCCAAAATGGCCAGTAAACTACTAATTTCTGGGGTGAAACCACTCTTCCAGGGACAGATAGGCTGCTCAAAGCTCCCTCTCTCACACTGAACAGAAAAACGTCCTTCTATCCAAGTAAGGTATGGACAAACACAGAAACTTGTAATACAGCCCTGAATTCAGCACTAACCTGAAAACTGGACTATACTAGCTTAGAAAGGTGGGAACAAGTATATATTTTTTTTGTTTTTTCAGAAAATAAAGCAGATACAATAAAAAAAACTAAATGCACAGAAATGGCTATCACACTTGAGTGTGTAGCCTACAACAGTTAAACAGGTAATTTAAGCACAAAAATAACTTTGTTAAAGTACAGGCAGTAAAATAAGTACAATATGTAGCTGAAACAAGCTTTTTAAATCACAGAAACTCTAGACAATTGGCATTTTAGGCGGAATTAGCTAAAGGCAGCAGGAAAATGCAGAAAAATAATACTTAATCACTCCAAAATCTCTCTTTTGTCTCTCTGCTGCTGTAGAACTCTGCGGGACACCAGGCAGGAGCTTGCTGAGCTGTAAACTAGCACAAAAGCCTCACAAATGTGCGTTTTATAGCAGGGAAATGAAAGAGAGAGACATTAGCCCACAGTGGCCAATATACTACTAATTTCTGGGCTGAAACCACTCCTCCAGGGACAGATAGGCTGCTCAAAGCTCCCTCTCTCACAGTGAACAGAGAAACTTCCTTTATCCAAGTAAGGTATGGGCAAACACAGAAACTTGTAACACAGCCCTGAATTCAGCACTAACCTGAAAACTGGACTATACTAGCTTAGAAAGGTGGGAAAAAAGAAGTTATGTTCTTACCATAATGTTCCATCTGAGTTGTTCATCTCTCCTTTGTTCTTTACACGTGGGTTCGGAGCTGATCCATTGGCTCGTCAGCCGCTTTCCAAGCTCAAGATCTTTGAGTTAGCTCGAGGCACTGTCCCTATCTTATGATGCTTTCCTACCAACCCCAGATCTAGTTTGCTGAACAAGCAAGAAAAAAACACACTAAGCAACCAATTATAAGCAATGTACATAGTACATAACTATTTACAATAGCTAAACAATAATCTGGTTGAAAAGAAGGACACTAGCAAGACCAACCAGACCACCAGCCATACCTGTTCTTCCATAACCTGGAGGGATAAGGTGGGAGGGAGTATAAGATCAAAGGCGAGATGAACAATTCACATGGAACGTTATGGTAAGAATATAACTTCTTTATGTGAAGTTGTTCAATCTCGCCGTTTGTTCTTTACATGTGGGTAGCGTCCCAAGCACCCTAATCCTGGGTGCCTCACAGTAGTATATTCCTGAGAATGGTGGAACCAAAGGAAGCCCTGTCCACTTTGTAATGAGTGATAAACGTATGAGGTTTGGACCAAGTAGCAGCTGCACAAAGGGTGTTCAAACGTACATCGGCTGTGTGAGCTAAAGATGTAGAAACAGCCCTGGTAGAATGAGCTTTCACCTCACGTTCTAAAGGTTGTTTAGCTGAAGAATATACAAATTTTATACAGTCAGCAAGCTATTTGGACAATGTAACTTTGGATACCGACAAACCTTTCTTATTGTTTGTTTAGAAAGTAGTTGGTCAGATTTCCTAAATTCTTTTGTTCTGTCCAAGTAAAACCTCAATTGTCTGTGAACATCAAGCTTATGTAACATGTACTTGATTCTATTAGCATGATGTCTGAAAAAGGTAGGAAGGTCAATAGCCTGGTTCAAATTTGCCTCTAAGCAGACCCTAGGAAGAAAGGTTGGATTTGTTCTTAAAGACACTCTGTCGGGGTGAAAGACTAGATATGGGGGTCTGATAGAAAGTGCTTGTAGTTCAGAAACTCTACGAGCCGAAGTAATAGCCACTAGGAAAACTGTCTTCCAAGAAAGGAACTTCAAAGGACAAGAAGATGCAGGCTCAAAAGGTGGAATAAGGATGTCTGATAGGTGGCCTAAGGTGATGAGTCCCTTTCAAAAAGGCTTTACATAATCTGTGGAATGTAATGTTTGAACCATTGCATCCCACATGGAAGTTAGATATGGCAGTTAATTGAACCCTTATCGTAGAAGCTGCATCCCCATCGTGAAAGAGTGAAGTCAAGAATTCCAGAATACTATGAATAGGGGCAACATAGGGATCGATATCATGCTGAGAAGCCCAATGAACAAATCGCCTCCATTTGCTATTATAAAGTTTCCTGGTGGAGACTTTGTGAGAGGAAACTAAAATATGTTGAACTGCTGGAGACAAATCATGTGACCTGGCTAGGTTGGGAAGTGGAGCAGCCAAGCTGTCAGTTTGAGGGAGGCAAGAGAGGGATGAAGAATTCCCGACGAATGAGTCAGAAGGTCTGGCACTGGGTCCAGGATCCAAGGTTCTTCCACATTTAATATTGCTGTAGGAAGGGGAACCATATCTTCCAAGGCTAAAATGGGGCTATTAGACTAACAGTCCTTCCTAGGCTTTTGGCTTTCTGTAAGAATCTGGGAATCAGAGGGATTGGAGGGAAGGCATATAGGAGACCCGAGGGCCAATCATGTACAAATGAGTCCCTTGGGCTGTCCCCTGGTGGGGGGTACAGGGCAAAGTAGCTTCTGCATTTAGCATTCATCGGGGATGCAAAAAGGTCACAGCAAGGCTGGCCCCATCTGTGGAATATCCTTTCCGCCACGCGTTCTTTGAGGGACCACTCGTGAGGCAACAGGATGGCTCTGCTCAGTTTGTCAGCTATCACGTTGGATGACCCGGGTTTGTGCGTTGCTATCAGAAAGCGCCCGGTGGATACAGCCCACTGCCAAAGTCTCAGGGCCTCTCGGCATAAGGGGTAAGACTTGGTTCCCCCTTGCTTGTTGATGTACCTGACTACCAACATGTTGTCTGTCTGTATTGCAATCGTCTCTCGAGGTAGAGAGTCGTGAAAGTGTTGCAATGCTAGAAACACCGCTCTCAACTCTAAGACATTGATGTGAAAATGAGATTCCATGTCTGGCCAAGTGCCTTGGACAGTTCTTCCCTGAAATAGCCCCCCCCCCACCCTATCAGGGAAGCATCTGTGGTCACTGTGGCTGTTAGAGTGGGAAGTACAAATGGGCGACCTACTGTAACTTGGTGGCTGTTCAACCACCAAAGAAGGTCCTTTTTGCAAGCATTTGTCAGAAGAATCTTGTGTGACATTGGAAGCTGTTGATAAGACCACTGTGTGAATAGTAGCCATTGGAGTATCCTCATGTGCATTCATCCCAGAGGAACCGCTATGAGTGTAGCTGCTTTGGTGCCTAACAGCTTCAGAACCTGGAATTCCGGAACTCTTCTTTCCATTAACAAATGGGACACTTGACTTTGCAAAGATATTACTCTTTCTTGAGGCAATCTGACCAGGGAGGTGGTGGTGGTGTCTAGATCTGCTCCTATAAAGGAAATATGCTGCGACGGCAATAAAGCAGATTTTTCTAAATTTAAGGTTATGCTCAACCTGGAACACAGGTTGATAGTGTAATCTCTGGCGCAAATTAGTTGATGCCTGGTGGTGGCTGTGAGGAGCCAGTCGTTGAGATATGGAAACACCCAGAATCCTAAATGTCTCAGGTGAGCTGTGACCACTGCCATACATTTGGTGAACACTGTGGGGGCTGTGGTGAGTCCAAAGGGCAGAGCTCGGAATTGGTAGTGACTGGCCCCCAGCCAAAAACGCAAGTGATCGCTGGATGGCCTGGCCATTTTGATGTGGTAGTACGCATCCTTGAGATCTATAGAGCACATCCAATCGCCTGTTTTGAGAAATGGAAGCATCGATTGAAGCGTGACCATCCAGAACTTTTCCTTTTGGACAAAAGTATTTAGTTTGCTGAGATCTAAGATGAGCCTCCAGTCCTCTGTTTTCTTTGGAACTAAAAAGAACCTGGAGTAAGTTCCAGATCCTATCTGGTCCACTGGGACTGGCTGGATGACTCTTTTTTTTCTAGCAGCCTTTGAATTTCTATGGTTGCTAGATTCTGCAGACTGTGTGGAACATCTGGGATTCTTGTACTAATGGAAGGGGATTCCGAAAAGGGAATGATGTAACCTCTGGTAATTATGCTCTTTACCCAAGAATCTGATGTAATTCCTAGCCAGGCATCTGAGTATAAAGCTAAGTGACCCCCGACTGCCTCCAGAGCAGGATGGTCGGGCCTCCTCTCAGGAGCGCTGATGGGGCTTGTCAAGGAACTGCTCCCTGTCACCCTGGTTCTGCGGACCCCCTCTGCCGCCTGAGCAGTGTCTACCATTATACCCCCCTCCTCTGCCCCTGGAGGGGGGTTCACTATGTGTGTTCTGGAAAGCTCCTTGGGAATTTTGGAACCACATTTTTCCACCTCTCTGCCCTTTGGGGTATGGACTAGTGGGGGTGGAAAAACGGACTCCTACAGCTGATAGTCTTTCCTTCCTGCTCACACCTAGTGAGTGTCTCCTTGACTTTAGGCCCAAATAAGGAAGAGCCATCAAATGGGGTATTAACAAAGGAAGACTTGAAGGCTTCCGCAAAGGAGCATAAGCGCATCCAGGATGGTCTCCACAGAGCTATTGCTGAACCTGCTGACCGGCTTGATCCATCGGTTGCATAAGAAATAAGCTGCATGGACAAGTTCAGAATAGAATTAAGGGTGTTAAGCTGTGCCATTACTTTCGCCGAAACAACATCATCTGTTTTGCCCTGTAGAGTATCTCCAAGCTCTTTGAGGAGATCTCGTTGAAGACAGGCAAAGTGGGTCAAATAGTTGAGTGATCTCATTGCAAATGTCGCAGAACTAAAGATGCGTTTCCCGTATCTGTCCATAGTCCTAGAGTCTTTATTAGGAGGATGAACAGAAGAAAAGGTTTCTGACATCTCTTTCTTGGTGGCCACCGCCACACCATGGCATCAACGGGGACTCCCTTCATAAGAAAAGACCTATCTTGAGGGGAGGTGATAAATTTGTTGGGCCTCCGAGGGACCGGTTCCATGGAATCAGGAGACTCCCACACCCTTCGAGCGACCAAGTCCATTAATTCGTCAAAGGGCGCAGTAACCCAGGAGGTGGAAGGTTGAGACCCAAAGGCCTTTAGGAGCACCAACTCATCCTCAGTAGGGGTAAGGGGCTGCCAGTCACCCCTCTGCCTTAATATTTTCAGGATGTCTGCAAATGAGACCTCCTCAGAGGAGGACCGTGAAGACCCTTCTGATTCCTCTAAGTCAGTGTCTGATGTTAAGGATTCCTGAGGGGAATCTAAATGCTTCCTCTTGCACAGTCTTTTTCTGGGGACTTCAGTCTGGTGAAGTCTCAGTCAAGCAGGGATCACCCAATGTGGTTACCTGAGGCTGTGGGTCATGACGATTGGTGGGGACCTGTGGTGTAGGGACAGAACGTGGCCCTTTAGGGGAGGAAGAGGAAAGATCCGAAGAGGTAAGGGTCTTAGCAGACATGACCCTCCTCATGGCATCAAAGGCACCGGTTTCCCAACCCAAGGGGTCCACTGGTTCCGAAGAAGACGGCAACCTCCCAGGGGCTGAGACCACAGGCTCCAAACCAGAGGATGGAACCAAGCTCATCTGCACCGAAGCCCCAAGAGGGAGAGTCAGAACCAAAGTGTCGATTCGACTCTATCCCCCGGAACCAGCGAGAGAGTGTCGGCTCTGTGACTCTTTGATCGGAACCGAAGAAATCAAGGTTGATGGAGCCGAGGGCACTGGAACAGGCCTCAGCTCTGAGCATTCCACCACTATTGGATCCTCTCTTTCCAGCTCCGAAGGCTCAACTGGCCTCAGAAGAGGAGCAGAAATCGTGGTGGGGGGTCGTAGGCTTCGAAGCCAACTGGGTTGAAGCTGAAAGCAATTTGGCCAGGGCCGGGTTCACCAAAAGTCTCTGCACCACGCGGTCCACATCGATGTCGGAAAGGGTACCGGAAGAATGGGACAAAGGAGCTGAAGAAGCCACCGACTTAAGGATCAGGGACTTTAAAACTTCCAACACCGGCTTTTATACAATGATTTGGCTCCAAGGTAAGATTTCGGTGCACAGCTCCAAAGGCTGTGGAGCCGGCGACCGAGTCTTCCCAGAGGTGCTCGGAACAGAAGACTTGTGCTTCGATGACACCTTAGAAGACTTCGACCCCTTTGAGGACTTGGAGATCTGGTCAGTCTTGTCTAATGCTTCTTGGAAATATGGCTTCAACAGCCCTCTATCAACCAATTTCCTTCGCCTCTCTAATAAAACCCTGCCACTGAAGGAATGGCAGATAGTGCAATCTTCTTGTAAATGTAGTGGACCCAAGCAGTACACACAAGAAACATGGTCATCAGTGATGGACATCTTCTGTCCACAGTCACACCTTTTAAAACCAGATTTTTGTTTCTCCGACATTATAACAATTCCACACAAATATCAGATCCCTGATGATAATATCAAAAAATTGAAACCACAGAACTCCTTAGAAAGTTCAGATCCCTGAACTGCAATGACTATGAGAAAAAAATGTGACACAAAATCATTCAAATACAACAATTCTAAGAAAAATAAGGGGATAGGGAATTAAATTTGACAGAGCCCTGTCAAGTAAATGCAACTCAAGAAAGGCTAAAGGCCTAGGAGCAACCGCTCCGAATTAGAAGACAAAAATATAACTTTCAATCAAGTCACTAAACAACAATTACAAGAAATATGAGAAGTCTCACAAATATCAGATCCCTGATAGTCTAATAAGAAATTTTAAATTCTTTAAATATAATAAAGAAGGTTACAGGCCCGAGATCTGGGGATGGTAGGAGAGCATCATGGGATAGGGACTGTGCCTCGAGCTAACTCAAAGATCTTGAGCTTGGAAAGCGGCTGACTTGGAGCTGATGGATCGGCTCTGAACCCACGTGTAAAGAACAAATGGCGAGATTGAACAACTTCACATGAAGTTTTTTTTTTTTCAGAAAATAAAGTAGATACAATCAAAAAAACACTTTAAATGCACAGAAATGGCTAGCACACTTGAGTGTGTAGCCTGCAACAGTTAAACAGGTAATTTAAACACAAAAATTACTTTGTTAAAGTGCAGGCAGTAAAATAAGTACAATATGTAGCTGAAACAAGCTTTTTAAATCACAGAAACTCTAGAAAATCAGCATTTTAGGTGGAATTAGCTAAAGGCAACAAGAAAATACAGAAAAATGATATGTAAACACTCCAAAGTCTCTCTCTTGTCTCTCTGCTGCTGTAGAACTCTGCAGGGCACCAGGCAAGAGCTTGCTGAGCTGTTGGAAACTGAAAGGTTTTGTCTCACATCATGTCATTAATGTTTGGAAGGACACTGATGGAAGGGCAATGGAAAAGGTAACTGTAAGGAAAGCAATTTCTGTTCTTAGCTGTAATTCTATGAAATGTTCCACAATATAAATGGCATATTTTGTAGTAAAGTATTTTAAGTTGTTCTTGTATGTGATAAAGTTATTAAGTAAACAGATGTATTTTTCATTTCTGTTATCTTTCTTTCTTCATTTTTGGTATTTTTTTTTAAACAAGAAACATCTTTAATAAATTATCCCTTATGATATAGGCAATCATACATTTATATAAGTGAAAACAAACCATATTGACATATTTTCAGTTGCAGTCATTATAATCTATCCAGTCATTGCCAGTCAAATATTAGAAAGCTCATTCAGTTCTTGCCTTTGCTTAAACCTCATTCCTCCTCCAAAACATTATTTTGCATGTATTGTTCCCACAATTTTCATTTTTAAGTAATTTGCTCCTACCCATTTCTAAAGACCCTGCTTCTGTTGTTTTATCTCTGTTACTATCTATATTCACTACTTCTGGTGCAGTTGGTTTAGACTTTGATTTCCATTTTCTAGTAATTGTTTTTTTGGGGGTAGTCACCAGAATTAAATCAGCAAGGCCTATGTTTAGGCAAGTCTGCTTCTGTAGCACAGCTCAAAAATAAGATTTCCTTAGTTATACCAATTTACTCCGCCAGTAATTTTTTTATAAATCTTTTTTTTTTTTGGTATTAAGAAATATAGACATTATAGTGTAAAAAGAAAAGAAAAGCTAGACAAATGCACGTTTTAAGTTAATAGGCTGTAATTGTGGGTTGTTGAGGTGGGAGATTGGGTGTAAAAGTACCGTAATATATGCATAGCTGAATGTCTGGATTAAAACCCTTAACTTAATCTAATAAACTTTAAGTAATATGGGAACTGAATATAATAAGTTTTCCTTTAACAATGCACGTGTCAGCTTGGCTTTCAGGCTGCAACAGAGGAATATATTTTTCTTTTTTCTCTTGCTTAATCTAACAAATATTTTCATAAATTTCTTCAAAAATGTACCCTCTTTTGTTATATTTTCCTTTACAGGCCCCCCCCCCATACATCTTTATTATTACAAATCAAGTTCCAGTCCCTAACTATAAGTAATGTCCCTTGCTGAAAGTTGATTACTTCTCCCAAAATTTTCTTAAGCTCCATTAAATATATGCCAGTGTAATCCTCCTCAATACCCAATAGTCCCTTACTACTATAAATATACAGTTATTGGCATTTTTTCCTCTTTTATCAGCATTAAAGCCCATTTAGCAGTCAGTATTTTAACTCCCCTTTTCATTTCTCTCTCATATTCTGGTGAATATCCAATCTGTAATCCTTTCTTTGTCAAATTCACGTGTTCATTTCTTTCAAAATGTGATTCTTGCAGCATTGGCATTTTCACTCTGCATTTTTTAAATATAATTCAGTACTCTTTCCTTTTTGCCTGTACCTGTAAGGCCATTTACTTTCCAAGATAGTATGGATAGGGCAGCTGCTGTGTTAAGAAGCTATGCTTCCCAGCGATTATATACAACAGTTTCCGAATGTGCATTTCCAACTTTCATCTTACATATGCACAGTTTGGAAGGCTGATCTTTTATACCATTGATCCGATGATATCTTTTCCATCTGGATGCAACCTCTGGGATATCAGATTCAACTTAGGTCTGACACTGGCCATATCCTAAAGACTTCAGCCCCCAGAGCTCTACCTCCTCTACCCACAATCTGTTGCTCAGGTAGGATTATCTCAGGTCTCATTTGCCACCTTCATGGACAGCAACTTGTTTTGAGCTCCATCAAGTGTCTCCTTTTTGCAAGTAGTATTAGTTTGATCTTGTTCCACATTCCTCAATCCTAGTGTGTTTAGTCACCACTAGTGAGTTTTTGGCATAATTATTCTGTCTGTCTGTTAGTTAGGTAGTGTAAGAATCCAAGATGCCATTGTACCTTTATATTTTGCATTTCCTTCATCAAAGAATGTTCAGCACTTGCAAGATTAATTTTTGCACCTGCAGACAACCTGACTCCATGTCAAAATAGTCAATAATGAGAAAAAACAACTCTGCCAATACTTGAAGGAATCTTTTTTGTAATTTTTTCTCAGAACACAATTTACAATATTCCCCTGGCCAACCCTCCTCAGCTGCACACATAATGTCTACCGCTGAGAACATTTGCTGATGGAAAAAAACAAAATGCTCATATCTTTGCAGATGCAGGAAGCTTAACATTTTCATACCTTATATACTTTTACTTATTTTTCAATCCTGTTTGCTTACAGAAAGACTTGTTTATAGTTTAATCCAAAGATGTAAATCTAGTTATCCACCATTGTAAAAACAAGTACAGTTATTTTAATTTTAGGTACAATATTATCAGTACTTTTTTACACCTTACCCCCACTAAGCTAGATTACAGTATTATATTGTTTCTGTCCACTCTTTATCTTGTTATAGTATAAAGCCAAAGCTATAGTTCTTAAAACTAAGTAAAAAAATTGTTTTCACTTTTATATCTTTAACACGTACAATAGTCACTGAAACCCCCACACTCATAAAAAAACTCTGCCCCAACCCTGTTCAAAACAAATTTAGAATATAACAGGCAGTTTGTATATTTATTTATTTGTTTTACATTTGTTGACTGGAATAGTCCATCTGGGTGTGAGCCCATTTTCAGCGGAGGTCCAGGGAGAAAAGCTCCAATAAAACAAGAACAACATTGACAGGTACAGTGTCAGTTTTACATATAATTTAACAGAAATATCTAGAGACAATAAGGAAAGTACAATATACAATAGGCACTTTAGTGAAAAGGAGAAAGTTATTACAATATAGTAGTCATATATATAATATATATATATTTTTTTGAGGGCAGGAGCCATCTTTAGTTGATCATTTGAGTATACTTTAATAAGTGTACATATGTATACCCTTACAAAAAATAAATTATCAAATTATACTCTTATTGTAGGTAGCTGTTAGGTGGTGTTAACAAGTGGGAGTAGGGTATACATGGACACTATAAAATTTAGGGGATTAAATTTGACTTATTTACTTATTTTTCCCCTTTAGTGTCTTTCTAAACATTAATGAAATAAAGTGGGATATATGCTTTGCAGTCCACCCACAAGTTTAGCAATGTCAACAAAACTCCAATCTTTCTCACCCACTTTTCTTACAACGCTGTATTTTACAAATGTGATTGATGCTTCATAGTCTCCCATTTATAGACAGATTTCAATGTTGCTGGTCTTCTTCCCGATCATCTCCATTGCCCAATATCAGACTCTGGTTCAAGTACAAAATACTCTTGATTCTTATAGTTAACTCATAGGTTCATAGGTTTATACTAGGCTATCTGCCCTAAGGCATTTATAAGCCTAGCCCAAAGTTTTGTGGCTTACGCCACCCCTTATATGAAAAAATACTGTACCCATTAGTTTGTTGTGCCTCTGTCCAGCAGTGACACAGAGATGATTCCCGGGGTAAACCTACGATCTCCCATCCACAGGTCAAGATTTCTCTTGAACAGAGCCAGCGAGGTGCTCTGCCTCACATGGACCGGGATTTTATTCCACAGCATAGGGAGTCTCTGAGTGATAAATCTATCCCTCCAGCACGTCCTGTTTATATCTGTGCTAAGGTTTAAGTCGCTTGCTCTAGTGGTTTTGGTGGATTTGGATTTTTTGAGGTGGAGCATGTCCATTAATTCCGGGTTGGACATGGCCTTGTATGTCAGGCACATGTCACCTCTGAGCAGACGGTATGCGACTGAAGAGAGCTGGAGTTTCTTCAATCTGGCAGCATAGGACAGATTTTGGAGTCCCTTTATCCTTTTGGTGAGGAACTTTTGGGGTCTCTCCAATTGCTGCAGATGTCGGGTGAGATACATCCCGAATGGGCATTGTACTCGATCATTGGTCTGATAAGTGAAGAGTACAGGAGAACAATGACCTCATTAGATCTGGATGTGAATCCCTTCATGATCAGGTGGGCAATGTAGAAGGTCTTTCTAACCACTTTAGCAATGTGAGTGTCAAAAGAAAGGCCACTGTCAACCTGGGTCCCCAGGTCCCTGATAACCTCTTCTGTGCTTAGTGGATTGCCACCTATATGGTAGCTTGGGGTTACCTTGTTTTTCCCGAAGGGTATGACTATACATTTTTTGGCGTTTAACTTCAGGCCATGGCTCTGGCACCAGCTGTCTGTTTCCGTGAGTCCCTTCTGAAGGATATCCGTGTCCGATGCACTTTCCACTATGGCGCCCAGTTTGCAGTCGCCTGCAAACTTTGCCAGCCAAAGTTCTCCCATGTGGGCCTGTACTGCCGAGAAGTAGAAGCCGAACAATAGGGGCCAAGGACCGAGCCCTGTGGGACACCACTTGTGACCGGCTTGGAGTCTGACATAGCGCCAGCAACTCTAACCCTGTGGGTTCTGTCCTTAAGCCAGTTTGCAACCCATCTTGTGACATATGGGTTTACATTTAAGCTGGTAAGTTTTTCTACAATACCCGAGTGGGGTATTGTGCCGAAAGCCTTTGCAAGGTCAAGGTAGGCTGTATGGACTGCCTTCCCTCATCAATGGCCTTGGTGACTGTTTCGAAGAAGTCGACCAAGTTCAAAAGGCATGATCTGCCCTTGATGAAGCCAAACTGGGTCGGGTCCAATGTCTGCAAGTCCCCTATATCTTTGTTTATGAGCTCCATTATGATCCTCTCCATAGCTTTGCAGACTAGACTTGTTAAGCTTATGGGGTGGTAATTACCAGGGTCCGTAGAGGCACCGCCTTTGTGGAGTGGGACCACAGCTGCCATACGCCACTCCTTGGGCACGTATCCTGTGGTAAGGCTGAGATTAAACAGCTGCCTTATGTGCGGGTTTAATTCCTCATTTAGCTCGTGTAGCACACAGCCAGGGACACCATCCAGTCCCATTGATGCTGTGTTTTTAGCTTTAGAGAGAGCAGCTTTCACCTGCGCATTTGAGATGTCTGGGAGGCTACACTCCGCTGGGATAGTTATCTCTCCTTTAGGGGGGGAGGGGGGTGAAGTTTGCACTGAACCTGTCTGCCAGTATGTTGGCAATGTCTGTGGGTTCAGTGATTTTTGTATCATTTTGGACTAATTCTGAGCATATCTGGGAGTTTCCACCCAGGTTCCTAACATAGCTGAAAAAGGCCTTATGATTGTCCTTTGAATCCATGGCAATTTTTCTCTCAAAATTGGCCTTAGTTGATTTTATGAGTGCTCGTATTTTTTACTAATAATGATCAGGGGTGACTTCCCTTTTATGGATTTTGTTCTATCATGTAATAGCTTTCTCCTCTTATTGTAAAGTTTGTTAATGGCTGGGGTCCACCAGACTGGACATTTGCCCTTTGTGGAAAGAGTCTTGGTTTTATTTGGGATTGCCTGATCCATGCAGTCCTGGAGGTGTTCATAGAAGGCATTTGTAAGGGCGTCCGCAGCTTGGGTTGTGGTTTCCACTGGCTCAGGGGCCTTAAAGGATACCACGCCAGTCTTGAGTAGTGTGAAGTTTGCTTTAGAGAAGTTCTTCACTGTGGTCTTTTTTGTTTGGGGTGGGGGCGGGATGTGGATTTCCAGTGAGATTAGTTTATGATCAGATCTCACCAATGAGGGATATACTTCCGGTGTGGAGCATTTTGTCCCCATGTTTGTGATAATGAGATCTAGTATATTTTCTCCTCTCATGGGAAAAGTGACTAGCTGTTCCATGGCATTTGAATTTATGAACTCCAGGAACCACAGGCATTTTTCTACAGCTGGATACAGCAGCTTGAATCTCACACATCCCTGTTGATATTCCCTGATTGCTTGGATACATTTGCTTGTCTTCTGCATGATGTATTTCCACAAATACTGTTTTTTCCAATTTTCAATACTTTTCCTTTCTAACATAGTTTTGTCAGGATCAACTCTTTCTGCTGGTATGATTGCATCTTTACTAATGTAGGTCTTGGCTGCTTTCTTATGGCCAATTTTAGGGCATACACTTGATGTGCCCTTAAAATTAACAAATCTTGCTGTGGAATGCCAATCCAGTTGCTTATTTGTTCTTTCATGAAATTAATAGTCTGTTCCATGAGTTTCTCAGGTTTTCTTTGTGCAATCTCTTGTACCAAAGCTAAAGCCTGACCTGCTCTTTGCTGAACAACTGCAGGATGTTCTTCATCTCACATTGCTGCAGTCCTCACACTTGGGTAGTCCGCTGTCCTCGGTCGGCCCGAATATCAAAGTATAAGGCTGACGTCGGTCAGGGCGCATTTGACTGACATCAGGACGTCAGGGTACAAATGCGCATGACCGACGTCATATCCTCAGTCTTTTTTGCCGCGTGGTCCGATGCAGAAGCAGCATTGCAAGTGCCGGTTGGCGTTTTGAGATTTTTCGATTTAGAAGTTTCAGACCGAGTTCAAAGTTGGCTAAGTACCCCGTTGGGGAATATTTTAGTTTTTTCTTGCCTCAGTCATTTACCGGATGTCAGAAAAAGTCAATAATTGCATTTCTTGTGGGAAACAGATACCGCATAGAGATTATCATACTTTGTGTATTCCTTGCTTAGGGCCTGAGCACGACGTTGTTGGCTGCCGCTCTTGTGCTAGATTTAATAAACGCACTATAAAGAGAAGGTTGGATTGTGCAAGGTTAGTCTTTGGGAAGCGGTGCAACTATAAAATGCCGGCGGATGCTCCGACGCCCGCTTCTTCGAATAAGCGCAAGGACAAGGCAGTTAAGCCTAGGCTAGAAGAACCGCCTGTACCGGACGCCGGTTCTTTAGAGGTGTCGGTGGAGCCGGTGGCTCCACCGGAGGTTTCTTTGTGTTCCCAGGGTGAGACCTTATTATTGCAAGATGTGGCCTCTCAGGAGACAAGTCAGGCTGAGGGGGCTTCTAAGGTTACTATACTCCCCTCCCTTCCTAAGGTGGCTAGGCCCTCTCCTTCTGTTTCTAAGGCTTCTCCCAGGGGCAGGCCAGGTTTGGCTTCAGTTGGTGTTACCCCTAGCTCTTCAGGTACTGTGCCCAAGAAGCATATGCTTAAAATGGCAGAAGATTTGATTACTTTAATTAGGGGTTCTATGCCCCCTCCTGATAAGAGACCTAGGGTGGAGCCTGAGCTAGGGTGGAGCCTGAGCTGGGTTTTGAGCAGGCTTCAGATGTTTCAGAGTCTTCGGCTGAAGACTTGCAGGAGTACTCTCCTTATTCTGATTCTGATGTGGATGATTCTACTCCTTCTGCTACTCCTCCTGAGGATTTTTCTTTTTCAGAAACTCTTCATGCCATGAGGGAGCATTTTAAGTGGGAAGGTCAGGACTTCTCTGATTCCAGGAAAAGGCTTAGGGAATTTCTGTTTTTACCCCAGCATAGGCCTTTGGCTATACCTCCTGTTTTGGATGTAGTGGAAGATGTTTTACAGAGGCTTCTCTTAATCCTGATTCTTTGCCTCCTGCTCCTGTTAAGCCGGATAGATATTACAGGGTGCCTGAAGCTCATAAGTATCTTTTTAAGAGTCCTAGGGCAGACCCAGAAACTGTTAGCCAGGGGCCTAAAGGTGTTAAGGCTTCTGTTGTTAAAAATCCGGTTCCTGCAGACAAGGAGGCTAGGGCCTTGGATAGATGGGGAAAGAAAGTCTATACTTCTTCCACTCTTGCTATGAGGGCTCTGAATTGCCAGTTTCACATGTTGAAATACCAAAACTATCTCCTTTCACAATTGAAGTCTAAGGTTGATGCTCTGGCAGTAGGTATTGATTGTAAAGAGTTGCAAGATTTAGTGCATGTTTCTGAACAGGTGGGTAAGCATTCTTTGCAATGTGGTTTTGATGCTGTACAGGCCTCGTCTAGGGTGGCTGCCACTGGGTCAGTTCTTCGCAGGCACGCCTGGCTGAGGGATCAGATTAGATGTTCACAGGCAGTTGCGTTATTATTTGGACAGAACTAAAGGGTTCAGGCAGTCTCAGCAGTTGTTTGTTTCTTTTGCTTTGAGTTCTCAGGGCAAGCCTGTGTCAAAACAAACTATTTCTAAGTGGATTGGGTTTTGCATTGCTTTCTGTTATTCCCATCATGGCAAGGAGTTTCCAGCTGGGATTAGGCCTCATTCCACTAGGGCTACTGCCACTTCAACAGCTTTTTTGAGGGGAGTGGCAACCAAGGATATTTTGGAGGCAGCTACTTGGAGTTCTGTGCATACTTTCTCTAGGCATTATCACCTGCCTCTTTACTCTAAGTCCAGGGCTGGTTTTGCCACTGCTGTTTTGCAGGGCATTTTGGCAGCTCCTGCTTCCTTGTAGTTAGCCATCCTCCCTTACCTCTGCTTTGGGATTCTACCCAAGTGTGAGGACTGCAGCAATGTGAGATGAAGAACATAGTACAGTTTTGTACCTACCATAAATGTAGATGTTCGAAGATCCACATTGCTGCAGTCCAATTTACCCTCCCTCCTTCCCCTCTGTAGTTAGAGGTGGTTGTGTGGGTTGGGTTGTACATATTGTGTATATTGTATATGTTGTACATATAGTTAGTGCAAGGGTGGTTGGTTGGTTGTTTGCTATCTTTTGGTTTTGACCTTTATTTTTAGGGTCTTCTGACATCTGGGGCAAGAAAAGACTGAGGATATGACGTCGGTCATGCGCATTTGTACCCTGACGTCCTGATGTCAGTCAAATGCGCCCTGACCGACGTCAGCCTTATACTTTGATATTCGGGCCGACCGAGGACAGCGGACTACCCAAGTGTGAGGACTGCAGCAATGTGGATCTTCGAACATCTACATTTATGGTAGGTACAAAACTGTACTTTTCTTCCCACCCACTGTTTTCTCTTTACTCTTTTTGATTGATTTTCTTTCAGGTTCTCTAAATTTCTTCTTTGCTGGCATTAGGCAGTGTAGATACTAGCCAGTAACCGAATTTTACCCAAAATGCCAGTTTCACGGATTTATTTTCCTTAGTTTCTATTTTTATATTGGGAATGCTGAAATTATTGAATAGTGTGCAGCCATTCTGAAAGTCATTGCCAAGTATATTGATTTAAATCTGTATTGAATCTCACTGAAGTAAGACAGTGAGGTGTGATGTTAACAGTAAGTCTTTGAGTGGAGCTCAATGCACCAGTAAAGGAACCATCCCTCCAATCCTATGTTTATTACTCTAAAAATCTCTTAATTAGTTATTCTTAGTCTACACAATGCATCATTATTGTAGTAGTTATTGTATGGCTGATATCTGTGCATGTTAGTATAATAGCTATTTGTTAGATTGCCTAGCACAGGCACATTTCCCTCCAGAGGTTTATTGCCTGAAAGACCCAATTCTGTGTGACATTTCTACTTATGTGCATACCTACACCATCTTTGATAAGTACCTGGACTGGTAAGGTACACTTATTGGTCTTCACAGGGGAAACAGGACAGCTGAGGAAAAACATGGCAGGCAGATGCAATCCTTCCTATAAACACAGATTCAGCTAGTGCTGAATCTTGTGGCTTTGGGTCCTCGACCCATGGCTTTGTCTCTATCAAGCTGGTTTCCTTCCTAGGACCCTATGGTTCTGAGGTCATAAAAGCCAGTTGCCTTTCCACCTCTAGGGTCTGATCTGACTGCTTGGCTGATTTTAGCTCCTACTCCAGCTTTGGTTTCATTGAATCCAGCAGTTTTGGAGCTGAACAGACCTCAGAGCAGACATGTTAAGACAAGGGTTTCTTAGTTGGGTTTGACTCTTTGAGTTTCAGGGATGTCCCTCCTGCTCATTGCTTCTGCTCTTGATAGCATGTCCCCGATCTTAGCATCAAGGTAGGCTGGAGCAGCTCCAAAGTCTGGTATATCTTTTGGATCTCTGTATCCTAGATGTGCGGGCACCAGGGTGCCAGCTTCAGCCTCTACCTTTGACACTGTAGAGAGGATATTCTCCCATCAGGGAAAAGAGTGGTCAGCTGCAACCTATATTCCTCCCTCATGAATGTCTGTGCTTGCAGACACACACATCAATCTTGTCTGGGTCAACCCACTCCAGGTGTTCTCCAATTTTTCCCTACCCTCTGGGGCACCTGTCTCTTTCACCCCCCCCCCCCACATCTTTCAGGCAGGAAGTCTCAAACAAAAGTCAGTGCAAGAAGAATCATTGCCTCTTGCTTGAGAGATGGTGCAATTGGAAGCACCTGGATTTTCCAGAGTAATTCTTCACTGAATATACTGACCTCGATGAAAGAAAGGGGTGTTTTAAATGTCCCCCCTCCCATGATGAAGCCTCTTTTGTCACTCTTTTGGAGCTTCTCAGCCAGCATGGGCTTGGACTGCCAAAGTCCCATTTCTGGAAGAGTCTTTATTGTTGGAGGCCTTCGGGGTTGCCCCATCCACATCCTAGGTGGTTCACCATCCAGATTCACTTTTTGACCTGATATCCCAGAGGTTGTGAAAGGACCCTGATACCGTGGAATCAATTACAAAGAAACTGGACAAGATTCCAGCCTCTTCCAAGGGCCGACAGCACTGGAGTAGTGGCCCCACTTTTGATGCTACTGTGGTGGTGGCAGCTACTAAGAAAGATATCTCAGAAGAGAGTTCATCAGTTCATCACCCAAATAGGAAATCACATGCATTGGACTGGTTGGGAAAGCACTCCTAAGCCTTAGCCATGTTTGCACTGAGAGAGTTAAACTGTCTCACTCACTTGACAAGACTTCAATGGGACATTGTGTTGGAAGTGTCAAAGATGGTTAAGACACAGTAGGCCCTGGCATTTCAGAAGACTCTTGAAGCTCAGTTGCCCATCTGCAGTCTATTGCCAACTTGTCCATGCATCTGATTTCAAACGTGGCTGATAGCATGTCCAAACTACTTGCACTGGCATTACAATGCATCCCCATTCTTGGATGAGGTTATGTAATATTGCATAATGCTTCAAGGCATCCTTTATTAATGCCCTCTTTGATGGCTGTTCACTTTTTGGGTCTAAAGTTATGGACACTTTGTCCAGATGTGAGCTGTACAGAAAGATACTGTCTGCTGTTGGAGCATGTTTTACTAGCCGTCAATGGACCTTCTCTCAGAACCGAAAGGGAGGAAAGAGCAGCAAACTTTTCAGGAATCTCCTTCTAAAGGGTGCCCTGTGGCAGTGGGTTAACCATAATGACTGCTGCCCACATAGCAGGGGTGGTCAGCAGAACCAGGGTTACACACAGCTTTCTCTGGGAGTCCCTTTCAGTGACCCTGAGGGGTTCCCCACCTGTCCGTCTCAGGAGGTAGTCAGGTTCATTTAGCTATACACCCAGAAGCTTGGGAGGCCTTCAGCTTGGACTCATAGGTGTTAAGAATCATATCCAGTGGTTATACAATTCCATTCATAGAAACAACAGACATAAGTCCCAGACATCTTCCAGACATGTCACTCTGTCAGTGAAGGGGTTCAGCCAATGAGGTTCAGAAACTGTTAGTAAATTGTATCTTCCAAGAGGTCCCTCCAGACTAATGTGAATCTGAGGTCTATTCAAGGTTCTTGTTGGTACCAAAGAAGAACAAGGACCTCAGGAAATATTTGAATTTGAGCAAGTTAAACCACTTTGTCAGCCAGACAAAGTTCTGGATAGTCACAACGCAGTCCATTCTTCTTATCTGGAGGAAGGATGGCTGGATGTGCTCTACTGATATCACAGATGCCTGCCATTACATAAAGATAGCAAGCCATTCCAGGAGATTTCTGCACTTCTGGCTGAGACACAGTCATTATCAGTTCAGAGCACTGCCCTTTGGTTCACCACCACCCCTTTAAGTGCTCACCAAGTGCATGGCAGTAGTAGCAGACTGGCTCAGGCTGCAGAGGCTCCAGGTTTTTCCCTAACTGGACAATTGGCTCCTAACAGCCTCCACAAGAGCATCTTTAGTCAGGACCAGACACACTTTACTCCAGCTGTGCAGTTCTTTAGGGCTAGCGGTCAACTATCAAATTCCACTTTTCACTCCAGCCAGATGTTAGAATTCATAGGTTTCCAGTTGCACACATTCTCTCAAATTGCAAAACTTTCAGTTTCCAGATTGTCTGTCCTTCATTGTCAAGCCATGTCCTTTTTGTATTACAGAAAACCTCCGGTGTCCCTTGTTGTCAGGCTCTTAAAGGAGATGCTGGATGCCATCTGCTTAGTTACCCTGGTGAGGTACCACATGAGAGCTCTCCAGTGGACACTTACAGTGCAGTTGTCTTACTTGATTTGTCTGATGGAGTTTCCCATCATGTTGATAAATGTGTGTCAAGATCACATCAGGTAGTAGGTGGAGTCTCCCTGATGTCTACTGTGAAACTGTTTTTGCCCCCACCCCCGGGCACGATCATGACAGACACACTTCTTATGAGGTGGGGGAAATTTTGAAGGGAGGACTGTCCAGGAGACCTGGCCTCTGACTGAGCCCAATCTCCACATAAATATCTTGGAAATGAGTGGTTCTCCTTGCATTGATGGCCTTTAGGAACTGTCTCCCCAAGGGTGTGATCTCAGTTCAGAAAGACAATATGTCTGTTGTTTGGTATCTGAACAAACAGGATTCTTGCCCTTTTTTTCAAGAAGCCATGAGAGCTTGGCATTGGATGATTTTTTTCTCAAAAGTTTCTGGTTGCATTACACATCCTGTGGAAATCCATAATTTTAGCAGATATTCTGAGCAGGCACATTCTTTTTCATTATGAGTGGTCCCTGAATCCGAGGGTTGAAGCTCGGCTTTTTCGGGGTTGGAGCATGTCCTGTTCCCATCCCTGTCCAGCATCAAGTACAGCACCTATTATGCCTTTGTCCCTCTAAAGGGACAGCCACCCAGGGATGCTGTTCTGTACGCTTGGCCCACAGGTCTCCTGTATGCATATCCTCTGACCCTGATGTTAAAGTTTCTCTGGAAGGCTGCCCATTGCAGAGCAGCATTTATCTTCATTGCTCCTTTTTGACCCTGTCAGGTGTAGTTCCCCTTTATTTGGACTCTTCTGAGGTACCTTCCCTGGGTTCTGGATCCCATTCCAGATCTGATTTCTCACATGGCGGGTCTGGATCTGCCCGACTTTTAATTTCATCTCTCCCAGTATGAAAACAGAAACTAAGCTATTGATCAGTCTGCAGCCATCTTGCAAGTCATCCCCAGCTATATTGATGCAATTCGGTAGTGACTCTTACTGAAGTAAGACAGTGTGTGTGTGTGTGTGTGTGTGTGTGTGTGTGTGTGTGTGTGTGTGTGTGGGGGGGGGTGATGTTACCCATACATCTTGAAGTGGAGTTCATTGCACTAATAAAGGAGCCCTCCCTCCAGTCCTTTGTTTATCTTTCTAAAAATGTGTTACTTATTTTTAGTCTACAGAATGCATCAATGTTATATATAGTTATTGTATGGATGATATTTGTGCATGTTAGTATAACAATAGCTGTTTGTTAGATTGCCTACCACAAGCACATTTCCTTCCAGAGGTTTCTTGCCTGAAAGATCCAGTGCTGAATGGCATGCTTGCTTATGTGGATCCCTGCACCAGCTTTGATCAGTACCTGTGTGGGTAAGGTACACACATTGGCTTTCACAGGGGGAACAGGACAGCTGAGGAAATACATTTCCAGGCAAACTTGTGAAGTGACCGTTCCTTCTAGATCCACTGTTATGGTGAGTACCTCACAAAAATTTTAAGTATGAGATTCTTGGTGGACGTATTTACTGAAAGTCAACTGCCATGAGTAGCTTCATTCTGGTTAAAGAGCACTTAATTTGCCATTCCAGTCTTATGTTTAGGTTGTTGAATGTAGCTGTGGTTGAAATTAACAGAATGTAGTTCTCAGTCTTTTATTCATCACATCTAGAGGAGAGTGTATGCGCATTATGTAGCGTAGGACTCTTTCAAAGCTGTAGAGGACACTTTACTAATTGCATGTCTGAGACTAGTAGTGATTAAATGGGATTATCAAGTCAAGGAACTTACAGTGTCTAACCTTTATATACTAGAGGACTCTGGAGCCATGAAGGCCTTGGGCATTTTGACAGAAATAACCCATATTGCATGGGGTACATTTTTTTGCACGGGACTACAATTTCCTTTTCTATACTGCTGAGTTCTTCAAGAAAGCTCTTACTTATCAATTAACATTAATATAAAAGTTCACAAAAGAATGTTGTAACTGAATGACATAGGTTGACCTTCTAAATGATGCTCTTAAAGCCATTAATCTCCTCCCATAACGTTTATTCAAGAATGGGGATATAATGATAAAAACTGGAGGCAATGTTCACTTATCATTACTTTACCAGTTAATATATCCGAACATGCTGATACTGAAGGACTGGACTGTTTATTCCACCTGGAAATAATGTCTCAACCCTTGAAGACATACTCCAATGGGCCTCAGCTGAAACTAACCGTGAAACTTACATACTAGGTGATGTAAACATCAACTGGAATAAAATCAACAGTCCCATACCCTCCCTGTCCATTAACCACTTTAAAGTTACTCAAGTACCCAATAAAACAAATCCCCCAGGATCCACTCTTAATTGGATCTTCGTCATCCATCCAAATAAAATTATCAACTCTGGCAGCATCTCTGACTGTGTTAGTGACCACCTCCCAGCTTTCATTTACCGTGCAACCACCTCCCATCCACACCAACATCAATATATTCAGACCCGCAACCTTAGTAAATTTGACCCCAAAATCTTCTTTAACTATCTCAAATAAATGAATTGGAGCATTCTAAAAACCCTTCCACTCAATAAAGCCATAGGCCACTTTAATTCTACTTTCCTAGATGCTCTAAAAATAATAAAAACTGTAATTGCTCTTTGGCTAAATAAAGAAACAAAAGCAAATTATGCATCAAAGAGACAAATCCTGGAAGCTTTACCAAAAGAATAAACTTCCCGAAACCCTTCTTCAATATACACAGCTCTATACACAGCTCCATAACTTTGCAAAAAAAAACAAATCTTCAGAGACAAAAATCCTACTATACTAAGCTCCAGTCCAACCATCCCCAAAACTCTAGGCTTTTTTGGAACTCCATAAACTCACTCCTTAACTCAGGCTCCAAAAATAACCCCTGTCCAGACCCAAGTAAATCTGACCACGAATTAGTCTCATTATTCAACTCTTTCTTTATAGAGGCAATATCCGACCTAATGAAAATACTTCCCAGCAATGACCTATCTCTCCTACATTCCACCTCATCTAAGTCCCCAAATAATTTCCCACTATGTTTGAGCTTAAACCTGTCTCGACTAACTACATAAAAAGACTTCTATCCAAACTTAAACCCTGCTCAATTGGCACCTGACAACATCCTCTCTTCCTTTCTCAAATCTGCTGCTGATGGTATAGCTCTCCCAATTAGTATCCTAACTGGGCCCCTATTAAATTGCCGAACATTTCAAAGTTCGAATGTCATATGGTCGACACCATATGATCGAACTTTGAAAAGTTCAAAGGTGAAAGGCAATGGCTCCGTATGCGCAGAATGGGAAAATTTCCCTTTTCTGTACTGGTGTGGTCTTGGAGTTGGTATATTTAAGTAGTGGGTGCTAGACCCTCCTAATTAATAGATCCATAAAGGAATCCTATGTCCCTTAACTCTGGCATTCCACCTTTATTCTTCCTCTCCACAAGGGAGCCAAAAACACTAACATTTCAAACATCCGCTGTATAACTCTTCCCTCTCCAATCTCCAAAATCCTAGAAAAATGCATCCACCTCCAACTTATGCCTTTTCTGACTAAAAACCAACTTCTTACCCCTACCCAACATGGCTTCCAGCCAGGACATAGCACCATAATAGCTCTACTCCCATTCTTAGAAACTGTCCATCAAGCCCAAGATTCTGAGAACTTAGTATCCACAGTGCTCCTAAGATCTCTCTAAAGCATTCAATACTGTTTGCCATAAGCACCTTCTGAGTCACCTCTCAAACCTAAATCTCTCCCAGCACACTCTTTCCTGGTTCCCAAGCTATCTGTCAGGTAGATCTCAGGCTGTGAAATGGAAAAAAGGCACCTCACCTTTCTTACCCACCCCTACTGGAGTACCACAGGGGTCCATCCTCAGACCATTGCTGTTTAATATCTTTATCAATAACTTTCACTCTGCTATTCCTAATGCCAAAGTCATCCAATGTGCAGATAACTCTATACTTGTCTGCTCTGCCTCTAACCTCCCTGAACTCCTATCTAAAACTCAGACTGCCTTCTCAACTACTGAGATCTGGATGCGCCAAAGTCACCTTTCTCTCAAAGCTAACAAATCTAAAATACTACTATTCACACCCTCAAAATCTTTCTCTTTTGATAAAAATTCCTCCCAAGTCCTTAGCCAAATAAACTCTCCAATTGAAGTTGTTCCCTTTGCCAACCTACTCAGTGTAACTATAGACAAACACCTCAAGTTCAACATCCACATTCAGCAAAATATAAGGAAAAAACACCAAAAACTGGGTGTGCTATACAGGGACAACCACTTTCTACTTCTACCAGGCATACTCTGGCCTTCTCTTACCTCCTTCCCTCCCTTCTGTACGGCTCCCCACTACTAACTAACCTGTCCTCTTCCATCATTTCCAAACTTGAAAGCTGTTATAGCAAATTTTCTAAATTTACCACCAAAGCCAAACATTCCACTCATCACTGTGTTACCCTTCCAGTCCCTCAACTGGTTAGAATTCACAAATTACCTGGACTTCCTCCAGCTCACTACAGCACATAGACTAATATTTAATCCAACCAAATGCCCTGCTGTAACTAACATCCCTCCCCCATACACCCCAAATAGAACTCTCAGATCTGAACACCAAAACTTAATTACTGTCCACAAACTTAAACGTCTTGTCTGACTTCTCCTCTCCTTCTCCTTAGATAAGAAATGGAACTCTCTACCTAACACACTAAGAACAATGTCAAGCACAAACAACTTCAAAACTCAGCTTTACACCTACCTCTCCTCCAAATGGAACTGTAACTGCATTCTCCCTACCTATAACTCTTTAACAAAAGCCCCTGGGAGTGTATGCTCCTGAGTTCCTAAGCACCTTATAGCTGGCTATAACCTTCTATAGCTAATTCCCATACAATCTCTCACACTCTGTAAATAGCTGTTGACTTTTGACTTTAACTGTGTGAATTTGTTAAAATGTATCTGCACGATATTTTCCCACTATGGGCAATATTGCTCACGCTTTGTATTATTTGATATGTATTTGTACTTGTACTTTTATTTTATTTTTATTGGACTGCTATCTTTACTGTAATCTGTTTCATGGTGCTTTTCTTCCCGGCCCTCCACTGAAAATGGGCTCTCTGGGCCCAGTGGAATCAAACTGGAAGTAAATAAAATAATACATATTTATGCATGGACTAAATTTATAGATTGGCTATTGCCTGAAGCAAGATGGATGCCGGAAGAAAACAGCATGAGGAGGAGAAAATAGGTGCCGTTAAGGTTACCAATTGATATGCTGAAGGAGTATAGCATTACAGAACAGAATGGCAGAACTGCCTGTCTTGTCTTTTTTTTTTGTTTTTTGTTAAGCTGGGACACTAGAAAAGCTAGGCATCTGATATATAACTTTTCTTAGAGCAGACTTAAACAAACATCTGACAGATGATGCAGAGACGGACAGATTTTGCCTCAGGTGACCCAAACACTACCAGATATTAGGTAAGACAGTAGTGTAAGAAAATATGGCAAATAAGACATTGTTTAGATCTGAGACATAATGAGAATGCATTCTTGATCAGTCAAGTGATAGAATCATTAGAACTTTACCAACAATATTTATTAATGCAAGCCAGTTATTGAACACGTGATAAATCTGCACTTTAATTCCATAGTTTGCCTTTGTTTTAAATGTACTTTCAGTACAATATTGAACTGTTGTTAAACTCAAGGAGCTTATTAGCTGACAATTTACACTGCCATTGAACCTCCAATTTTAAAAGAGGTTTGTCAGCAATCCTTTGATGTAACATTACATGGAGTTCCAAATATTGAACTTTAATGCATGTTCAGTACCATTTTTGCAATATATTTAATGCCTAAAAAACTTTTATAGCAAATGCCTTCATTTTATTGCTATTTAGCTGGGACTTGGCAACTGTCAGGAGGGCTCTCCCTCTCCCTGTCTCCTCTCCCTTCCTTTCCCCCTCTGTGCCTCTCACTGGTTTTTATTTTTGGAATTCTTATAATCAAATCAAACTTCAGCTTTTAACTGGTGTCTTCTTCTAGGTCTTCAGTCAGTCTGCTATCTCTCTTCCAGAGCTCCAGACATCAAATCCCTTTCCAACAAGGGCAAGGTGACACATTGCATGGGCTTACCTCATCCTTCCTTGTATGTAAAATTAATTGTTTTACTAAGCAAAACTCCTGTAGCTGATACAAAAAAAGATTGTCTGTGCTCTTCATTCCCATTTTCAAGTGACAGTATTACTACTCTCATTAATGCAGTAAAACTTTGTCAGGTCTAAAAAGTACTTCAGAATCCTACTGCTGAAAAATCCTTTTGTTTGTGTCCTACCTGAAGTCATTATCAGGTTTCCAGAGAAACACTGTTTTATTTTTTTTTGTGTGTAGTATCTTGCATCTTTTAAAGATGCTGGAAATACACTGTTTTTGTTGGTTAATCTATTTCCAGGCGGCTAGTGGTGACATGGCTTTTTTGGCAGCTTCAGCAGCCTGTTGAGAGTGCTGTCAGTATATTTAATCTGGTTTATTAGCAAACCCCAAAATGAAGAAAATTTTTTCATTAAAAGAATGAAAAACATGTTGAAAATGAAAATAAAATATGGTCAGAATGTCAAATGTGATAAACACGATGATAGACATTTGACATGCCAGACTTCCAGTTTTGAAAATTTGTGTCCTTTTACATTTTAAAAGAGGGAGTGCAAGCCCCCCTGCACCCCCCACAACCCCTGCTTATTTTATATATATATATATATATATATATATATATATATATATACTAACACCAAGATCGCACTACAGTGAGGAAAAAGGTAAATTACCTGAGCTGCACTGTACCCCAATCTCCATTCAAAACGTCAAGTTTATATTAGCGAATGTCCACCCTAGCAACTGGAGCAACCATAATCAAAACTATAAAACTTAACACCTACGCTGTGCCCCCCACAACCCCCTACTAAATATAACAACTCCAGCATCACACTATAGTGGGGAAAAGGGCAAATTCCAGATGGTGGCCACCATCAGTTTCCCCTAGGAAACTTTTTGATTAAAACATTGTTCGATGAATAGTGTTTTCCTGAATAGATGTTAAACAAATGATCGTTCGCTCATTGGAGTTTTGACAAAATGATATAGACCATATTCCTTCACTGTTTTGCTTGTCTACTGCCACTAACTTCACTAAACAGTTTAGTTTGTGTTGCTGTTGGTAAGTTTGCTTTCTGGGTCTGAAATTACATCATTTGCCTGTTGGATTAGCTGTTTATATGTTTACCATTGCATCAGGGATTACAAAAAGATATTGACTTTATCTGAGCACCTCAGAATGTGATACTCTTGATAATTTTCTCTGAAATTCAGTTCTGTGTTTTATTAACGAGTTGAACTTTGTCCCTAAAATGGCAGTGTGGTGCAGAGAGCAGAATTGTCATCGTACTGCAAAAGATTTTTCGGTTAAACTCTCATCTGGATTACCTACTATATGGAGTCTCCCTGTCCTCCCTGGGTTTGTGTGGGGTTTCCCTGGGTGCTCTGGTTTCCTTCCACATTCCAAACACATGTAGCAGATGGATTGGGCACACTAAATTGGCCAGAGGTTTGAGTATGCCTGCAGTGTAGCAAGGCTTAGCCACCTGGCAGTGAGAAGAATGGCTCTAGATAATTGTCACTGCTGATGTGACACCCCAAACCATATGCAGAAATAGGAAAAAGGGGTGATGGATTGATGGCTGGCTAAATATAGACACATGATTTTTCATGTGGGCACTGATGGGCTGTTTCAGTCACTGAATCGTATGAAAAAATTGGTCTTTGAAGTATTGGAGTGTTCAGAAGCACAGAATGTGAGAAGTTGCTATCATGAGCATGGAATGATTATATGTTTACTAAAACCCATCACTTCAGAACATGGCTAAGACAATTGTGTAAAGTATTTTCTGTGCTTTTGATAATCTACTGGAAAGATCATGTTTAGCATTTTACCCATTATGGGGCTGGGTTTGTAAGTAGTAAAATGAAGGGTGTCATTTTTATTTTTGTTGAGGACAAAAGCAAATGCATTACCTGGGTGACATTAAACGAGCATAAATCTAATTACCTTTTAAGAAGATACTGTTGTAATGCCAGGCACCTCAATAAAAAAGGAATGGACTAAAGTTAATTTTTACAGTGACAAAGTTGTTATTGAGACTACAGTAGATGCCTGGGATTTCAGGGATTTTACAAATCCAGGGTAAAAGTAAATTTAAATATCCAAGGAAAAACACTGAAGGTGGTGGAATCTTACTTTTTTTGTTTGTTTTTAGACGAGAGACATTTTTATTGAATCATCAGTTATGACATAGGCAATCATGCATTTGTATAAATAAAAACAAACCATATTGATATATATTCAGTTGAAAACATTATACAGCATTTATAATCTTCTGTATAGTCATTTGTCAGTGAAATGTTACATAGCTCCTTCAATTCCTCCTTCCCTTGCACCTCATTCCTCCTACAAAATATTGTTCTGCATGTATTGTTCCCACAATTCCCATTATTTCTATGTAATTTGCTTCTACCCTTTTCTAAAGATGCTACTTCAAGTTCTTTTATCTGTGTTACTGTATGCACTACTTCAAGTTCTTTTATCTCTGATACTGTACTTACTACTTCAAGTACGGTTGGTTTTGACTTTGATTTCCATTTTCTTGTAATTTTTTGGCAACCACTAGAATTAAACTCAGCAAGGCCTTACTTATGTCTAGGTAGTTCTACTTCTGTATCACAGCTCAAAAAATCAATTTCTACCAATTTGCTCACCCAGTATGACTGCACAGAATTTTTAAAGTCTGCCAACTCATTACACTCCCAAAAATATGTTCACAATTACCTGTTTCTTTCTCAACATGCCTCCAACATTTGCAATCTACTTGAGGAAAAATTCTTTGGAGTCTGCTAGGGGTATAAAATATCTATGCAAACACTTCCAAGCAAAGATCCTAAATCTTCTAGACTCTGTCACGCTTTTGGGAGCCATACATATATCCTCTTGTTATTTCTTTGTGAATTGCTTGTACAATCTCTCTTCCCGATTCTTTCTAACTTCCTCTGATTAATTCCTGTAATTATCATGCAGTCTTTAATACGCTCTACTAAGTATCCCTTTTTTAACAGCAGCTTCTGTTCTAGATTATACTAAAAACTCTACCAGTGCTGGTCTTTCACTTATAATCCCCCCTATTCCTTTCTCTTGTGGTGGAATTTATTTTATTACTTAAAACCATCCATGCCTGTTTAATAGCGTCTGATACTAAGTTGCAAAATCCTAATGGTAAAAATTAAAAACATTTAAAGTCGTGGTATAATAAATATTATTGATTGTTATAAAAGTCCACCAATGAATCCTGACACACATTATGACTTTGTTTTGAAATTAAATCATGGAGTCAAAACATATAGCACTAAGTGTGACTTTAACTATCCAGAAATCAGTTGGGCAAACTATAATTCAGCCAGTCATTCTGAAGAAAAATTCTTAGATATTCTTTTACTAAATTTCATTAAACAGTCTGTTAACAAGCCACTAGGTATGTGCACATGTTATCTGTTATTATTTATTTTATTTTATTTTATTTTACATGTGTTGACCGGGCTAGTCTAGCTGGATATATGTCCATTTTCAGTAGAGGCCCGGGGAGATAAGCTCCAATCAGTTCAGATGAAGTTCACATATACAGCAGTACATATTTAAATTGCAAAAAAAGAAAATTTTATTTATGTGGTCACACATTTATAAAGTATAATAGAAAAAAAATGAAAATATCTAACTAGGCTTAGTACAATTACTAATGAAGTTACAATTTAATGTTCAAAGATTAAAAGCTAAAAAGTAAAGTGTAAGTGTAGATAAAAAAGAAGGTAATATGATGTAGCAGTTGAATAATACATCTACTAGTACAAATATGCTACCTTTTGAGAATAAGTAAGAAAAATATGGAGAGGTAGAATAGCGGCTGTTAAGATGAAATTGCTGCAGAGATGAGAAGGTAAAGTTGCATCAAGTAACAAGAGCATGATGGTCAGTCAGGTTTAGTACAGGGGCACATCCAATGTGTTTTGAGATAGAGCTTAAGTTTATTTTTGAACAGAGTAGTAGAGGGAAGTGTAGAAAGTTCGGAGGGAAGTAGATTCCAGGTTTTTCCGACAGTATTAGTGAAGAGAGAGTCTCCAGCTCTATTGTTTGATTTGTTGATATTTATAAGAAGTTTTTATGAAGATCTTAGGGACTTCAGGTTATAGTAGGGGTGAATAAGAAGGTTAGATAGGATGGGTGTCTTGGCTGGTTGATAAAGTATTTTATGGGCGATGGCAAGTTAACTGAATTTCAGTTGCTGCTGTAATTCAAGACACCCTAGTTGCTTTAGATTAATGCAGTGGTGTGTTCTGTAAGGGTTACCTGTGGCAAATCTGGCTATACTATTGTAGGAGTTTTCTAGTTTCTTAAGGTTATTTTTTGACAGATTAGTAAATATGGGTGAGGCATAAAAAAGAGTGGAGATTATATGGGTGTGGGCAATAGTTATTCTGGTTGCAGGAGTTAGGAAGTGTTTGATCCTATAAAGAGAGTCTTTTTTTATTAGTAGTTTTCAGAGTGTTGTTGATATGGGTGTCAAAGTTAAGGTTGTTGTCTATGGTGATTCCTAGCAGTTTGGTAGTAGGATTTTGGGATATAAGAGTATTATTATTGGATGTAATAGTGAAGTCTATTGGGGGAGATTTACTGGTAGGTGTAAAAAGGAGAAGTTTAGTTTTTTTAGGGTTTAGTAAGAGACAGCGTTTTGTAAACCATAATTCTACAGAATTAAATACGTCTTGTGTATGGGAGTGAAGTTCAGTTACAGAAGTGGCTGAGCATATAAGTGTAGAGTCATCTGCGTATTGTATACATGTAGCTTAAGGAACTACTTGGTGAAGGTCATTGATGAATATAGAAAACAGGAGAGGGCCCAATATGGATCCTTGAGGGACACCAATATTAACAGGTAGATGAGTAGAAAGAATGGTGTTCCAGAGCACAGCTTGGTGTCTGCCATTTAAGTAGGACTGGAACCATTTTATAGCTAGATTGTCAAGTGACAGATTTGAGAATGTTTATGAGTATTTTGTGATTTACCATGTCGAAAGCCTTGGAAAGTTCAACGAAGAGTGCAGAGGAAAGCTTGTTAAGGTTGCGTTTTTTTGTTGATGGTGTCTATAAAGGAGAGGAGGGCAGTAGTAGTACTGTGGGAAGGTCTGAAACCATGTTGGGAGTTGGAAAGCATGTTATGATGGAGAAGGTGGTCTAGCAATTGCCTGTGGATACATCTTTCCATAATTTTAGATAAAGGAGAAAGTAGGGCTATGGGTCAATAGTTAGAGAGTTCAGTGGAGTCTCCCCCCCCCCTTATGAAGAGGAATAATATGAGAGACTTTCCAAAGTTTAGGGATATATCCTTCAGTGATGGTTCTATTGATGAGAATGGAGATGGGGTAAGCAATAGATTTGGCTGCAAATTGTAAGTATTCTGCAGGTAGTTGGTCAGCAGAGGGAGTGCTTGGTTTGAGTTTTCAGATCAGGGTGAGAATGAATGCTGTTGGGACAGGTTGGAAGTGAAATGGAGGTGGTGGGTTAGTGTCAGAATTAGATAAAGTTAAATTTTGAGGAGAGAGCTGACTGGCAAGGGTTTGAATTGCATTGGTGAAAAAGGTATTAAAAGCATTAGCAGTTTGTTTGGGATTTTCCTTGTCAGTGCCTTGTGGGTTAGGTGTGATAGATTGACTGGGATGTAATAATTGCTTAATACTTGCCCAGAACTTTTGTGGCTTATTATGGTGGGTCTGTTGAGATTGTAGGTAATAGTTTTGTTTATCAGACAGTATAGCTTTTTTTGTTTCATTTCTCAGTTGTTTGTAGTTTTGAAGGTCAGCAGGGTTTTGAGTTAAGCGTGATTTATTCCAGTGTTTATTTCTGAGATGGATTTTTTTGCTTAGTTTCCTTAGAAAGCCAAGGAGCGTATTTAGTTCTTATCCTGATAGAGTGGGTAGGAGCATGGTGGTTGAGTATGGCTAGGAAATTAGCATTAAAGTAATCAACAGCTTCATCAAGAGAAAGGTATTTTAAGGGGGACTAATTACATGTTGTAAGTTCACTTTGGAATAGATCCAAGTTTTTCTTGGTTCTGATTGTCCTAAATATAGGTTGATTGGGAACATTGGTTTTGAGCCTGATGATGTAGGTTAGTGAGTGGTCGCATACGTCATCACGGAGGGTTCCGGATTCATAAGTCTGGGGTTGAGTATTAATGAGTATTCAATCTAAGGTGCTTTCTTTCTTATTAGTTTTGTTTATTCTAGTAGGGGAGGTAATAGTTTGGGTAAACCCACAGAGATTAATATGGCTAGTAGGGAAGTTGTTGTTGCAACATTTCCAATCAATGTTAAAATCACCTAAGATTATGGTTTCTTGGGGAAGGTTTTGAGATAACCAGCAAAGGATGTTTTCGATGGTAGAAATGTTGTTGCCTGGAGGAACATAGATGCAGATAATATAGATAGATTTGACAGAGTTTAGCTGAAGCTTGGTAATAATTATCTCAGCATTAGAGTCCTGAGGAGGTTTTTGGTTGAAGATGGTTATTTGTATATCAGATTTGAATAGAACTGCTACTCCACCACCTTTCTTGGCTACACGGTCAAGACGTAGGATTGTGTAACCAGGTGGGATAACTTCATTGTCTTTAGTTGCAGGTTTTAACCAAGTTTCTGTTAGACAAAAAATATCAAAGGGGTAGAGTTGCAAGAGAGTATGGAGTTGTGTTTTTTTATTATTAATGCTACGTATGTTGAGGTGAGCTATTAAGAGCGAGTTGGGAGGATTTTTAAGTAGGGGGATGGCAAAGGGGTTTGGGTTGATGAGTTGAGTGGTAGTGGAGGTGTTAGGACCAGGGTGTGGGTGAATATCTCCATCCTTTAGGGTGATGAGAAGTGTTAGATATCTAGTATTAGTATATCTACTGAGAAGAAATGGGTGTCTCCTGTTATTAGGGAAGTTATATCTAATGTGGGTTGTCCTGTAGTATTTAGGTAGTAGATAGCTGTATGTGGAAGTAATGTTGAAATGGTCAGTGTGACAGGCTAGAGCAGAAGAGGTGGATTGTTAAGTAGGGTAGAGAAAGTGTGAATATGTTATTTGCTCATAGGAGGTTAGTAGGTATGCTAGTGTTAAAGGAGATAAAAGTGTAAGTATGAGTAGCTTCTGTAAGGGGATTAGGGTGGAGGGTTTATTTCATGCCATGGGAGATAAAGGATTTACTATAGGTACAGAGGTAAAGTAGGTGTGGTAAGGAATGGCCAAAGGGTGTGGTGGGAGATTTAGGAAATGGTGGAAGAGAGGCGGGAAAATAGACAGGATTGTTTAATGGAACTGTGATGGTGATTGGTGGAATGGAGAAGGGGTGTGGTTTGATATGTATAAGATTAGGACCACTGGGGTGGGTGAGAATTGGGGGTAGGGTAGGGGAGTGGAGTGAGCCCGCAGGGCGAATGGAGCGGGTTGAGACAATTGAAGGAGAAGCTAGCAAGAAACTATCAGGAATGCAGGTAGCTAGAGGTAAGTGAGGTAGGACCTGAGTAGGAAAGGTCTGAAATAACACAGGAGTCAAACAAACATAGGATACAGGAGGGTAGATACTGTTTCAGCACAAGGTGAGTAAGAGGTGGAGCAAGTCAAGAACTTAGGGAATATAGTGATGTTACAGAGGTAAGGCAGGGAGAGAGGCAGTAAAAAATGGATAGGATGAGGGTGAAAAAAGATAAAAAGTAAGGAATATAGCGATGTTATGGGGGCAAAACAGAGAGAGAGGCAGTAAATAATGGATAGGAGAAGGGTGTCACCTAGTGAGCAAATCTAGTATTGTAGGAAAGTATGTGAGGGTCTAATTGGTGAAGAACTGTGGAAGACGAGATACCTAGTAAGAGAGGGTTAGTGTAAGTGAAGAGGTATGTTGGATGTTAGGTAGATAGAAGGGAGTTATTACCATTAGTGCTGACAGTTTTAGTAGCTTCTGTTGGGGTCACTGCACCATTAGGTAACTCTGGTCACAATATTGTTACATTTCATATGAAAAACCCAAGGCAGCAGCGCAGATTAACTAATGTATGACTGTAGTAAAATCAACATTTGGTCATTAAAAAAAAATGAAACCAAGCCCTAGAAATCCCTTATAACTATGTTGAAGCTACTGATGTACATGAACCATGAGTGAAAACAAGCAGTATCTCCCATGCTGGTAGATTGAAAAATTAAAAACTTTATATGTAAAGAAAAGGAAGGTATTTGATATTTTCAAAAAAAATCTACCTCATAAAAATAAGGCTAAGATAAGTATTGAGTAAACTCGTTCATAGGATAAAACATGAAAAACCTAAATATGATATGCATTTGCCCTGTTATAAATATGGCAAAAAAAGAGTACTACAAATACATAAATTCAGAAAGTAATAAGCAGTCATTAATTTGCCTACTTGTGTATAACAATGAATTATTATCTGACCCTAAACATTTGATGGATAAGTTATACAAGTGCTTTACTGGATTATGTTAATTCAGTGTAGATCAGGGCTCAAGAAATTCAAATGATGAATGCTTAAATAATGTGTAATGTCCTTAGATAACAAACGACATGTTGACTAAGGCCTTTAAGAAAACCAGAGCAAATATCGCTTATAGGACCTAATTATTTACCTGCAGTGTTATTAAATAAAGATGTGATGACTTGATACCTGTTTTATGTAACATATTTAATGTGTTACTAAGGACTGTAACACTCTGTCCACCACTCGGGAAAGTGCCTACAATTACACCAATTTCAAATGAGGCTGTCCAACAGATGTCAAAAATTACAGATTGATATCAGTTGACTGTTTTGAGCAATGTGTAGTTGATTTACTCTAGGAACATAAAATGTTAAGCCTGGGTACTGGTATCACACAACATGGTTTTGTTAAAGACAGATCAACCATAATTAATCTAGCAGAATTCTAAGATATTGTGGTGATGGCTAATGACAAGTAGCCGTAGTTTTCTTAGATTTAATTAAGGCTTTTGATTTTCTTCCCGATTTTGCCATTTATAATGCATTGATTAAAAAACAATGCAAACTCATGCACCATGAACTGGACATTGATTAGATTAACAGGAAGAACTCAGTGAGTACTGGTTAAAAGACCTTATTCAGAGAAACTTAAAAACACAGCTAGAGTTCTCTAGGGGTCAGTCATGGGTCTAGTGCGTTTTAGTTTACTTTTCGCTGAAACGTAGAAATAAGTGTGAGGCAGGGGAATATGCAGACAAAAGTAGGCTATATTGTGAAATCAAGTTAAGGTCTTAGATTAAATTACCATTTGTTAGAAATTTTTAATTGGGTAAAAATATTGGTTTGAAATTCAGTATTTAAAAGTGTAAAATTATGACCTTTGGAAGGAGCAAGTATAATAATTAATAATAATCAGTTTGGTTAATAAAAAAAATAGAAATTATAATTTTTTATTCACTTGTGATGGTTTTACATTCAATAAATGTGTGATAGATATTAAAAATAAAGTTGTGCAGCAGTTGGGTGTACTGTTGAATAACATGTCTACCACAGACAAAAAAATGGTTGCCCTACATAATATTTCTGTAAAACTGATTATTTACTTATAATGAAGGGCCAGATTCTGAAACAGTTGCTGTCAGTTTAAGTCTACCCTTATTCCAAAAAACTTGCTCTATGTTTGGGTGACTTCTGTGTAAGGCCTGTCTATAATTAGGCTTACAATAGGGGCCATATTCCAGAAGACCTGCTATCAGTGGGAAAAAGACAAACATTTTGTGAGTTTGTTGTTCAAAAAGATAGTTTTATATTTAAGATATACGGATGATATTTTCTGCTTTAGTCAATCATTAAATTAGAATTGAGGAAAATAATAAAGCTGCAAACTTTCTTATACTTACTTTTGCTTCATCATTTGAAAAAAAAAAAACATTATTTAGCCATAAAAATATGGAAAGAGACAGTTTCCCAGTGTTACCAGTCATCTATGTTTTGCAAACCCTTGTTTTCCAATGCATATTTGCATTGGTGTAGTTGCCATCTGGTGTACCGGAATCGTGGGTAGGTAAAAGTCAAAGGCTTAGATTGTCTAGAATAATTTCAGTAGGCCAAATGTTTTTTAAGAGTTTGAGGTGTTAAAAAAACACATTTTACAACAGACGTTATCCAGCTTCCATTGTTGAAAAAATGGCAGCACTGGTCAAAGATGGCAGGAACATGACTTATCAGCCTATGATAGTGAATTTGCTTTAGAGAAAGTCAATAGGAAAGAGCAAGACACAATGACTTTATTTATAACCCAATTTTCTTGTAATCTAGGTAACATTTGTAAGATATTAATGGACAATTGGTGTAAATTTGCTACAGTTTTTGCATACACTAGATATGGGTAATAGGTTTGTTTATAGAAAGGAAAAAATGTTAAATCTGTTTTAGAAAACACACTAAAATATTCCAAGTTCAAAACAGTAAAAATGTCCAAGTGTGGTAACTGTCACCAATAAAGAGTCATTTTATATGTAAAAAACACCACTGTAGAAACTTGTTACAGAGTACTCACATCCTGGAAAATATAACTGTAGAATTAAGCAGTTATGTATCTTGCTCAATGTGTGCCCTGTGAACGATTTTACATTGGCAAGACAGAATGTATGTTTCGAGGGAGAGAATATATGAACATCGTATTGATATTAAGAAGCATAACACAAATAACTCCCTGTTTATACACTCCTTAGAGTATAAAAAATGTAAGAAGTTTGTGATTTTCATTTTAGCCAAGGTGCAGAATGATGCGAGATTGTCTGTGGAGAGAAAAATTAGAAAAAGAGGAATTCATGTGTCAATTGAAATTAAGTGCCACTAAGTCAGCCAGAATAAATGACCATATTTCTATTATGAGTGATGTTCATCATATTGATCACTGCTGCAGTAGACTTAGCTGTGTAGGTTATATCCTGCGAAAGATATAACGACCATCCATCTTTTATGGGTGCAACACAATTTAGAGCTTTACTGCCATGAAATAGTACGCTGCTCTGAGGCTTTCAAGGATTAAAGATCTGTTCTTTTGCTTTGCAGGTAAGTTCCCTTTGGGGGAAAACTTCCATTTTCTTATTTGTGTTGCTGTTATATCACTTTCCTCTTTAGGAAAGTTATTTTAATGCAAGGAGTGTTGTGTTTTAATGGACTGTTTTGAGACTTTTAACATAATTTTGAATGGAGTGCCTGCTTTTCCTGTTAGCTTAAAAGTGCTGTTAAGTACTGAAAACATTTTTTTTCTGTGGAGAAATTGCTTGTGTTTTGCTTTTGTGGGATTGGCATGGTGTTTTAAAGTGCTTTTTACTGTGTTTTATTTTCAAAAAGTAACTGTTGTAGACTAATAGTGTTTACCTCCATTTGCTGATTGTCTTCCATAGGAAAGAGGTCCATTTTTTAGCTTAACCATGAAACAAACTACAAGTCCACCAGTCAGTCCTCCTTCCAGCCACAAAAAGAAATAAAGCAAACAGCCTTTGTCACCACAGTACTAGCAATTTGCCTCAGCTGCAGGTGGGTGACTCTGCTAAGGCCATTTGTTGTACCTCAGATCACTCATCTTTTACTCTGGAATCCTCTGGTGTAGCAACTTCAGCCACTATGGACCAGGGGTTAGCCACATCCTCTGCAGCCATTGGGATCCCCTCAGTGGTGAAGGGAGAGCCACTCTTGCCAGTCCTGGGTCAGAGAACAGTGAAGCCAGTATACCCATCCCTGGGGAAGCTGCTGCTGCCATTAGTAACACAGCTGACCACATTGTTCCTGTCAAAATGAAACAAAACTGAGCATGTGTAACCCATGAAGGTTTGTGACTGCACCCCCCACACAATATATATATATATATATATATATATATATATATATATATATATATATATTTATTTATTTATATATATATATATATATTTATATACATATATATATATATATATATATATATATATATATATATATATCTATATATATATATATATATATATAGATATATATATACCAACTCCAAGATTGCACTGCAGTGGGGAAAAGGGCAAATTTATAAAAGGTTTTGTTTAGTTTACGTTATGCAGCGTGGTACTTTTTTTTGGCTAATTATTACATTTCGATGAATGTCTTTAGGTTGATTTGACAGTTTGATGAAATGGACATTCGAGGCTTAGTGTTCGTTGAATAGCCATCTGATTAACTTTTCATTTGAGACCCTCAGACAAATGGATTCTGAAAATCATTTGTCAAGGTTACAGATGGCAGTGGGAAGAAATTCGTCCTCCTTCAGATCAAAATATTTTTTCCACCAGTCCTTTATCACATGCTGTTATAGAACCAGTTTCTCCTTCCCAGGTGGGGAAATATATTTATTCAAGGATGTGCTTAGTGTCAAAGAAAGAAAATGCTTGGAGGCCAGTTCTGGATCTTTCTTTCCTAAACCTGTTAGTGGTAGTGCCCAAATTCAAAATGATGTAATTTACAACCTGTTACCTCTACTTTCTCTTTCAACTTTCCTGGTAGCACTAGACTTAAAAAATGCTTATCACACCCCTATAAATCCAGATAGAAACAGATATATATATTTTTTGAGTATGGATCACATTATCAGTTCTCCACCTTAACCTTTGGACTATCCACTGCCCCAAGATCACAAAGTATCTAGTTCCAGCTGTAGCTCATTGCAAGCTACAGGGTATCCACATTTTTCCATATTTAGATTACTTTCTTGTCTTTGCTGAGTCTTTTTCAAAGTGTCAGGAATCTTTCTCTTGAGTGAGAGATTTCTTACACGACCTGGGATTTCAAGAGAACATTCAAAAGTCTTTCTTGACTTCTTCACACAGGATTGTGTTCATGGAATCTCAACTAGACAACTCAGTTCAAAGAGCTTTAATTCACAAGGGAAAAAGATCTATTTCTAAGGTTTTACACTCAGACTTCAATCACCGCAAGAGAATATCTCAGGATTTTGGGTCTCACGGCATCTATGATTCTCATGATATCCCTGGCAAGACCCCACATGAGAAAGATACATTGGTTTCTAAAATCTTTTTGATCTCAGTACTAACACCCTTTATTTTCAAATCCTAGCAGTGGGGTTTGTCAGAAAGAAATAATTTGGTGGAGACAACAGATATCCTTAAATCCAGGTCTCCCCTTCTCCCTCCCTGCTCCAAAGCAGTCAGTCACCACAGACACCTCATATTTTGCTTGGAGAACAATTTCAGGAGGGATAAAAATGCAGGGGGTGTGGGACACCAAGGACAGATGCAAGCACATAAATATCAAGGAGATGCTTGCCCTGATAAAGACAGTCAACTGTCAGGACCATCTTTGGTCCCCAGGACCTCTTCAGGTGGTTATAGACAATACCACAGTCCTGTGGTACCTCAACAAGCATGGGGGGCCAGGTCATACCCCTTTTGCAGACTAGTCATGTTAGCTTGGGATATAACATCACAGCCGTCTCCAGCCATCCTACATTCTGTCAGTGCAAAACTGTGTGTCAGACAAGCTGAGCAGGACCATGGCAGACCCTCAGGAATGAAAACTAGATCAGGGGTCTTCCAAGATTTGATCCATTTTCTGGTTGTTGCTCAAATAAACCTGCTTGCCTCCCCTCTAAATAATCCACTGTCAAGATTATGCTCTTGAACTCCATAAAAGAAGGTTTGGAAGACAGATGCCTTTTATTTTTTCTTAGATAGGAATGTTTGTATGCTTTTTCACCTCTTCCACTAATATCCAGGGTACTTCTGAAGATTCAGAAGGAATCTCCCAAGATCATTGTGGTGACTGCCTTCTGGCCCAGACAACTGTGGATCTCCCTTCTTTTGGAAATGGCCAGGGGCATTTAGCACAAGATTCCTCACAGACTGGATCTACTCACACAGGAATAGGGGTGTTTGATACACCCTGACATCAGTCAACTTCAATTGATTGCCTGGAAAATGGTCTTAATTCCTTTTAGGCACCTGTTTACTGAAGATGCACAGCAGGTACGAATGGAAGTAAGAAAGCCTACTACTAGAAAATCATATATTAGCAAATGCAAAAGGTTTTCTAGTTAGTGCTGACAACATAATCAGTGCCCATTCAGGATTAGTTCTTATCTGGTTTTACAGAATTTTTGTGACTTACTATCTTATGACCTTTTGCTGTTCCTTTATCATGGTTCATTTATCGGCCATTTCAGCATGTCTGCCCATGGACCCTCCTCTTGCAATGGAATCTCATGTCAGAATGAGTTTGAAAAGGGTTAAAAAAAAAAAAAAAACACTGGTGACCCCCTCCTTGGGATCTCAACACTTGTTCCATTTGAACCAGCTATCCTTGCTGACTTGAGGTTCTTAATGTGAAAAACAGTTTTACTGATTGCTCTGACCTCTGCAAGACAGGCATCTGAGTTGCAAGCTCTTATTGTGAGGCAGCCCTATCTCATTTTCCATAGGGTTAGGGTTTCTTTGAGAGTTAATCCTTTTATGTATAAAGTGGTGTCTTAGTTTTCTTTAAGCCAAACTATCCATCTCCAGGTATTCTTTCCTGAATCCAAAATGTGGAACAAAGGATATTCCATACCTTGTATGTTCACAGACAACTCTGGTACTGTCTTGACAGAACTAAATCTTTCAAATCTTTGGATCAATTGTTCATTTCATGTGAAGATAAGAAGATGGGACAACGTGCCAAAATGACAATTTTCTAATGGTTGTCTAAGGCTGTTCAATTTTGCTAAATTCACCATAATAAGACTATGCCAGGGAGGGTCATGGCCCCACTGTACCAGGGCCTTGGCTTAATTTCTCGCTTTTTGAAGGAGGTAAAATTCTAGAAGCTGTTAGTTGGTCCATTGAATATACTCTTACAAAGCACTGTAAGCTTTATTCCTTCTCTAGGTCCAGGTCAGGCTTTGCTAGGGCCATTCTCCAGGGACTCCTAGACGCCTCCCAAATGTAGTTAGCTATTGTAGTCTACCCATACAGCTATGGGTACTGCTGCAGAGATCAGTATGATGAACATGGTACAGTTGTGTAACTAAACTTACCATATCATTAGGCATTCAAAAGGTCACTGCTACAGTAGCCACTCACTTCCTCCATCCCCCTTGTTTTTTGTGTGCTTTTTATGCCAGAGTGTGGACATTTATGTTTTGTTGTTCACAGCATTGTCATTTCAGGGCTCAGCCTCCCTCTTTGTCTTGACAGGAATGCTCTGAAGGTGCTTTGCACCACAACTTGTCTTTTAGTGAACTCAGCTGGAGCGGCTTGATGGTTTGGGCATGTGAAGGTGCCCTGAAGCTTTGGAAGCTGGATGGCTGTTATATTCTTGGAAGCATATAACCCATATATAGCTAAGGCTGCTGTTCCAGCGATAATTCGAACATCTACTGTTACGGTGAGTTTACCTGCACAAGTATACAATCTTAAGTTAAGATTAAGATATATTTAATTACAAAGTGTATGGATTATATGTTAAATCATACATATTGTGTATGTATTTGAATGAACAACATGAATTAGTATTCAGAGATTTGTTTATTGTTTTTTTAACATCACATGACTAAGTGGGGGGATATTTAAATTTCCTGTTAAGGAGGTACACTTATTTTTGATAAAGTCTGTGATTCATATCAAATGCGCTCAACTTCATTTTTAATAAATGTTTCTTTTGTGAAGAGCTGTGGAGGCATTTTTGGTGTTCAACCATTGATACTTCTTGCTGGGACTCGCTTTTTTTTCTTTCTCTTACACAAGGTGGAATTCTAAGAGAACATTCAAAGCTCTTTTTTTACTCTATTCCATGGGATTGTGTTCCTGGGTTATCTGCTAGACATCCATCTCGGTTCAAAGAGCTTTTCTTCTACTGGAAAAAAATCGATATATATGCAGATTTATTTCAGGAGGTTTCCACTCAAACTGCGGTCTCTGCAATAGAATACCTCCTGATTCTGAGTCTCATGGTATCTTTGATTCTCATGATGTGCTTTAAAAGACTCTACTTGAGAGAAATATAGTGGATCTGAAGTCTGTCTGGTCCCAGTACCACCATCCATTATATTTTTCAAATTCCATTTCTGGGATTTGTCAGAAGAGAAATCACTTGGTGGTGAAGTTGAGCATCCCTAAATCCCCGTCACCCATTCTCCTTCCCTGCCCCAAAACAGTCAGTCACCACAGACACTTCTGACTGTGCTTGGGGAGCAGTATCAAAAGGACTGAAAATGTAAGGTATCTGGGACAACAAAGACAGATGCAAGTACGAAAATATCAATGATATGCTTGCTCTTATTAATGCACTCAATTCTCTGAATCAGCTCAGGTCCCCAGGACCTTTTCAAGTGGTTACATACAATACGACAGTGATGCTGTACATCAGCAAGCAAGGGGGAACCAGGTCTTACCCCTTATGTAGACTAGCCATATTACCTTGGGATATAGCTTTACAGCACAGTCTCAATGTACAGACATATTATATTTTGTCAGAGCAAAAGTGTGTGTTAGACGAGCTGAGCAGAACAAAGGCAGACTCATGAATCAAAACTTGACTGGGAGGTCATCTTCTCTAGGTCTAGAGCAGGCTTTGCTAGGACCCTTCCCTTCCACCTCCCAAATGTAGTAATCTGGGACAGTCTACCCATATAGCTAAGGCTACTGCATCAGTGATCAATGTGATGAACATAGTACAATTATGTAAGTAAACTTACCATATCAGTAAATTTTTGAATGATCAGTGCTGCAGTAGCTGCTCCCTTCTTCCACCCCCCCCTTATTTAATGTAATGTAATTGTAAGAGTATATGTTATCCTTGAACTCCTTTGTGTAAATATTGTAAATAGATTCACAGTTTAAAACGAGTGCATGCAAAATGTCTTCTTAACTCTCTTCTCTATGTGCACATATAATGCATTTTACCAAATTACTCTATAAGAGTAGCTTTATAATTGTATAACCCTTAAGAAAAACTTTAATGGATTTGTTTTGACTATTTGTAATAATGAATGTTCTTATTGTGTAAACTGTTCTCCTCAATGTATCATTTATATTTTTGATATTTCAGTAATTTGTATTTTTGGAGCTTTTCTCCCCGGGTCTCCACTGAAAACAGGTCCTCTGGGCCCAGTGGACCTTCCCGGTAATCAAACTAGGAATAAAATAAATAAATAATAAATGTATTCTTTTGCCAGGATATGGACATTCATGTCATTTTACTTTTAGCTATGTCCTCTCAGGGATTAGCCACCCTCTCTCTCAGGTGGTGTGAAAGCTCTGAAGGGCTTGGTGCCCAAAACATTCTTTTTGGTAGCTCAGCTTGAGCTGTCTAACAGTTTGGGTGCATGGAAGGTGCCCTGAAGCTGTGAAAGCTGGCCAGCTGTTATATCCTCAGCAGGATATAACCCATAAAGCTAAGGCTACTGCAGCAGTGATGATTCAAACAGCTACTGTTATGGTAAGTTTACTTTCACAACTGTACTTCCCACAGATTCTGTATCTTGCCAGTTTCAAAGTAACCCTCCCCATCTTAACATATTGGCATGGTGTTTTAAAGTGCTTTTTACTGTGTATTCTTTTCAGAAAGTAACTGTTGTAGACTAATAGTGTTTACCTCCATTTGCTGATTGTCTTCCATAGGAAAGAGGTCCATTTTTTGGCTTGACCATGGAACAGACTACAAGTCCACTAGTCAGTCCTCCTTCCAGCCACAAAAAGAAGTAAAATAAAGCAAACTGCCCTTGCACCACAGTACTAGCAATTTGCCTCAGCTGCAGGTGGGTGACTCTGCTATGGCCATTTGTTGTACCTCAGATCACTGATCTTTTACTCTGGATCCCTCTGGTGTAGCAACTACAGCCACTATGGACCAGGGGTTAGCCACATCCTATGCAGCCATTGGGATCCCCTCAGTGGCCAAGGGAGAGCCACTCTTGCCAGTCCTGGGTCAGTGAACAGTGAAGCCCTGATGTGTCCGAGTGGTATACCCATCCCTGGGGAAGCTGCTGCTGCTGCCATTAGTAACACAGCTGACCACATTGTTCCTGTCAAAATGAAACAAAACTGAGCATGTGTAACCCGTGAAGGTTTGGGTCTGCACCCCCCCTAACTATATGTATATATATATATATGTATATATATATATATATATATATATATATATATATATATATATATATAAAACCAACTCCAAGATTGCACTGCAGTGGGGAAAAGGGCAAATTTATAAAAGGTTTTGTTTAGTTTATGTTATGCAGTGTGGTACTTTTTTTTTGGCTAATTATTACATTTCGATGAATGTCTTTATGTTGATTTCACAGATGTTCATCGTGCATACAGCTGCAGTCATAACAGATGGGTTCTCCTGCCGTCAGGCGGGTCCTCGGTCGGCCGAATTCCAAAGTCTAGGTCCAGCGTTGGTTGTCGTCGCTTTCTTTCCTGATGTCAGTGTGACAGGGGTATATAAGTCACAGCCGACGCCATTTTCTTCAGTCTTTTTTGCCGCGCGGTGCCTGAAGCAGAAGCAGTTCGCAAGTGCCGGTCGGCCAGCTCCCGAAATTACGAAAATTTGGAAACCGAAGTCTTCTTTAAAGCTAAGTTCCCCGTTGGGGAAACTTTTCTTGCCTCAGACCAATGTCAGACAAAGTTAACAATTGTATTTCTTGTGGGAAGCAAATACCGCATAAGTTTTTCCATTCCCTCTGTATACCTTGTTTAGGCCCAGACCATGACGTCTCGGGCTGTCGCTTTTGTGCTACTTTCAATAAACTCACTATTAAGCGTCTGGCTGAGTTCGCCCAGCACTTTTTTGGTAAAGCTTTTGATTATAAAATGTCATTGGAGACTCCGACTACCGTTTTGTCCAAAAAACGCAAGGACAAAGACCGACACGCGAGGTCCGCGGCCTCCACCGACACTACGCCAAAACCGGCTACACGTGGTGGTTCGGTTCTCAGTGAGGCGCCTACGCAGCCCCTGACTACCGACGACACTTCTCTGGCGGTGTCTTCTGTAACCGAGACCGCAGGTACCTCGGCCCATACCCTGACTACAGCTACCGAAGCCACTGTGAGTGTTGAGCCTCTTAATGTGGACAGGTCCACTTCCACCCATGGTGTCTTCAGACCCTCATCTTCCTTTTCCATTAATGTCTTTACTAAATCCAAATCAGCCATGCATCCCAAGAGGCCTGTTGCACAGGGCCCATCTCCAGACCCCATGCCTAAAAAGCAGATGCTCAAAATGGCTGAGGATTTAATTACTCTTATCAGGGGTTCCCAACCCCCTCCGGACAAGAGACCCAGAGTGGAGGAAGATTCTCCCTCTTCTGACCAGGGCTCCATTATTTCAGAACATTCTGATGAAGAGGAGCACTCGTACTCTCCCTTTGAAGATTCTGATGCAGAGCAGTCCATTCCTTCTGTATCTCCCCCAGAGGATTTTTCTTTCGGGGGAACCTTGCATACCTTGAGGGAACACTTCCATTGGGAAGGCCAAGATTTTTCAGATTCCAAGAAAAGACTTAGGGAATTTCTTTTCCTACCTCAGCACAGACCTCTGGCGATCCCTCCTGTCCTGGACATACTTGATGATGTTTACTCGGAGGCTTGCCTTAATCCGGATTCCCTGCCTCCTGCCCAGTCAAGCCTGATAGGTACTACAGAGTTCCTAACTCACACCAATTTCTTTACAAAAGCCATAATGCTGACCCTGAAACCATTTCTCAAGGCCCCAAGGGAATGAAGGCCTTTACTGCTAAGAACCCATTACCTTCCGAAAGAGAGTCTAGATCCTTAGAAAGGTGGGGAAAAAAGGTATATACCTCGGCCACCCTAGCCATGAGGGACTTAAATTGTCAGTTCCATATGCTTAAATATCAGCAGTTTCTGTTATCACAATTAAGGAATAAAATGTCACAACCTGAACAACCAGATTTGAAGGAGTTACAGGATATGATGCATAGTGCAGAACAAGTGGGTAAACACACATTACAATGTGGCTATGATGCTCTAGAGGCCTCAAGTAGAGCTGCTGTTACAGGATCAGTCATTTGTAGACATGCCTGGCTTAGGGAACAAACCTTGCCTGATCATGTTAAAGCTAAACTTCTAGATGCTCCTTTACAAAAGGATGTATTATTTGGTACTAATGCTGAAGAGATACTACGGAAAATGGAAGAAAAAGCTAAATCTATGCAAACTGTCAAAGCCTTTCTACAGGTACAACCACCACGTTTTAGCAGAAATTGGCCTTCAAAAAACTGGTCCTTTCCAGCCACGGACAAGCCCCAAAGAGGTAGATACAGGCACACAAGGGGCAGAGGACAATCTCAAGGATCATATAGAGGCAGACAATGGCAAACTCCAGCACCAAGAGGTGGTGAAGACAGTGCACAACAATACAGGAAACAAACCCAATGACTTTCCCCTTTGCATGCCAAGCAAGTCTCAGCTGGCAGCACCCTTGGGAGGAAAACTGACATTATTTTCAAAAAATTGGCATATTATCACAACAGACAGATGGATCCTGGACATTATAAACAGAGGCTACAGATTTCATTTTCACACACTTCCAAAAATCAGAGGCATGCCGAACCTGCCACACAATCAAAGGGCAGAGGCTCAAATACAAATTTCAAAGCTCATGGACATGAAAGCTATTCAAGAGGTACCTACTCACGAACAAGGTCAAGGTTTTTATTCCAGACTATTCCTGGTACCAAGGAAGGGAACCGATTGGAGACCCATCTTGGACTTATCCATCCTAAACACATTTCTACTCGTACCAAAATTCAAGATGTTCACCTTACAGCAGCTTCTTCCCATGCTGGGCAAGGAGTCTTGGCTGGTAACATTGGACCTCAAGGAGGCATACGTGCATGTCCCAATCAGACAAAACTGCAGAAGATACCTCAGATTTCTTGCAGGTTCAATCCACTATCAATTCTCTGCATTGCCCTTTGGCTTATCTACTGCGCCCAGAGTATTCACGAAATGCCTGGCATCAGTAATTGCCTACTGCAGACTTCAAGGGATACAAATTTACCCTTATTTGGACGATTGCCTGATCCAAGCGGACAGCAAACACATATTTCTGGAACATCTGGCTTATGTAACACGGTTATTGAATTCTCTGGAATACACAGTCAACAAAGAGAAATCCAGGCTAACACCATCTCATAATTTTCCTGAGTGCCAACTTGGACACGAACACTCAGATGGCCTATCTTACGCTAGAAAAGCAGGGGCAACTAACTCAGTACTTCAAAATACTAGCAACATTTACCAGACTAACTGCAAGGAACATCCTGCAGGCTCTGGGCTTCATGGCATCTTGCATTCTTCTAATCCCATGTGCAAAGTTGCATATGAGGAAACTTCAGTGGTACCTAAAAAACCTATGGTCTCAACACAGCCACAGTTTGGAAACAATAATACCACTAATCCCATGTTTGCAAAAGGAATTTCTATGGTGGGCCCAAGCATGCCAAACAAACACAGGTCTACCATTCTGCAAGCCTCAAGCAAATCAAGTCATCGCAACAGACACTTCAGACTACACCTGGGGGGCACACATGACAGACAGGTGCATTCAGGGCAAATGGTCCCAAAAGGAAAAGCACCTTCACATCAATCAAAAGGAAATGCTAGCAGTGATAAATGCAATTACAGCTTTCAAGGACCTCCTGCATCCAGGGCAATTATTGATAAGAACAGACAACACCACAGTAATGTGGTACATAAACAAACAAGGAGGAACACATTCATACCCCCTGTGCAGGCTGGCCATGTCACTTTGGAACTTGGCTCTGGAATGGCAAATCGAACTTCAAGCACAGTACCTGCTAGGTTTGGAAAACACACTGGCAGACAATCTAAGCAGAAATATGACAGACCCGCACGAATGGAAGTTGCATCCTCAAGTGTTTACAAAGATAATCCAAGCGTGGGGAAGGCCAGACATAGATCTCTTTGCCTCCCACAGGAATCATCAATTGACAAAATTCTGCTCAAGGACATTCCATTCAAAGGTCTGGCGAGTGGACGCCCTTTCTTTCAGTTGGGCAGCACGGACAGTTTACGCCTTCCCACCTTTGCCTCTTCTGCCCAAGGTGCTCTTGAAAGCAAGAGCAGACAGACCGAAGATGATACTGATCACTCCAGACTGGCCAAGACAACAGTGGTACCCACTCCTGAGGAGCCTAACACATTCTCCTCCCTGGACTCTACCTCTAATGCCTCTTCTACTGACTCAGCACAGCTACAAAACTCTTCGCAGTCAGTTGAAAACACTCAATCTGGCTGCATGGAAAATTCATTAACACCACAACAGACCCTACTCTCCAAGGAGGTGCAGGATGTCATTTTGGAGGCCAGAAGGCCATCTACTAGAAAGGCTTACTCCGCAAAATGGAAACGGTTTTGCACCTGGAATGAGAAAAAAGGCCAGGATCCTAGAAAACTGAATTTACCTCAGATATTACAGTATCTAGCTGAGCTGTTGAACAGTGGACTTTCATTTTCCTCCATCAAAATCCATGCCTCAGCCATTTCTGCTGAATACAATACTGATCCACCATTATTCTCCCACCCACTCTTAAGACAGTTCCTCAGAGGGGCTAAGAATATAAGACCTCCAAGGAAACAACCAATACCAGCCTGGGATCTTAATTACATTCTAGAAAAATTAACATTGCCTCCCTTTGAACCAGCTGCCTCAACAGATTTGCAATATTTGTCCTGGAAAACAGCTTTCCTTCTGGCCATTACCTCAGCTCGTAGGGTTTCAGAGCTACAAGCCCTCATGGCTGTGCAGCCCTTTCTCATCTTCCATCAGGACAGGGTTTCCCTATGAACCAACCCGTCATTTATGCCTAAGGTAGTATCCAGGGTAGCTTTAAATCAGGCCATACACTTACCTACCTTTTACCCCAATCCTCAAAACAAAGGGGAAAGGCTGCTACATTCCTTAGACATCCATAGACAGCTACGTTACTATTTGGACAGAACAAAGCCTTTCAGGAAATCAGAACAACTCTTTGTGTCCTATGCTGTAGGAGCTCAAGGGAAGCCAATTTCCAAACAGACTATTTCAAAATGGATAGGCCACTGCATACGGTTTTGTTACTCCTTTCATGGTAAATCTGTACCTGCAGGCATCAGACCCCACTTCACAAGGGCCACAGCTACCTCTGCAGCCTTCCTCAGAGGAGTCCCTACCAAAGATATTTTGGAGGCAGCCACTTGGAGTTCTCTGCATACCTTCACTAAACACTACCACCTTCCTTTATACTCCAAAACTAGAGCAGGCTTTGCCACTGCTGTGTTGCAGGGCATTCTGGCTCCTCCCAGTTCCACCTAGTGCCTACCACCCTGTGCGTAGCTTTGGGATTCTACCCATCTGTTATGACTGCAGCTGTATGCACGATGAACATAGTACAGTTTTGTACCTACCATAAATGTAGATGTTCGAGTGCTAATACAGCTGCAGTCCAGGTTTCCTCCCTCCTTCCCTCTGGGTACAGACCTAGTGGCTAACTCCTCATCTCACAACTTGATTGGGTTATCCTTCTATGGTGTATTTGCTTGCAACTACTGGTTTTTGATTATATTGCAATGCATGATTATATATATTATATATATATATATATATATATATATATATATATATATATATATATATTTTTTTTTTTTTTTTATATATATATTTTGCCTTCCTTCTGGGGGCACCTGACATCTGGGGCAAGAAAGACTGAAGAAAATGGCGTCGGCTGTGTCTTATATACCCGTGTTGCACTGACATCAGGAAAGAAAGCGACGACAACCGACGCCGGACCTAGACTTTGGAATTCGGCCGACCGAGGACCCGCCTGACGGCAGGAGAACCCATCTGTTATGACTGCAGCTGTATTAGCACTCGAACATCTACATTTATGGTAGGTAAAAAACTGTACTTTTGATGAAATGGACATTCGAGGCTTAACGTTGAATAGCCATCTGATTAACTTTTTATTTGAGACCCTCAGACAAATGGATTCTGAAAATCATTCGTCAAGGTTACAGATGGCAGTGGGAAAAAATTTGTCCTCCTTCAGATCAAAATCTTTTTTCCATCAGTCCTTTATCACATGCTGTTCCAAGATGTTATAGAACCAGTTTCTCCTTCCCAGTTGGGGAAAGATATTTATTCAAGGATGTGCTTAGTGTCAAAGAAAATGCTTGGAGGCCAGTTCTGGATCTTTCTTTCCTAAACCTGTTAGTGGTAGTGCCCAAATTCAAAATGATGTAATGTACAACCTGTTATCTCTACTTTCTCTTTCAACTTTCCTGGTAGCACTAGACTTAAAAAATGCTTATCATCACATCCCTATCAATCCAGATAGAAACAGATATATATATATTTTTTGAGTATGGATCACATTATCAGTTCTCCACCTTAACCTTTGGACTATCCACTGCCCCAGGGTCACAAAGTATCTAGTTCCAGCTGTAGCTCATTGCAAGCTACAGGGTATCCACATTTTTCCATTTTTAGATGACTTTCTTGTCTTTGCTGAGTCTTTTTCAAAGTGTCAGGAATCTTTCTCTTGAGTGAGAGATTTCTTACACAACCTGGGATTTCAAGAGAACATTCAAAAGTCTTTCTTGACTACTTCACACAGGATTGTGTTCATGGAATCTCAACTAGACAACTCAGTTCAAAGAGCTTTAGTTCACAAGGGAAAAAGATCTATTTCTAAGGTTTTACACTTAGACTTCAGTCACCGCAAGAGAATATCTCAGGATTTTGGGTCTCATGGCATCTATGATTCTCATGATATCCCTGGCAAGACCCCACATGAGAAAGATACATTGGTTTCTAAAATCTTTTTGATCTCAGTACTAACACCCTTTATTTTTTCAAATCCTAGCAGTGAGCTTTGTCAGAAAGACATAATTTGGCGGAGACAACAGATATCCTTAAATCCAGGTCTCCCCTTCTCCCTCCCTGCTCCAAAGCAGTCAGTCACCACAGACACCTCATATTTTGCTTGGAGAGCAATTTCAGGAGGGATAAAAATGCAGGGGTGTGGCACACCAAGGACAGATGCAAGCACATAAATATCAAGGAGATGCTTGCCCTGATCAAGGCAGTCAACTGTCAAAACCATCTTTGGTCCCCAGGACCTCTTCAGGTGGTTAAAACAATACCACAGTCCTGTGGTACCTCAACAAGCATGGGGGACCAGGTCATATCCTTTTTGCAGACTAGCCATGTTAGCTTGGGATGTAGCATCACAGCAGTCTCCAGCCATCCTACATTCTGTCAGTACAAACCTGTGTGTCAGACAAGCTGAGCAGGACCATGGCAGACCCTCACGAATGAAAACTAGATCGGGGGTCTTCCAAGATTTGATCCATCTATTGGTTGTTGCTCAAATAAACCTGCTTGCCTCCTCTCTAAACAATCCACTGTCAAGATTATGTTCTTGAACTCCATAAAAGAAGGTTTGGAAGACAGATGCCTTTTATTTTTTCTTAGATAGGAATGTTTGTATGCTTTTTCACCTCTTCCACTAATACCCAGGGTACTTCTAAATATTGAGAAGGAATCTCCCAAGATCATTGTGGTGACTCCCTTCTGGCCCAGACAACTGTGGATCTCCCTTCTTTTGGAAATGGCCAGGGGCATTTAGCACAAGATTCCTCACAGACTGGATCTACTCACATAGGAATAGGGGTGTTTGATACACCCTGACATCAGTCACCTTCAGTTGATTGCCTGGAAGATGGTCTTAATTCCTTTTAGGCACCTGTTTACTGAGGATGCACAGCAGGTACTAATGGAAGTAAGAAAGCCTACTAGTAGAAAATAATATATTAGCAAATGGAAAAGGTTTTCTAGTTAGTGCTGATAACATAATCAGTGCCCATTCAGGGCTAGTTCTTATCTGGTTTTACAGTATTTTTGTGACTTACTATCTTATGACCTTTTGCTGTTCCTTTATCATGGCTCATTTATTGGCCATTTCAGCATGTCTGCCCATGGACCCTCCTCTTTCAATGGAATCTCATGTCAAAATGAGTTTGAAAAGGGTTAAAAAAAAAACACACTGGTGACCCCCTCCTTGGGATCTCATCACTTGTTCCATTTGAACCAGCCAACCTTGCTGACTTGAGGTTGTTAATGTGAAAAACAGTTTTACTGATTGCTCTAACCTCTGCAAGACCGGAATCTGAGTTGCAAACTCTTACTGTGAGGCAGCCCTATCTCATTTTCCATAGGGTTAGGGTTTCTTTGAGAGTTAATCCTTCTTTTATGCCTAAAGTGGTGTCTTAGTTTTCTTTAAGCCAAAATATCCATCTCCAGGTGTTCTTTCCTGAATCCAAAATGAGGAACAAAGGATATTCCATACCTTGTATGTTCACAGACAACTCTGGTACTGTCTTGACAGAACTAAATCTTTCAAATCTTTGGATCAATTGCTCATTTCATGTGAAGATAAGAAGATGGGACAACGTGTCAAAATGACATTTTTTTAATGGTTGTCTAAGGCTGTTCCCTTTTGCTATATTCACCATAACAAGACTATGCCAGGCAGGGTCATGGCCCCACTGTACCAGGGCCTTGGCTTAATTTCTCACTTTTTGGAAGGAGGTAAAATTCTAGAAGCTGTTAGTTGGTCCATTGAATATACTCTTACAAAACAATGTAAGCTTTATTCCTTCTCTAGGTCCAGGTCAGGCTTTGCTAGGGCCATTCTCCAGGGACTCCTAGACACTTCTTCTTCTGCCTCCCAAATGTAGTTAGCTATTGTAGTCTACCCATACAGCTATGGGTACTGCTGCAGAGATCAGTATGATGAACATGGTACAGTTGTGTAACTAAACTTACCATATCATTAGGCATTCAAAAGATCACTGCTACAGTAGCCACTCACTTCCTCCATCCCTCTTGTTTTTTGTGTGCTTTTTATGCCAGAGTGTGGACATTTATGTTTTGTTGTTCACAGCATTGTCCTTTCAGGGCTCAGCCTCCCTCTTTGTCTTGACAGGAATGCTCTGAAGGTGCTTTGCACCACAACTTGTCTTTTAGTGAACTCAGCTGGAGCGGCTTGATGGTTTGGGCATGTGAAGGTGCCCTGAAGCTTTGGAAGCCGGATGGCTGTTATATTCTTAGAAGCATATAACCCATATATAGCTAAGGCTGCTGTTCCAGCGATCATTCAAACATCTACTGTTACGGTGAGATTACCTGCACAAGTATACAATCTTAAGTTAAGATTAAGATATATTTAATTACAAAGTGTATGGGATTATATGTTAAATCATACATATTGTGTATGTATTTGAATGAACAACATGAATTAGTATTCAGAGATTTATGTTTATTGTTTTTTTTAACATCACATGACTACGTGGGGGGATATTTACATTTCCTGTTAAGGAGGTACACTTATTTTTGATAAAGTGTGTGATTCATATCAAATGCTCTCAGCTTCATTTTTAATAAATGTTTCTTTTGTGAAGACCTGTGGAGGCATTTTTGGTGTTCAACCATTGATACTTCTTGCTGGGACTCACTTTTTTTTCTTTCTCTTACACAAGGTGGGATTCCAAGAGAACATTCAAAGCTCTTTTTTGACTCTATTCCACAGGATTGTGTTCCTGGGTTATCTGCTAGACATCCATATCAGTTCAAATAGCATTTCTTCTATTGGAAAAAATGGATATATATGCAGATTTATTTCAAGAGTTTTCCACTCAAACTGCGGTGTCTGCAATAGAATACCTCCTGATTCTGAGTCTCATGGTATCTTTGATTCTCATGATATGCTTGAAAAGACTCTACTTGAGAGAAATATAGTGGATCTGAAGTCTGTTTGGCCCCAGTACCACCATCCATTATATTTTTCAAATTCCATTTCTGGGATTTGTCAGAAGAGGAATCACTTGGTGGTGAAGTTAAGCATCCCTAAATCCCCATCACCCATTCTCCCTCCCTGCCCCAAAACAGTCAGTCACCACAGACACTTCTGACTGTGCTTGGGGAGCAGTATCAAAAGGACTGAAAATGTAAGGTATCTGGGACAACAAAGACAGATGCAAGTACAAAAATATCAATGACATGCTTGCTGTTATCAGTGCACTCAATTCTCTGAATCATCTCAGGTCCCCAGGACCTTTTCAAGTGGTTACAGACAATACGACAGTGATGCTGTACATCAGCAAGCAAGGGGGAACCAGGTCTTACCCCTTATGTAGACTAGCCATATTACCTTGGGATATAGCTTTACAGCACAGTCTCAATGTACAGACATATTATATTTTGTCAGAGCAAAAGTGTGTGTTAGACAAGCTGAGCAGAACAAAGGTAGACTCATGAATCAAAACTTGACTGGGAGGTCATCTTCTCTAGGTCTAGATCAGACTTTGCTAGGACCCTTCCCTTCCACCTCCCAAATGTAGTAATCTGGGACAGTCTACCCATATAGCTAAGGCTACTGCATCAGTGATCAATGTGATGACCATAGTACAATTGTGTAAGTAAACTTACCATATCAGTAAATTTTTGAATGATCAGTGCTGTAGTAGCTGCTCCCTTCTTCCACCCCCCCTTATTTAATGTAATGTAATTGTAAGAGTATATGTTATTCTTGAACTCCTTTGTGTAAATATTGTAAATAGATTCACAGTTTAAAACGAGTGCATACAAAATGTCTTCTTAACTCTCTTCTCTACGTGCACATATAATGCATTTTCCCAAATTACTCTATAAGAGTAGCTTTATAATTGTATAACCCTTAAGGAAAACTTTAATGGATTTGTTTTGACTATTTGTAGTAATGAATGTTCTTATTGTGTAAACTGTTTTCCTCAATGTATCATTTATATTTTTGATATTTCAGTAATTTGTATTTTTGGAGCTTTTTTCCCCGGGCCTCCACTGAAAACGGGTCCTCTGGTCCCAGTGGACCTTCCCGGTAATCAAACGAGAAATAAAATAAATAAATAATAAATGTATTCTTTGCCAGGATATGGACATTCATGTCATTTTACTTTTAGCTATGTCCTCTCAGGGATTAGCCACCCTCTCTCTCAGGTGGTGTGAAAGCTCTGAAGGGCTTGGTGCCCAAAACATTCTTTTTGGTAGCTCAGCTTGAGCTGTCTAACAGTTTGGGTGCATGGAAGGTACCCTGAAGCTGTGAAAGCTTGCCAGCTGTTATATCCTCAGCAGGATATAACCCATAAAGCTAAGGCTACTGCAGCAGTGATGATTCAAACAGCTACTGTTATGGTAAGTTTACTTGCACAGCTGTACTTTCCACAGATTCTGTATCTTGCCAGTTTCAAAGTAACCCCATCTTAATATATACCAACTGGCCCATTTAATTAAAGGCATTAGAAAATGTATGTGTCTTATGGAAGGCCACAGAGATTTTAAGTAGAGCTGTGTGAAGTCAATTTATTCACTGATATAGAAATCTTTGGAAATTGAGTTCACTAGGGGCTTATGACGCTATTTAACTTGATAATGAACTCACATACCACATATATTTTCCTTTATCACCCCCCTGAGCCAGAATATGACATCTAAAAACTAAGTTTAACATCATCACAATATCTCCGTGTTTCCATTTACTGTCAGAATGACAAATATCCAGAATTTCATTCTACCATATGTAAATCAGGATTGTAAGGAACGGGAGAGGTGTGAAGTTCTACATACTAGAAGCACTAAGCTCCCCCAGGGTTAGGGGGAGTTCAGAGGCATTAAGAGACAAGGAAAACAGCTCAAATGACCACCTGTGGGACCCCTGTAGTTCTGATTTTCATAGATGAGAGGAGTAGTAATGAGCTATTCATTTAACTAAGTTACAAGATCTGCAGAATGATAAAAAAAAACTTGCAGGAAACTCATATACCATAAAATGGCTTTATTGCTTTTGTGCATTGAATGTGGCTGCAGGCACAAGCAATACATGCTGCAGCCCCCATAATAGGTCACTAGCTGTATAGAACAGAGACTAGCTTAAAAGGGTATAAGCCATATTTAACACTGTTGCTAAGTTGACTAAAAGTTTGTTGAATGGGACACTTAAGAACACATTTTGGGCCAGTACAGAGCTGGGAGGTGTTAAATTTGTAATCAGAGGTCTGTTTTGGTCAAAAAAAGCCTTACTTTGTAAGCTGAACTATCTCTTCTTGTTTGGTGTTCCACTAAGCTGGAAGAGTCCCTTGTGCCCTACAGCTCTTAGCCACAAAGCACTTAGCAAGTAAAGTCAGACAGACAGTGTAGGACAGTTTTATATATTTACACTCACCTTGACAGGGTCTGTGTCAATTCTTTGAACACTTAAAATGTCGAATGTTACATGGTCAAGACCAAATGTTCGAAATTTCAAGTGTTCGAAGATTGACTTTTAATGGTGCCGTATGGTGCAGAATGGGAGAATTTCCCTTTTCTGCACTGAAGTGCGGTCTCGGAGTTGTTAAAGTGTGTTTTTCTTTTTCGTTTATATTCGAACATCCAAATGTCGACATTTGGTCTCAACCATGTAACGTTCGACATTTTGGATGTTCGAATATTTAACATAGACCCCCTTGCCATGCCTGTCAACTCTCAAGATTTTTGCTTCATATGTTTGGTCTGTTCCTCATAAAATGTGTAGTTTTCTGACAAATTAGTGAGGATTGAAGTCACTAAATGACATGCATTTCAGTTTTAGACCGTATTCTTCAGAAAATGCTGGTGAACGCACATTTTCTTATAAACTTAGAAAGTAGCTAGAGTAACAGGAAGTCAAGGGCATGTTACTGGTATGTACAACAGACAGAATCAGGGATGATTTTTTTATTGTGCTGCAGTCGTTTGCTGGTCAGTACTGCATGTTTGACTGCCTACAGCATTACCAGACCTTAACAAGTCAGGTCTCGTGCTACAGTAGCACTTAACTGTTTGTCTGTTTACGGATATCAGAGTGCTGCGCTCCATGCACTACAGTAAGTTTGTTGGTATTCATTTCCTGGGTATAATGTGTTTATTAAATACCTCCTTATTAGTGCTGAACTGCTAACGGTTACTAAAGTTTGCTGTGATTGTTTGTACAATATTTTGGACTTTCTCAATTGTGCCACTGAACTGTGGCTGAAATGTCTGTTTTGTGGATCAAGCCCATTTCCCCAGGTAGCAAACCAGTAAGTATACATAAATATACATAAACATTTAATGACTGAATCTAAAGCTTTGAAAACTGAGCTTGAATTCTGGCTTTGTAAGATCTTTTGTAAAATTAAATAAACAAGCACTTTCACCCTGCCCAAATGCAAGGCTTTTTCAATTGAAAAAGCGTTGCATTTGGGCAGGGTGAAAGTGCTTGTATATTTAATTTTATAACAAATCTTTTTTAAGCCATCTCAAGTGTGCCTGGACCATTTGTTTTCAGTTTGTAGTTTTTGGTAAACGGTTCCTACTACTACTTTGTAAGATCTTTGGTTGAAGACAGTTTAAATATATTCATACTGTAAAGTGATACACCATTTGTCAGCTACAAAACCCTCATGTTAATTCTGTTATTATACACAGAAACCATTGATTTTGGGTAGTGTCTTCATAATTTCTTCATTCTAAGGAACTCTTTTTCAAACTGACTGAGTTACCATTTGGGAGTTGCTATGGTTTAAAATTAAATTGGCGTTTGTCCTTACTTTGACTACTTAAGGTAAGGTGTGGGGTTAATATTGACACACATTACTAACTTTCCCTGCACCACCTTAGTAATGCATGCTGTCCCTAACTCTAAACCTACACCTTATCTTACAAAAACATTTTTTGTTACACTACCAATACACAAGACTGATTGGAGGCATACTAAATCTGTCCCTATATGTACACATTCACCCCTAATAAAAAATACAAATCCACTCACCTGTTTTGGCAAATAGAACATTTGGCAAAAAAAGTTTAATAAAATGAATGTGTAGCGCACCCGCAGGTGTAGCTGAAGAGATATGGGTTCCTTCCTACCTGACTCTGGTGACACCCCTATAGGCCCAACACACCAAGGTGGCAAGAGGGACATATTTTATTCTAGGTGACACATCTAGTTTAAAAAGGCAAAAGCACAGCCATAAACAAATTATTTCAATGGTGCACCAGTTACTAATAAAGCAAGGTGAGATATGCATGCAATAAAAACATACATTCACCCTCTTCCCCAGAACTCAACAGAAGAAAATCTTGACATTCAAACATGCACAAAGGAGGCAATATCAATGAGCAGTAAAGTTTTATAATGCAGCAATACAAACACGGGAAAAAATGCTATTGTCATTAAGCAATAAAAGAGTCATAATACAACAATACAGATATGAAAAAATGCAATGTCATTGAGCAGCAAAATTCTTGAAGACAGCAGTACTAACACTAGCAAAATGCAATGTCATTGAACAATTAGGATTTACAATGCAACAATACAAATATGAGAAAATGCAATGTCATTGAGCAGTAAAGATTCTTTAAGGCAGCAGTACTAACATGGCAAAATGCTTTATCATTGAACAATAAAGATTTATTGTTCCACAATACAAATATGAGAGAATGCAATTTCATTCAGCAGAACTAACACCCTCTACCCCCTTGATCAATTCTAAACAGACTAATTATGAAACACTCTATTATACCCTGTTCACTAGCCAGTGACTATTTACAGTCTTGCTGCTAGCATGATGGGGCCCAAGTTGGAGCTCATATGGAGCCTAATTATTTGTAATCCACAAAGCATTTGGGGAGGGGGGACTACAATCTTATAAAAATATAAAATGACAGGCAGAGCCTCTCACCACTCCATTGAGAATATCCTAGTGGCCAAGCGCCGTGGTTCCTCTGATGAGAAAATTAGAAAATCACCTACCAGAACTCTGGTAATCATCTATGACTTCTCGGTACTAGGCCCAATGGAACTCTTTTTCTTGTTGAATCATAGCAGGCGTGGGGCTACTGGTTTCAGACTTCTGTCCTGATTCCACAAAATGCCATCATCCAGGCTTTCAGCCAGAGACAGACACAATCTGCTACTTCACTTCCCTGTCCCAAAGCACTAGAAAAGAAAATCCAGTCATGCTGCAAGGCCTTTTTCCCTTCAACTACGTCTTTCATTCTTCCCTCCTCCAGCTAGTGTTCCAGTCTCCTCCTTCACTTTCGAAATTGTTTTTTATGTTCTGAAAAAGGATCTCCACCTTGTGGTAAAATGGGAAACTACAGTCTATTACTTCTACATGTAATACTGTGGGAGCTACAAATGTTTGGAAAAACATCCCTACATTACACTTTACAAACAAATGCATGTTTGATAAAGTATAGGGGACCTATATATTTACATAGCCAGCCTTAGGCATAGACAAACTAGTCAACCACCTTTGGCACTGCTCAGCTTTGGGTGCCTTTCTCCCTTTTATTTATTTATCTAAGTAAAGAAACACAGCCACAGCAGTATCTCCTCATTTACTTACTTAAAAATAAAAAATAACTACGTGTCAGAAAGGTGGCATGATATCTGTCAACTTTACTGCCGTATACCACCTTGCTGTGATCTTTTTGGTAGTGCACTCATCAAAAGAAGCAACTTGATTGGAGGAGCCATTAAGTCAGGTGATAGTGAGAGAAGACACGCATTACAAATGCTGCAAACCAAAGTGCCCTAATGACTTCCCAGTGCCTTACCAGCCCACAGCCACTTAGTAAAATTAGTTTAGCTGTTGGCCCACTGATTCTGAGATGAGCCCCAAGAAACTGTGACCATACATCCCATGCATAACTTCAGGGTTATCTTTTCAAATCCTAACACTGCAGTCCAAAATACGAATTAGTCAAGTCACTGCAGAAATTCTTCTAAGGTAAGTAAAATGAAACTGGGGCAGTACTGTCCCCATTGACTTGCATGAATATGGTCAGCAGTTGTCCCTGATATTACATATTTTTACCTTGTCTATCAAATGTCTTTTCTAGTAAATCACTGAGTGTTACACTCGGTCAATAATTGCAGACTTTAGTGTTTTGTAGTGCTCACTGTACAGAGGATGTATTTTGATGCTAGACTTGTTCTGTTAACCGTTTCTGTGGATTACACTTAGCAAGTGATGCCAGGGTGTTTTTTTTTTTTTTGTTTTTTTTTTTAATATACATTTTATTCAGAAATGCCTGTTAATGCAAAACCCATTATTCTGATAATTTTAAAGTGAATTAGGGTAGTATTTAAAAATTGCCCCTGAATTTGGGCCTTTGTTCAACCCCACATTATTTTGGCTTTGTCCAGAATTATTGAGCAAGAAAGTGGAAAAGTGTGAGTCAGGGGCAAACTCTGTGCTTTTGTTTCACCCGCTGTCCTTCCCGTATATTTTTGGCTTTGTCCCAGATTCAGATATGTTAGTTTTATATAGATATATATATATATATATATATATATATATATATATATATATATATATATATATATATATATATAATGATTTTTGTTTTATAAGATTCCAGTGTCTGAGATGTAAACAGAAAAATTTGCAGTAACTGCTGGGGTTGACTGTGGAGGAACATTACTACTGTAATTTGCTAATTATTCTGGCTTTGCAGGATTAATGTTATTTGTATAAAATGATTTGAAATATTTTAATATGTGAGACAATATTAAGATTCATTATTACATGGGCATAATTTCTTATCACAGACACCTTAAAATTGCACAAAAAATGGCAGGGAGCAGTCTGTGCATGTAAGTAAATTATCCTGTTGCCATTTGCTAAGTTTCAACACTCCCCAATATTGCTTTGCAGCAGTAGTGTGCATGTGTGAAAAAAATGTAATGGAGTGCTTTGTTCTTATGACATTTATTATTATTGTATTTTTAACCTTAGCCAGACATCAGGTGCACGCTATCAGTAAAGTGATTGTAATTAATGGGTATGGAAGCCACCTGTGGATATAAGTGACTTGGCACAGTTAAAGAGTAGTAACTCATCTGACATGACAGCAGTAGTGTTACTCAGTGTGTTGTATTTGCAGAAATTAGTGTAAAACTGGTATTGCTATGGCTTATGTTTTATGAGTGTGCGTGCATGCATGTACGTGCAGGGGATTGCAGAGCATTTAAGAATAACAAGTTGACCATAAATTGTTTCACATTCTATAACAGTCATTAGCATTGCACTTGGTGGCTATTTTTGGTGGTCTGGGAGGAGCAGGGTGTGCGTGAAAGTTACTGATCATTGGTTCTATGAGTAGTGTTGCCATCTCAGAGTACATAGTTATGGTCGACTTCTTGACTGCGACTTTTTGTTTGTGAAATCTACATACCCTTGTCTCTGTGTGGGTTTATCCATATGTTCTGGTTTCCAACAACATTCTAAATGCATGTCATAGGTGAATTGATATCCCTCCAGTTTGCCTGTAGGTAAGTGGAGAACATATGTGCATGCATGTGTAAAACTATAACAGATTTTTGTCTGTGGACACAATATTTTTGACACTGTTTGCCCCAGGTGTCTGTCGGTCATCAACCAATCAACCCACTGGCTCTCCATCTCTGGGAGACAGTCAACTGGGAGAGGTTGTCATTCAGACAGCCATCATGTATGAATTGAGGTTTTCTGCTTTTAGTTTCCCAAAGCCCTAATGTGCACACCTGGCAAGACATAGGGGAAAAGCCTTCAATGGACTAACGAGCACTCCGTCCAAGCATCTCTCTGAGGTATGAGCGGTGAGCTTCCTGGTCTTCACCAGGAAGTTAACACTGCACATTGTACCCCCAAGTATGCACACATACTCCACCCACCCCACAGGAGAGAAAAGCATGATGCACCCCTTCACTGTATACTTGTATGTATTATGTAATCTGTATATGCGTACATTTATAATGAAAGCACATAGTAAGGTCAACTCAAGGATGTGAGTATAGCTTGCATCAAATAATTTCAGGTAAGTAGTTGCTTCATCTCACAGATTTTCGAAAAGCTGGACACTAGTTAGTAAATAGTTTAACTGGGAATAATGCGCATAAATGGCTGCTTGTGCAACTAGCAGCATTTGTAATGCAGAGCTGTATCTGTATTTAAAAGGACATTCTCCCTAATAAAATGATTGGAAACAAAATGATGCATAACAACAGGAGGTAATTGTTTTTATGTCGGGGGGTTAAGTGAAGTTTGCATTTATTGAAGATTGGACCTGTTAGGTTTAAAAATAATGTTAAAAAAGTATTATGGAGTATGGAGGTGCTTTGAGGCAGCAAAGCAAGTCATCAGTGCAATAATTCATTACCCCTGTTTGTATTGCACTCTTGACCACTGCTGGCAAAATATAATAGCCCTTTTCGAGCAGAATATATTAAAACAAATTGAAAATTTGACTTCTGATGCTGAGGATGCTGATTCTTGGGCCGAGTGACAAGAGTGTCATATAAATACAATAAAAGATGATGTTACTGGAAAGTGATTAATCCTGGGTAGAAAATTGGCTGTTGTGCGTATATTTTGTTCTGTAGAGCTGTTATGATAAAGATTTTAATATGAGATTAGTTGCTTTCTGTTGATGGGGTCAGTTTAAAGAGCAGTTCCATTAGACTAAGTAGCCAGTTTTAATATTTAGTGATAATAACTGAATAAATGCTTCATTTTCTAGTCTTGAATCTAAACAAGACCAGTTTGCATAATTTACATAATAGGCCCATCCGCCTTTTCTCTTCACCACATGCATCTCAAGACAACAGTTTTAGTTTCTGTAATAGTGCACTATACATTGATGCAGAGTCTGACAATAACATTTGATAAAATCTTCTTTAAGTCTGGCCATTCAGACCTTGTTTTTACTCTTAAAGGCATATGTTGACTGGATGTAAATTGACTTGCATATGTACACATGCAGTGTATGAAGTTCAGCTTTTTTCCTGTCTTTTCAGTTGTCTGTTGTACTCTTCTGCACTGTCATTCACTCCTTTCCCATCCTTTACAGGTTTCTCCTGTAGTCTGTAACCCCGTTAAGAACTTCTTAGCAGGATACCACAGCAAGAGGGAAAACTTTCATTTTGGTGGGAATATCATTCTTAGCTCTTGGTTTTTTTTATCAGTACAGCATAGATCAGTTTCTGAGCAGCTTCGTATCTTGTAGAGAGATAACTGTTGTGCTTCTCACTAGGGGTAATTGTTATCTGCAAATTCAGTATCATGTTGTCCCTTTTAAGAAATTAAACTTACTTTTTTGTTTACTCCTGTGTATTCAGCTAGGGCCTATTCCTTACATAGTGTAGGACCAGATGACAACTCTCATTTACTGTTGAAAGTAGTCTGTTGCCCAGAGTCATCTATTATGCCGGGGAAAGTTACTGGTCTTAGGAATCAGACTTCTCTTGGATTTCTGTGTTTTTATTCTTAATTTGCATTGCTGTCTTCATGTCATATACTGCTAGGCTCATTGCAGCAGTGCCTATTACTCGTATACCCTTGTTGACTGCATGCCGGTACTGTGGTAACTGGGTTATAAAATCCCACATATATAAAACATTTTCTATTATAGTTTAGCCATTGCTTCGTAACAAAGCAGTTAATAATGAGAGAAGTGCTGTTTTTATAAATTACAGTCTAATATGACATAAGTGAATAGGGCAGTCATGAGCTCTTTTCTTGAAAAATATTTTCTTTTTTGTGAACTTCCAGAATATACACAAAAACAACAGGTGAAAAAAAAAACAGGATCAAGCCATCGTTACTCTTTGTCTGGCTACTATAATACAGGTTGCTATGGAAGCACTGAAAGTGATGTTCTCGTCTCATTATTCACATACAGTGGTTCCAGTAACAAACAGCAGTGTCAAGGTTATACTGAACAAGAAAGGCACACAATGTCCTGATGCCCCTGCCAGTAAAAGCACTTTGTTTGCTAAATACATAAAATCACAGTGCTGCAATAACTTTAATGTTTCTTCTGATTCTACTTAGCATGTGTTATTATGAGATGCCGGCCAGTCATCTTGCTTGTCAGAAATGCTAAGTTGTCAAAAAACTGCTTATATGCTGAACTGTGAAAGCAGTAAAAAACATTAACCCTACTCTAGTTTACTTTGTCATTCCCTCAAATGATTATTGTCTACAGTCTCGTAAGTGTAATCAGTACTTATTTATGTAGTGTGATTTAACATGCTGTATAGGTGACAGATGCACAGTGTGAAAATTTTCATCATTGGTGGAACAGTCTTGAAATTACTGGGGTCCATGAGAACTTAGAATTGGTATTTTTAATTTGTTCCCTTTAATCCACAGACATAAATGTGTAGTTACAGTACGCTATGATGGAAAGGAGAGTCTTTTTAAAGCTGTATTATTGTTTGAGCTTGTTGGTATAAGTAGGAAACCTGTATGCTTGCCCCAAGACCATATATTTTGCTTTGAGCCAGAGAGGTTTTACTGCTTTGCAGCAGCAGGGGGTTCAGATGTGGAAAAGTGGTTTATCTGTTTCATTGTTGATGTGCTTTACAGTTGTGTTAAATTTTAATGGCGTGCTTCATTTAAACATAAAGCTGTCACTTTATTTATCTTAGAGATTCTGTAAAGATTTTAAGATATGTACTACTCTGCTTTAGAAGACAGATATGTGTAGGTTTTATTAGAACGTTATTTGGCATATTTGTATATTACATGACAGATTCCCTAGTGACAGGAAAAGAAGGCAGGGCATTATGAGACTTATGTCTCTATAATAAAAAAAATGTACATGACTAGCAAGTGTATGGAATAGCTGCAGATATTTAGACACAGGCTGTAATGAAAAAGAGCAACTTGTGCTATAGTTATATGCTCTAGCAGTATTTGCACCCACCCTGGTGCAGTATCAGGCATTTACTCATAACATCCAGACAGTGAAGAAGCCTCATTCTACTGCTAGACAGTGTCTGATTTATTTGTATAGGCAAAACCAGGGGGGTAACACTGATTGTCTAAAATAAATCTCCAAATATGTATTTAAGTCATTGGCAAGAATTTCTGGGTTTTGTTAAACATAAGGTGCCATTACATTTGTATGAGTGAACAAGTGTGCCATTGTTTGTGCATGTTGACCCTAGTTTTCTGTTCCACAATGACTAGAATGAATTTTAACTTGCCGAGGATCAGAATCCAGTGAACTGCATCTCCCCCACAAAAAAGGCCAAAAAAAATCTCTTTTTTTTAAGTGTTTTGCAAGGGAAATCCCCCACACCCCTGAACTTACCCCAGAAAGGGCATGACTGCCAGAACAACTCACCAGCATTGATTTCCTATGGAGGAGCTCCGATCCTTGGCGGGTTGAACTTCGAGCAAATTCCTTCATTTCAATTTTTTAACTTGTAGTCTGTGTGGACTGCTTGGATAAGTTCCTCCGTCTTAGAGTACTACAGATTTAAACTTCTCTGCTGAAGAAGAAACTGAGTGTGGTATTGAAAGGAGTCAGTCTAGCACTTCATGTAAAATAGTATGCATTCTTTAATTTTTTTCTAAATTGAATTTATTATAATGTTATACAGACTGGTGCCATCATTTATAATGCTATCTTACTATATATGAGATTTCTTGTAAAGGTTCCATCAGTTTTGCACCTCCTTGTGTTTCATAATTTATCTGTAGAAATTATTTTTAAAGGACAACTGTTATGCCCTTGAAGTATAATATTAATAAATATATTGTTTCACAGAATATAGCAAAATGAATCGTGCTGTATGACTAAGCCCCTATTATAGGAGTAGAAAATTTCATATAGCAACGGTTATTATTTAGCCTCCCAAACTACCTGTCAATTATTAATTTTGTTGTTTAACCTGATGACGTGTCTCACATTTTTATTTCCACCTATTTACCCTTTCATAGGATCATAGCGTTTATCCCCAAAAAGAAACCTCAGTCAGCACCTGTCGCCCATGTCAGTGAGGGTCACAGGTGGAACCCCTGGGACAAATTTGTGGTTTTCCATCCACTCATCAAGGTTGCGCTTGAAGAGGGTCAGCGAGGTACTCTGATGTGAATGGGAAGTCTTTTCCAGAGACAGGGAAGCCTCTGGGAGACACACCTTTCTCTCCAACAGGTTTTGTTGATGTCACATATTAGTCAGGCCTTTCGAGTGGGTAATGTGCAGTGAGTTAGACTTACTGATATGGAGCATCTCTAGTAGGGCAGGGTCTGAGATTGCCTTGTAGGCGATACACAGATCATCTCTGAGCAATATTGAGTAGAGTGGCAGTGATTTGAGCCTGTTCACATAGGACAAGTGTTGAAGGCCATGGATTCTCCTTGTGAGGTATTTTTGTGGCCTTTCCAGTTGGTGCAAATGTTTGGAGAGGTACATACCAAATGGGGCGTTGTACTCAATTATTGGTCTAATGAGGGAGGAGTATAGAGAGGTAATAACCCTTTTTCTGGATGCAATCCATTTACCTATGAGATGAACCAAGTAAAAGGCTTTTCTGACTACTGCCTCAACATGATGGTCGAATGTGAGATTATCAACCAGAGTAACTAGGTATCTCACCACAGGTTATGTGCTTAGGGGGTTTCCTTTGATGTGTTAATCAGTCGGGGCTATGCTTTCTATTATCTAAAAATTGTTACCCCTTAATTGCCTTTCCCTAGTGCTGAAGTCCACCAATAAAAAATGCAGTCTGTTAGGCTGCACATAAAGTATTCTTTCTCCTTGTTCCTCAGGGGTACCCCACCCAGAGATTGCAGCTTTACTGAGTATGAAGAATAACTCTGCACATGTCCTTTCACTCACCAAAAGCACTGAAGCAGTCCTGCAGTCATGAAGAGGATAGCTGTCTGCATGAAAGAACTGGAAGTGTTTATGAGATGACACTGGGCTCTCTGTATTTGTAGAAGGTAGATGTATTGTAGATGTATTATTCTTAGGTGTTAAGGACTGTCTTATACTGCTCAAGAGAGGAGAGAGTTAGAAGAAGTGGACCTGTGTTTCAGACAATTCCTGACCAGTTTAACCTCTGTTAATTTATTTTTCTGTTTACTCACAAAAGGGCACAGTACATTGATATTATGTACTACTTGTATCCTCTTCACTTCACCTGCAGCTATGCTGTGTTCAATGTGGGCGTACCTGAGTGGCATTGTTTTTTGCTTTATTTCTTGTACTGAGTTTGCCCAATTCCCTTGAGGGAGATTTACCCGGGTCTATGTCATGTAATCAAACTTCCAGATGTTTAAACACCAGAAGTTCGAACTGGGAAGTTCAAAAATTGAAAATGTCGAAGCCGCGGAAATCCGAATTCTTTCCCAGGGAAAGAATTCAGTTGGCTGTTTCTGCGGCTTCGACATTTTCTCCACTGTAGTGCAAAAGTTACAGAACGGGTTAAGGTAAGTGTGCGAGTGTGACAGACGGGGTTAGGGTGCGGGTAAGGTAAGTGTGTGATAGTGATGGACTTTAGGGTTAGGGTGCGAGTAAGGTAAGTGTGCAATAGTGACAAACCTTAAGGTTAGGGTTTGGGTTAAGGTTAGTGCATAGATAGTTTTGTATGTAAAGTTTAGTGTAGGTTTATTAGGCTTTTGGTGTGCTTGTGTTGTGTGTGTGTTTTTTGAAACAGCAAAATTTTTCCCTTGGAAAAAAATTCGCTTTTCTGATGTTTCGATGTTATCACATTTCGAACTTCCAAGTGCGAACATATGATGTTCGAAATTTTGGATGTTCGATTATGTGACATAGACCTCTGCCAGACTAACTCTACTGCAGTTAATGCTTGTTTATGGATTTGAGTTTACAGCATCATAGATGCATATCCTGTCCATAATTCTAACAGAATGGCATAACTTGGCATCCATGAGTAAAACCCATATTAATTTGAGAATTTTGTTATTTATTTTTATTGCATTAGACTAAATTAGCCCTTAAGTTAATCTGATAACCATTCTTCTTTGGGTGTTTCTTGGCTGTGTCTTATATGGCTGGAAGAGGTATGCCTTTCAGTAGTGGCTAGGTTTTAGCTGCACTCAGGAAAATTAATACAGGAGTAGTATTTTTTTTTTAATTTGTTAAAGCAAAGACTGTTTCATCCAGCTTAATGCCTTCTGTTTTTAACAATGTCTGTCACCTGTGAGGAGTTGGTAGGAGATACACCAAAAGATATAGAATACAATTTGTTAACAAAGACCGATCTTCACTGAGTGCACTGCCCATTGGCTGACTTTAATATTTACAACACTGTGACGAAGGTAGGGGTGGGCTACACAGAGAAGGAAGCAGGTTCCATTATTAGGCAGTAATGTAAGCATGTAATATTGACTGACCACTGCATGTAGTATTACCAGGTGTGATTTAAGAACATGAATCACTGTGCAGTTAAGTTCTTCATGCCTATTGGGCAGATGCATAGAATAGTAACATAGTACTGAGGTCATGCATAGAGTAGTACTGCATGACTAGAGAGTTATCTTGCAGATTGTGGAAGTCATGAATGTGATTCAAGGAATCTGGGGATCCAGGGGGCAGAAAGTTATCTTCTATATGCTAACATGCTGGGCATGCTGATGGCAGCAGAAATACCTATTCCTAAGAGAAGACGAGGAGGCCCGTAATACTCATTCCTGCTAGGGCGTGTAACTTGTGAAGATACCAGTCTGTTTCACACCAGGTGCTGGAGTGTGTTTCTGGCTGACCATTGACAGGCCTGGAGATTCCACAGTCAGTGCTGGAGTTAATTAATAAAATGGCAATGAACTTTAGCTTCTTTCAGGCTAGACATATGCATGTATGTGTGTGTGTGTGTGGGGGGGGGGGGGGGTTGCGTTCACTGCTAGGATGAGGGCAGGAACATTCTGCTCTGTGTATTACTGACATTAGACTGATGTTTGTTACTGTACAGCTGTGTCAGCAGAATATGCAATCTGCCCAGAACAGTACACACATCTTACTTTGGTCATAAATCTTTGCTGAATCGTGGACTAGGTCTAACAGCTGCCATCCACATTGTCTTTGATAACTGACACATATTAGTGAGTGGTATAATGTTTTTCTTGAACAATCTGCTTAGGTAATCCTTTGCAGGGCCTCCCTAGCCGGGAAGAGGTTATTTTGTTTTGCATTAACAGTAATAGCAGATGTTCCCTGTGTTTCACTGTTGCAGTCCTAACTGATGGGATTTCCTGCCATGGAAGCCGTTAGCCCGCCCGACTACCAGAGAATTTTCTCCCACTCCAGGAGCCGGCAGACATCCTGACTGATGTCACGAGATCTGGGTATAAAGAGAGTCAGCCAGCACCATAACTTCAGTCCTTTTTTGCCATCAGAGCCTAAAACAGAGTGCTAGTCAGTCTGCCAGAGAAAGAAGGGGACTAAAGCTATATACCCCACTGGAGAACTTTTTATGTTTCTTAACTAATCTAATGTCAGAAAAGTTAATAATTTTCTCTGCTGTGGCACATACCACACCTGGACTTTCTCTTTTTTGTGAAGCTTGTTTGGGCCCAAAACACAATGTACCATGTGTCAGCTCTGTGCTCACTTTAACAGTAGGATGATCAAGCATTGGGATTGTAGCTAAGCAACTTAGGGAGTCATTAGGGCCTCTTCATTCCATGTCGTCCACTGGCCGGGCAGATGTTTATCTCTCTAGGTGTAAAAAGGAGAAGCATCTGAAGCACAGAGTAGAGGGCATCCAGATTGCCTCAGCCAAGGCCTACAGGCTACCACTCCCAAACTCAGGCCTATCAACAGGACCTGGTTAGTCTGGCTGAGGTTTTGTTTAGTATAGTCAGAACTAGATGCCTTAGCCTCACTGATTCTGCCCAGTGTCTTCTCTTGGTAAAAGAAAAAGGGACATCTCTCCTCAGGAGTCTTCAAATTCTTTTGATTCAGAGGATGACAATGAGGAATCCACCTTTGAGAAAGGTTTGTCTGTTGCTTCCAGTGGGGATTCAGACTGTGATGAGAAACAAGTCTCAGCTTCCCTCCTGAGGACATACCTTTTGGTGTGACCCTGCACACCCTGAGGGAATACTTCATATGGGAAGCTCATGATTATTTTCACTCAAAGGGAATTCCTAAAACTTCCTGAGCATAAACTTCTTGCCATTCCTCCAGTCTTAGAAGTAGTGGACGATGTCTTGTTGGACTCTTCCTTTAAGCTAGACAGATTTTACAGTGTTTTGGATTCCCATAGGCATCTTTTAAGAACCCTGTAGCGGATTCTGATGTGGTGACTCAGGGTCCTAAGTGGTTACTCAGGGTCCTAAGAGAACCAAAGCTAGCACTTCCAAAACCCCCCTGGCAACAGACAAAGAAAGTGGAGCCTTGAACAGGTTTTGGAAGAAAGTTTATACCTCTGCTACCCTGGCTGTGAGTAAATTGCCAATTCCACATGGTCAAGTATGAGGAGACCCTCTTGGACCAGATAAAGCAAAAAGTGGTGGGGATTGAAAATAAGGCCCTCTCGAAGGAACTGAAGAGATATACAACTCCTGTTCTCAAGTTGCTAAGCACTGCATTGTGTTTATGATGCTGTGGAAATATCTAACAGGGCAGCTGTTACAGGGTCAGTTATTAGAAGACATGCCTGACTGAGGGCGCAGTCCCTCCCTGAGCATGTAAAATTAAGTGTTTTGGATGCTTCTTTAGACAAAGACTACCTTTTTGGTGTTAAGGCTGAAGCAATGCTTAAAAAGATGGAAGATAAGGCCAAGTCCACGCAGATTGTCAAGGACTTTCTTCAGGTTCAACTACGCTGCTTCAGCCATAAATACACTACCAAACACTGATCCTTTCCAGCCTCCCAATGTAAACCAAGACATAAGAGACCTAAAAGGGACAGGAATCAAAGGCAGCATCAGCGGCCAAAACTGTGGCAAGATGACTCTAACAGACCTACAGAATCCTGTCAGCAGGGTCCCAGCAGGGAACAGTCATGACTAACTGTTGCTCCTCCCTCCCTCAAGTCCCATTCAAACCTCCCTATCCCCCTTCCCAGACTAGGAGGATGGATGCCCCTCTTCTTGAAAAATTGGACACTTATTGTCAAGGATCAGTAGGTACCAAGGATCATAAATCAATCATCAGGATCATGGCTAAATGATGCACAATTAATGCTTAACCGTAACAAAACTGAACATTTACTTTTTACTCCTCAAACATTCACATCTGAATTCAAAATCTATTCCCAAAACAAAATAGAGAATGAAATCTTAACAAGTGCTAAGCTATTGGGTATCACTGTAGACAAAAAAACTCACGTTTGACCAACACATGCATGATGCTATTAAAAAACTTATTTCAAAATGTGGACACTTTATAGACACAAAAACTCCATGGATCCAAACACCAAAATGACACTAGCAAATACTTACTTGATCCCCTCTCTACTCCCCCATTTTTTTCTAACCTACACATCACACTTAAAACCAAACTTCAGTCTTGTTATTACAAAATTACTAAATTTGCTACAAGTTCATCATGCTGTACCCACCACTGCAATGCTCTTAAAGAACTAAACTGGCTAGAATTCCCCCACTCTCTTGACTGTATAACTTACAATTGCACAAAAACTAATATACAAACATGGTAGCTGTCCTGCTTTAAAATCTGTTCTGCATGCCCACATTCCCACCAGAAATCTCCGGTCTGCTGATAGACAACTTGTAAAAGTACACAAACCCAATTAAACAGCCAGCCAATGTCTTTACTGTTATGCCATAACTAAGCTATGGAACAATCTCCCAAACAATATCACCAGCATAGCTAATACCAAAAAGTTCAAGCTTACACTAAAAGAACTACCTATTCAACTCATGGATCTGCCTTTGCCATACAGCCAGCATCTAACCCCCACCTTTCTATGTTTTCTTTGTCTGTCTCCTCTCATCTTTCTACCTACCCTTCTAACTTCCTACTAACTTTAATTTTTCTCCTTTCACCTCCTCGTATCTCTCCCTCTCTCTACATCCACTTCCAACTGTTAATATAACATATCTCACAATCTCCCTAATAACTTATCCTTACATTTAATCATCATTGTACTTCTACCCTCTTTACTCCTTTTACTAGCATTACTTTCCTTAAAGATTAACCTTTCCTCTCCAGAATCATCCAATGTTTTGTGTTTTTCTAATGTGTATTATCCAACCTATTAATTATATTTTGTAAAAATATATATTTTTATAGGATGTTAGTGTTTTCTATCCAAAGTGTAAATTAGTGTGCACATTCACTACCTCCTATTGTACCTCTTGCATCTATTCAATGCTGTTTTGCAATTTGATGTCATATGTTTGCTGTTATTGTCAATGTTTTATTCACTGTTTTGAGCTTTTCTCCCTGGGCCTCCACTGAAAATGGGTTTCTGACCCAGTTGGAATTTCCCAGTTACCAAATGCCAATAAATAATAAATAAATAAATACATAAAGTAATAAAAAGAAGCTTATAAACTGGTTCAAGCAATCCCCAACTCGCTCAGGCTTCCCAGGCATTCCCCCAAATCAAAAGACAAAGGCCACAAAACAAATTGAACTACTGTGTACCCAAGGTTCTGAGGAGCCAGTACACAAAACATTAGCAGGAAAGGGATTTTACTTAAGGCTGTTTATAGTCTCAAGGAAAAAAGGTACCTGGTGACCTATCCTGTACCTGTCAAAGCTCAATAGATTTTTGCAGGTTCCAAAATTCAAAATGCTAACCCATCAAAAAACTGTTGCTTATGATTTCCCCCAGTGGCCTGCATGATTACTCTAGATGTAAAAGACATATACCTCCACATTCCCATAGAAAAAAAATCACAGGATGTTCTTGTGCTTCAGAGCAGATGCAAAGCATTATCAGTTTTGTGCTTCGCCCTTTGGCTTGTCTACTGTACCCTGGGTATTCACAAAATGCCTGGCTCCAATGATAGCTGTCTGCAGGTAAAAGGGCATTCAATGTTATCTCTACCTAGATGATTGCCACACTGAAGCAACAAATCTAGAAAAACTCAAATTGGATTTGTTATACTCCCAAGAATCCTAGCTAACTCTTCAAAAAGCTTTCCTTCCTCCAGTGAAAGTAACCTTTCTAACACAATATTTCCTAAAAAAACTTCACACGAACCACCTCACTGCCAGAGAGCTCCTCAGCGCTTTGGGTTACATGGCCTCTTACATCCTCATGATCCCCTCTTGCCAGACTCCACATGAGGACACTACAATTTTACCTCAGAAATGTGTGGATCCAGAACTCTCAATCCCTCAACTTGTCTCAGGAAAGAGTTTGTCTGGTAGGCCTGAGCCTGCTCCCACAATTCTGACCTCCCTTTCAGGACAATTTCACAGAACCAAACATTGACCACAGATGCCTAGGACATAGCCTGGGGGCACACTACAAAGGTCACGGACTTAGGGCAGATGGGGCACCCAGTTCAGAAACAAGCACATCAACTTAAAGAACTGTTGGCAGTCCACAGATGCCTTATCACATGCAAAAATGGTGGAAACCAGGTGTACTCCTAGTAAAGGCAAGAAGTACCATTGCAATGTAATACATAAACAAGTAAAGGGGAACTCACTCTTACCATCTTTATCTCCCAGCCGTGGATCTTTGTGAAACTGCAAACTCCCTAGGTCTGCACCTCATGGCTCAGTAGCTACCAGGAGAAAGAAATCAGCTGGTGGATCTGTCAGACCCTCTTGAGTGGCAATTTTATTGAGAAGTTTTTCTCAGCATAGCCAGAGAATGAGGTATGCCAGGGATAGGTCTTTTTGCCACAAAAGAAAACTCTTACTTGGAAAATTTTTGCATATGGGCCAAAACCAAGTTGGCCTGGAGGAGGAATGCCTTCTCCTTCCCTTGGACAGGTCTGTTCCTCTTTGCTTTCTCTCCAATACCCTTACTCCCCTGAATTTTGATAAAAATAAGGGAAGAAGGTCCAAGGGGCAATTCAATAGCCCCAGATTGGCCAAGGCAGCACTGGTATCCCCTAATAGTCTGTCTCAGCAAGAAGGAACCATGGCTGCTACCCGACGAGTAGACCTGTTGACACAGAACAAGGGCACCATTGTACACACCAAAGATGAACACTCTCAAATTGACAGCTCGGATGATATTTTGACTCCTTGGATGGAGATATCATTTGACAAACAGGTCCAGTATATTCTAAAAGAAGCTAGGAGACCTAGTACAAGAACATCTCTGCCAAGTGGTGCAGACAACAGAGACTTCACTGTCAGGTTTCTCTGATATGCTGCAGACAGAAGAGACCAAACCTCCTTCACTCTCAGGTTCCTCTGGTTCTCTCATACTTATCAGAACTTTTTAACAAAGGGCTTTCTCATTCCTCTGTTAAGATTCACACTTCAGCCATTTCAACCTATCTACCCTGTCAACCTCCTCTCTTTTCCCACCCACTCATGAAACAGTATCTGAGATGGGTTATTCAGATTAGACCCTGAGAAAAGCTCCTGCTCCCCCTGTGGGATCGCAGTTTTATTTTGTTGAAGCTCACCTGCCCTCCTTTTGAGCCAGATGCCTCCAGAGACATCAAGTTCTTGACCAGGAAGACCAATTTTTTTGCTAGCCATTACTTCAGCTAGAGGAGTACCAGAGCTTCAGACCCTTATGTATGTAGAATTTTTCCACATGTTCCACCCTGACGAAATCTCTCGTAGGACCAACCCCTCCATCATGCCTAAAGTGGATACAAAGATCTCTTAGAACCAGACCATCCACCTACCTTCTTTCCTAACCCTTAAATAAGGAGGAGAGTGGCCCTCTTTAATAGAAATCTTGACGAGTGGATGGGCAATAGGAAGTTCACCCTGGGAGCAATTCAGTGGCCTTGCTTGACAGGGGCAATGAGAACTAACTTTGGGCAGCATGATGCCAGGGAATTCTCTTGGGCTAGGCTTATATAGGCTTCAGGGCCATTAGCCTAGTACACACCTATGAACCTATGAGAGAATCCTTCACTCATTGGATGTGCATAGACAACTATATTACTACCTGAAAATAGCACAAAATGTTAGAAAATCTGACCAGTTTTTGTGACCTTTGCCTGAAGGAAGACTAGTTTGTAAACAAACAATTTACAAATTGATCTCCCACTGCATTTTGTTTTGCTACAACTACTATGGAAAAAAAGCAACCAAACTCTGTTAGATCACACTCCACTAGGGCTACCACTACGTCTACTGACTTTCTTAAAGGGCTACTAAGGACATTTTAGAAACAGCTACTTGGTTCTCTGTGTAAACCAAACACAGTTACCTTCTAACCCTTTTCAAGTCCATAGCTGTGTTTGCCACTACAATTTTGCAGGGCATCCTATCCTGTCCATAAATTCTCCATCCACCCTTTTAACAGCTTTTGGACTCATTCCAATTAATTAAGACTGCAGTAGTGAAACACGAAGAACATAAAACAGTTGTGTAAACTTACCATAAATGTAGGTGTTTGAGTGTAGTCACTGTTGCAGTACTGTTTGCCTTCCCCTGTTGCCCCAGAGATTGGGGTGGACATTTGATCCAGATTTTCCCCCTTCCCTTTTCAGATTAGCCTCAAGTTTACTGTCTGTAGTATCCTGCTGTTAAGGCCCATAACCTCAGGGACTGGCTAGGGCTCCTTTCTTTTGGGGGCAAGAAAGAACTGAAGTTATGTTGCTGTCTGACTCCCTTATACCCAGATGTTTTAATATCGGTCAGAGGGTCTACCGATTCCTGGAGAGGGAAGAACTTCTCTTTTGGTCTGGCTGGCCAAGGGCTCCCACGGCAGGAAAATCCATCAGTTATGACTGCCACAGTGAATACACTCGTACATCTGCATTTGTGGCAAGTTTGCACAACTGTACTTTTTCCCATTCTTCCCTGTGGCAATCCCCCTGCAAATCTTTATTCACTTTCACTGTGGGTTGTATAAAAGCACCCCATTAATTTCTGGAAATGTTCTATAGTTCTCATGTTGCTTGATTCCTCAACATGTTGAATTACATTCATCCAGTGTGACCAGTGTTTGGAAGTATTGTATCCTGGAGTCAGCCAGCAAGGAGACGTCATAAAAAGATCAAGTCAAAGTGTTTTCCAGGATAAACCTGTAAAATAAATGTTTTGTGGTATGATGCTTTGAACAGTGTTTTGTTAAAAGCTTAACCCATGCCTAAATTCCACAACAGGGAAGTTTTAGAAGGGTTTTGCAATAATCCTTGAAAGTCTATTTCCCCAGTAGAATGACATTGCAAAATTGTTATTGGACAGCTAAGGAGCTTTGAATTGTTCATTGTTTGATATACTAGGAAGAGAAATTCTTGAAAAAATAAGTATATTTGTATGGTATGGAAGAGCAATCATAGCAGAACTAGCCACTTGATGGTGTGAACATTGGCTCTAGATGATTGTCACTGCTGATGTGGCACCCTAAACCTATGTGAATAGATTGGTGTATGTGTGTGTGTGTATATATATGTATATGGAATCACTTTAGAAGCTCGAAATCCTGAAATATTGAATTTCAGAATCTCGAGCCTATAAAGTGGAAACCCTAAAAGCACGAAAACCTAGAAGCGCAAAATTCAAAATCTCGCATATCGGACATTTTGAACTAGCGCTTCTGGTATGCACAAACACACACCCTGTCCTACATAAAGCATGGGGGACAAGCACCCCTGCACCCCCACACCCCCATACTTATATATACTAACTCCAAGGTCGCACTACATACACAAACACAGAAAACACCACCACACAAGCTACATTCCCCTGGCACACACACCACAGTAACTAACACACACTACAGCCCCTACCCAAAACCCTTACAACATAAAACACTTACTGAATCCATAACCACAGCGCAACACCAGAAGCACTAATTCAACATCTCCGATGTGTGAGATTTTATGGACACATTGTCAACATCTGTTTCATAGGTTCATAAGTTGGTACTAGGCTATCATCCATAGGGCCCATACAAGCCTAGCCGTAACAATTCCCTAGCTATTTCTTCCCACACTATTTACTTCCCTGGACCCCTGTCAAGCAGGGCGACTGACATGATCCCTGGGGTGAATTTCCTTTCTCACATTCAGTCATCAAGGTTCCTTTTGAAGAGGGCCAAAGAGGCGCTCTGCTTGACATGTATGGGCAGTCTGTTCCAGAGTTTGGGGAGTCTCTGGGTCTGGAACCTATCCCTCCAGCATGTTTTATTTATTGTGATGACAAGGTTTAGATCCCTGGAGTGTGTGGCTCTGAGGGATTGGGATTTCTTTAAGTGTAGCATGTCCAACAGCTCTGGGTTCACCTCGGAGTAGGCAATATGTGACAGAGTATAGCTGGAGTTTTTTAAGGTGGTCAGCCTAGGGCATCTGCTTTAGGCCTGTGATTCTTTTAGTGAGATATTTCTGTGGCCTTTCCAGTTGTTGCAGATGTCTTGAGAGGTACATACCAAATGGGCCATTGTATTCTATAATGGGTCTAATGAAGGATGAGTACAGTGGGACAATGATCTCCTTTTTGTGGATGAAAAGCCCTTAGTGATGAGGTGTGCTACATAGAAGGATTTCCTGACTGTTGTGGCGATGTGGTTATTGAAGGTGAGTCCACTGTCCACCTGTGTCCCTAAGTCTCTTATCGCACTTTCAGTGTTTAGTGTACTATCACCTATGTGGTAATTCACAGGTACATGTTTTTTCCCAAAGGGGATAACTATACATTTCTTAGCATTGAGCTTGAGCCCATGGCTCTGGCACTAAGCATCTGTTTCTGTAAGGTCCTTTTATAGAGTATCCACATCATTTGGGGATTCAGTAATGGCTTCCAGTTTGCAGTCATCTGCGAACTTTGTTAGCCAGAGTCCCTTAGTGTTGGTCTGTACTTCAGAGAAGTAGATGCCAAACAAGAGAGGGCCCAGGACTGAACCCTGAGGTACACCACTTGTCACTAGTCTGGAGCTGGATTTTGAGTCAGCTACTTTTACAGTGTGGGTTTTGTCAGTAAGCCAGTTGGCAACCCATCGAGTGACGTAGGGATTAATGCCCAGCTTAGTAGGTTTATCTATGATTCCAGAGTGGGGGATGGTGTCAAAGGCCTTGGCGAGCTCCAGATAGGCTGTGTGGACTGCCTTACCCACGTCCACGGCTCTGGAGACTGATTCGAAGAAGTCAGTCAGGTTCAGGAGACAAGATTGGCCCTTCAAGAACCCAAACTGGGTGGGGTCTAGTGTTTTAAGGTTGCCAATGTCTTTGTTTATAAGTTCCATGATAATATGTTCCATGGCCTTGCAGATCAGGCTCGTCAGAATGATGGGTCAGTAGTTCCTGGGATCCAAGGTAGATCTCTCCTTGTGGAGTGGGATAACTGTAGCTGTGCACCACTCAGTGGGCATAAAGCCTGAGGTGAGGGTATGATTAAACATGACACTTAGTTGAGGTGCTAATTCATTTTGTAATTCATGTAATACACAGCCCAGAATCTCATCTGGTCCCATGGATGCTGTATTCTTAGCTTTGCAGAGTGCGATTTTTACCTGTGTGGCCGTTATTACTGGAATTTGGCAATCTTCCGGTATTGAGATGGACCATTTAGGGGGTGACAGGGGGGGTGAAGTTGGCACTGAATCAGTCTGCCAGGATATTATCAATATCCTTGGGATCAGTATATTTAATGCCATTCTGTTTTAAGCTCAGAGCAGATCTGAGCATTGCCATTCAGATTCTTGACATAGTTATAGAATGCCTTGTGGTTGTCTTTGGAATCTTTGGCAATTTTATTTTTGTAACTAGCTTTGGAGGATTTTATGAGGGATCTCAGCTTCTTACTGAGGCTGGTAAGGGAGTTTTTTGCATCCTGGGATTTTCCTCTTTTCTGCAACAGTTTCTTCCTTTTGTTGTAAAGTTTGTTTATGGCAGGGGACCACCAGATTGGCTTCCTTTTTTGGAGTCGAGCATCTTGGTTCTATTTGGGATGGCACGATTCATACATGAGTGGATGTGCTCGTACAGTGCCTTAGTGTAGGACTCAGCAGTTGAACTTTCAGTTCCTGTCTGCATGGGGGTCATGAAGTTTGTAACTTCTGACTTGAGTTGCATGAAGTTGGCTTTGGAGAAGTTTTTTATGGAGGTTTCATTTCTGGGGGGTGGGAGTGAGATGTGGATGTTAAGTGTGATTAGCTTATGGTCTGACCTGATCAACGAGGGGGTGACCATAGGTGTGGAGCATCGATTTCCCATGTTGGTAATGACCAGGTCTAGGATATTGGAGCCCCTGGTGGGACTATGGATTAGTTGATCCAGGGCATTGGAATTTATGAATTCCAAGAACTGTTGGGCAAAGGTGTTGGTACCACGAGTAGTTTTCCCAGTTAATGGCAAGGTTGTTGAAATCACCCAATATTAGGGTGTTTGGTTGTATATTAATATTTTCCAGTATGTTTAGAAAGGTGTAGTGAGAATCTTGGGGCATGGTGGGGGATCTGTAGCAAGCTACAATTTGGATTGCAGTCTTACCTAGTGTTAGTTGCACCTGGAGAATTTCAGACGAATTGTGTCGGGCAGCTAACCTGGTGGTGTGAATATCCTTGGTGAATATGGACACTCCTCCACCTTTAGTGTTTTGATCCTGGTTTGGTGGCCGAAAAGTGTGGCAAGAGTTGTAGCCTGGTATTACAGGGGTGCTCTGTGGAGCCTTGAACTAGGTCTCCGTTACTGCACAGATATCGATGTTCTCCATTTTTAGGAGTACCTCGAGAGAGTGCATTTTGAGGTTTAGACTTCTAGCATTGAGGGGCATTACCTTCAGATTTTGCATGCTTGTACCCATTATGGTGGTGGTTTTGTCCTTTGAACTTTGCCTAAAAAAGGCACTATAGGGGTGGCAAGAGCCTTAGCCAGTAACCTGAATCCCAGGGGCGACAGGTGCAGACCATCTCTGGCAAAGCATCATGGTCTGTCGATCATGTCGTCCCAGGCAGACAGATACTGGATCTGCTTTGAATGACACCAGAAGCTTAGCCAATTGTTGAAGTCAATCATTTTGTCCTTATATTGTGGTATAATTCTGGGTGAAGGCAGGATGCTACTCAGGGCTAGGGTCATACCTGCCTGGGCCACATGATCCAAGAGCTCTTCCATGTCTCTTTTCATGTAGTCCAGGGAGGTATGTCTCAAGTCATTCTCTCCAACATGGACAATGACAGAGTCATATTTATACTTGTTGTGGAGTGACTTGAGTGCATGAGTTATGTGGTGGATCCTGGCACCCGACAGGCATCTCACTGTAATTTTCTCCTTGTTCAGCCTGGTGAGTATCAGTGTGCCAGACTATAGAGTCTCCTATGACTAAAGTGTTAGGTATGGTGTCTTGCCTTAGGGGCTGTTGCTGGGTGGCACACTGGTGTTGTGAGTTATGTGACATTTTGGTTGTGATTGGTGTTTGTTTGCATTTCAGCTTCGAAGGTCCTTGTTGCTTGGGCAGGTTACAGTTAAGGGTCTCCGCCTATGTGGATTTAGTGTTGCTATGTGTGGGTGTTGGTGATGTGAGTTTAGAAGGGCTATGTGTTGCTTGAAGTGTAGTGTGGGTGTTAATCTTCTCCTCTTGACTGTCTAGCATACTCTTGGGTGGAGAGGGCTTTGCTTCCAGTTTGGCTATGTAAGTGCATCTCTCACAGGTTGTAGTGTTGGGTGGTAGGAGGAGAGGGTTTGTTCAACAGAAGCGGATGGTTGATAATGCAAGCAACAAGCAATTCCCAGGTTGGAAGAACTGTGCGATCTCAGACTTAATATGTTTAATTAGAAGGGGGTGTGAGCCCCACTGTAAAAACACTTGTTGGATTAGTGTACTCCAGGAAAATCCTTGGAGCATGTGCACAACATGTTGACATTCCATGTTTCAACATTTGTATGTTGTTTTTTTTTTTTAAACACCTTTACTGAATTATCACTTGTGACATAAGTAAACTTACGTTTATATAAAAGTAATCAAACTATATTAATAAGTTCAATTTACAAACATTATAGAATATGTAACAATATATATGTGATGTATAACCTAAGCAACATTACTTAAATTATTCAATTCCTACCTTCTAGAATATATAACAGTATATATGTGATGTATAATCTAAGTGACATTACTTAAATTATTCAATTCCTGCCTTCTCTTAAAACTCATTCCTCCTTTAAAACACTTTTTTTCAGTATTGTTCCCACAGTTTCCATTTTTATTATGTAATTTACTCCTACCCTTTTCTAAAGAGCCCACATCCTTTTCTTTCATCTCTGTTACAATATTCACTACTTCAAGTATAGTTGGTTTAGAGTTTGATTTCCATTTTCTAGTAATTGCTTTTTTTTTTGACAACCACCGGAATTAAACTTAAGGCCTTACTCTGTCTAGACAATACTGTATCCCAGCTCAAAGCCTGCCAACTCATTACACTCCCAAAATGAATTCCCAGTTACCTCTTTCTTCTGTATCACTCCGACAGCTTTCGCCATCTACCTGAGGAAAAATTGTTTGGGGACTGCTTGGGGTATAAAAGTGTCTATTCATATATTTCCAGGCAAAAATCCTAACTCTTCCAGACCTTGTTGCATATCTGAGAGCCATCCCGGTTAGTGGCACAGCACAATGTTTCAGAGATCATCCACGTGCAACTAACAATGGGCAAAACTGCAATGCAAATTGTAGCTTGCTACAGATAACCCACCATGTCCCAGGACCCCCATTCTGCATTTCTGGAAACACTGGGAAACATAAAGGTCCTACCAAACACCCTGATATTGGGTGATTTCAATTACCCAAACATTAACTGGGGGAGCTACTCAAGTACTAACTCCCTTGCCCAACATTTCCTAGAATTTATAAACTCAAACGCTCAGGTTCAACTAGTCAACACTCCCACCAGAGGTGACAACATATTGGACCTGGTGATCACCAACATGGTCGACTGGTGTTCCACACCGGAGGTCAACCCCTCACTGGTTAGATCTGACCATAAACAAATCACTTTGGATATCCACATTCTGCCCCCACCCCCGGACAAGAAAACCACCTTGAAAAACTTTTCAAAAGCAAACTTCACGTTACTTAAGACCGAGGTGGAAAGTTTCAAAGCCTCCATGCTGAAGGATAATGCTGTCCAAGCTGCAAAATCCTTTACTAATGCATTCTACGGGCACCTACAAGAATGCATGGATCATGCCATCCCAAGCAAAACCAAGACTCACTCCTCCAAGAAAAGGAAACCAGTCTGGTGGACTCCTGCCATAAATAAGCTATACAATAGAAGGAGGAAACTAGTACAGAAGAGAGTAAAATCCCAAGAAGGGAAGACATCCCTGATCAGTCTCAGCAAGAAACTACGATCCCTCATAAAATCATCCAAGGCGAGTTTTGAAAGAAAAATTGCCAAGGACTCCAAAGATAACCACAAGGCATTCTTTAGGTATGTCAAGAATCTAAGTGGCAATGCTCAGATCTGCTCGGAGTTAGTGCAGAATGGCACAAAATACACTGAACCGACCTATATCGCCAACATCCTGGCAGACAGGTTCAGTGCAAACTTCACCCCCGAAAGGGCCCATAACCATACCAGAAAAATGTAGAGTCCCTGAAATCACAGACACTCAGGTTAAAACAGCCCTCTCCAAAGCCAAAAACACAGCATCAATGGGACTGGATGTTGTCCCAGGCTGCGTTCTACACAAGCTCAAAGACGAACTAACCCCTCACCTAAACACACTGTTCAAACTCAGCCTCTCCACAGGCTACATACCCATAGAGTGGTGCACAGCAATGGTTATTCCGCTCCACAAAGTTGGAGCCACAACAGACCCCGGGAACTATCACCCTATAAGCCTGACTAGATTGGCCTGCAAGGCTATGGAGCGCATCATCATGGAACTCATTAACAAAGACATTGGGAACCTCCAGATACTGGATCCTACACAGTTTGGCTTTGTTAAGGGCAGATCATGCCTCCTAAACCTGGTGGACTTCTTTGAGACAGTTACCAAGGCTATAGATGAGGGAAAGGTGGTACACACAGCCTACCTAGACCTCGCAAAGGCCTTCAGCACCATTCCCCATTCTGGTATTATAGACAAGATCACCAGCCTGAACATAAACCCCTACGTCACTAGATGGGTTGCCAACTGGCTCACGGACAGAACCCACATGGTGAGAGTTGTGGGAGCTAGGTCCGACTCTGAATCAGTTACAAGTGGAGTTCCCCAAGGCTCAGTCCTAGGACCCCTCCTGTTCGGCATATACTTCTATGAGGTACAGGCAAGCACAGGAGGACTATGGCTGACCAAGTTCGCAGACGACTGCAAGCTAGGGGCTATAACTGATTTTCCGGCTGACACAGACATCCTCCAAAAGGGTCTCATTGAGACGGATACCTGGTGTCAAAATCATGGCCTCAAGCTAAATGCCAAAAAGTGCATAGTCATCCCCTTTGGAAAAAATAAAGTACCCACAAACTACCACATAGGTGGTAGTCCCCTAAATACGGAAGACGTAATAAGGGATCTGGGGACCCAAGTAGATAGTAATCTCACATTTGATAATCACATTGCCAGAGTGGTTAGAAAATCCTTCTACATGGCCCACCTAATCACAAAAGGGTTCGCATCCAGATCAAAAGTGGTCATTGTGCCCCTCTACTCATCACTCATCAGACCCATCATAGAGTACAATGCCCCATTTGGGATATACCTTACAAGACACCTGCATCAGCTGGAAATACCACAGAAGTACCTCACCAAGAGGATCACTGGCCTCAAACAGATGCCCTATGCAGCTCGACTGAAGAAATTACAGCTGTACTCAGTTGCGTGATCTCTGCCTGACATACAAGGCCATGTCCAACCCAGAATTGATGGACATGCACCACCTAAAGAAAACCTTATCCTCACGAGCCAGACACTCTAGGGATCTAAACCTCACCACAACAATAAATAGGACATGCTGGAGGGATAGATTCCTGTCCCAGAGAGTTCCCATGCTTTGGAACAAGATCCCAATCTACATTAGGCAGAGTTCCTCACTAACACTCTTCAAAAGAAATCTTGATGAGTGGATGGGAAACAGAAAGTTTATCTCGGGGATCACTTCAGTGGCTCTGCTGGACAGAGGCACAGGGAACTAATCTAAGGGGCCGGCGAAAGCCAACACATTCTGGCTAGGCTTATAAATGCCTTCGGGCAGATAGCCTAGTACCTGCCTATGAACCTATATGTTCTCCCATTATTTCTTTGTGAATTGCATATCTAATCTCTCTTCTCAGTCTTTTCTGATCTCTTCTGATTGATTCCTGTAATTATTGTGCAATGTTGTTCAATGCTGCCCTACCAATTATCCCTTTCTTAATAGCAGCTTCTCTTCTAGATTCAGTTAAAAACTCAACCATTGCAAGCCTTTCATTTAGGATTCACCTATCCTTTTTTCTTTGTCTATATCAATCCACGATAGGGAAGGCAATCAATAGCTTGCAGTTCAAATGTCTTCTTGGTCACTTCTCATTCTGTCACCTTTCCTTCTCTAATTACTTGTTCCCAATACCCATGTTCCTTTGCCAGCTTCCTCCAGTAAATTCCAGCCCCTCTTGCTTATTCTCTGTACGACTAAATGCAGTCATTCCTGTCAGCAGAATCCCCTTTCTCTGTTCCTGTGTTGGCTTAGTTCTTAGTATAATTTCTGCTATTAAATGAATATAATACTCTGTATGACTATTATTCTCCTTAAGGATCTACGTGTATGTTGATATTCTTAAAATGGAAGTTGTGTCCATTAAATAGGGGAGCACTTAAGTTGGTTGAAACTCCTAAATGTCAGCATTTGTCAACAAAACAGATGGTTGACAGGTGTGTGAGATTGCCAGTCTCCAGGGCTGGGAAATATGCCCTTTCCCCAGAAACTGTACAGTCTGGTAGTTAGCATATATAGTTAGCAGGGGGTATGGGAGGTGCTCAAGGCCAGCCTTGGGTAAACTGGCAGCTAGGTGAAAAGTCTCCATGCTAACATTTTTTTCTTACTTTTTCTGACACTTTGTCTTACTGTTCATATTTTTCCTTCATGTATTCAATCATTTAGTATGCCCTATCTAAACAATGATGCACTTTGATAACTGTGGAGGAAACAACTGTGTTAAGCCATAGAATTTCTAGATGCTCAGAGGTACATTTTAGAGTTTTTTTAAACAAACTTTAAATCCAGTGATTGCCTGAAAAAAAAAAAGATCAAATAAAGCAATTTAATCTTGTAATCTTTGTTTTTTTCCCGCATCCTTTCTTCATATCTTAACTGACTAAGACTACACTGCAATAACTGTATAAGCCATGGATTTGGGCAGTTAGGTGCCAGGAAGCCATGAGGTTTCTATATTCTTATAGATGCATTTTACAGGGGTTTTTTTAAACAACCTTTTCACCCAACAATGGCCTGAATGAAAATCATGATTGAGGAAATAAATTCAGCCTTAATCTTCAACATTGTTTTTCCATGCATTCTGTCAACACACCCGAAATGACCAAAATTATCTTTTAATAACAAAATTAAGCTTGGTGCCTGGGGGCTTCTAGGCATCCAAAAGCCATAGGATTATAGATGGTTTCAGGTATGTTTTAGAGTTTTTTTTTCCAACCTTTAGATCCAATGATGGCCTGAACAAAATTATGTATATGTAAAAGAAATTCAGTTTTTCTTTTTTATTTCAACAGGGAAGAAGTTGTACCAAAATTTTCATGCTCAAAGCCGACTAGACCCCTGTCTAAGAAGACAAATGCTTGTGAGGCTACATATGTCATATCTAAGAAAACAACCTGCCCCCCACCACCATTTCAAAATAGGTAGTCACTTTCTCTGTACACCCCTCTGGTGTTAAATTGGGATTAAAATTAAGGCACACATACCCACAGCCATATTTCAAGCTGCTTCTGCTATCACATTTACAGTGGATATAAAAAGTTTACACACTCTCTGGTAAAGTGCCAGATTTTTGTGATATAAAAAAATTAGACCACAATAAATCATTTCAAAAATTTTCCCACCTTTAATGTGACTTATAAACCTGTGCAATTCAATTGAAAAATAAACAAATCTGTTGGGGGAAAAATATAAAATGTACAATAAGCTGGTTGCATAAGTGTGCAGACCCTTAAACTAATACTTTGTTGAAGCACCTTTTGATTTAATTACAGCATTCAGTCTTTTTGGGTAGGAGTTTATCAGCATGGTACATCTTGACTTGGCAGTATTTGCCCGCTCTTCCTTGCAAAAGCGCTCTAAGTCTGTCAGATTGCGAGGGCATCTCTTGTGCACACCCTTCTTCAGGTCACCTCACAGATTTTCTATTGGATTTAAGTCTGGGCTCTGGCTCGTCCATTCTAAAACTTTAATTTTCTTCTGGTAAAGCCATTCTTTTGTTGATTTGGATGTATGCTTGGGGTCATTGTCATGTTGAAATTCCTTTTCATCTTCAGCTTTCTAGCAGACGCCTGAAGGTGTTGGGCCAAAAGACACTGGTATTTGGAATTGTTCATAATTCCCTCCAACTTGACTAAAGCCCCAGTTCCAGCTGAAGAAAAGCAACTCCAAAGGATGATACTGCCACCACCATGCTTCACCACGTGGATGATGTTATTTTGGTGATGCGAAGTGTTTTTCTTGCACCAAACGTACCTTTTGGAATTGTGGCCAAAAAGTTCAATGTTGGTCTCATCAGACGATAACACATTTTCCCACATGCTTTTGAGAGATTTGATGTATTATTTTGCAAATTTTAGCAGGGCCTGGATGTTTTTCTGTGTAAGAAAAGGCTTCCATCTTGCAAACCTACCCCATAGCCCAGACAGATGGAGAATATGGGAGATTGTTGTATACACTTCGCCTTTGTACCAAATGAGCAGTTGCCACACATTAAAATGTTGCACATTGCTTCACATAGTCACATTAGTCCTGCAAAGCCAAAATAAAGACCAAACAGCAGCAGGCAGATAATAATTTATTTCCACAAAAGACAACCACTGCAATTTAACTTACTCCATGCATATCAGGTGTCCAGTTAAGTAGTCCATCTTACTTACTATAAAAGCACACTATTCTTTAAAAGCCCAGATGGTGACTGCTTAAACTGAGCAAAGACAAGAGAGTCATTTGCATAAACTGAGCAAAGACAAGAGAGTCAGTTACTTTCATCTAGCCAATCCTACCCCCACCCAGCAGTTATAGTCACAATGTCTGATGGCTGTATAATATTATTTCACCTCCTCAATCCACATAAACAAGTTGCTGCACATTATTTTAAACAAAGTTGCTCCACACAAATGACAAAGCCAGAAATGTTGCTCAAAATATCTGGATGATCACTGCCAGCGTTACTGTAAAAAATAGTAGTCACACTTCTCACTGCACCATTCGCTTCATTGCAAAAGCCCACACAAATCACAAGCCAAAAAAATATTGCCCAAAATATCGGGTTGATCATTGTCAGCATTATTGTGAAAAAATTGTAATTCCACTTCCCACCATGCCATTCTCATCATTCCAACACAAATCATAAAGACAGAAATAGTGTCCAAAATGTTGACCATTGACAGCACTGTAAAAACAGTAATAACACATATCACACCATGCCATTCCCTTTATCCCAACTTCTCACACAAACCAGAAACCTATAAAAATTGCCAACAATATCTGGCTGATCACTACCAGCAGCATTATTGTAAACAAGGTATTACTAATGACTTGTATCTCACCACATCACTTATTCCTCTCATTTCTGTCTTTCCAGAATTATGTAGAATGCACCTGATTTTACCATCTGTCCATCGTTAAAACTTCTTCAGGTGACTTTGCGCCTATTATTGAACTTTTTGAGGTCTGAGTATTCCTCAGACATGCATAGTGCCCTATCAACATTTGCTTTGTCGACGTTTGGATGTATTGATTAAGGTAAATATATACATAATTCTTTGTTGATGTGGCTTAAAATACTCCAAACTCCTTGGTGCATCTGCTCTTTCCTAATAACAAAAATATTAACTATGCAAATAAGTCTTCCTTTCAGGTCTATATTACATGTTTGAAGTTTCAAAATTTCAAGTCTGATATGGTCGACACCATATAATCGAAGTTGTGAAACATCGAAAATGTAATAAAACCGCAATCTACAAAAACAAACCATTTAAACACTCTAAGCAGGGAGGCAAGCCCCCCTGCACCCCCCACACCCCGCTACTTAAATATACCTAGTCCAAGATCGCACTACAGTGCAGAAAAGGGCAATCTTCCCTTTCCGCGCTATACGAAGATCTCCATTAAAAGACTCAAAGTTTCAAGACTTCGATCATATGGTGTTGACCTTATCAGATTCGAAGTTTTGAAACTTCGATCTTCTGATATAGCCCCTTCCTTTCATGTTAGTAATCCTAGTTTAGCAGATTCATGCTTGCTGTTATCTTGATTGTATAGTCATTATTATTGCTTAAAGCATGTGTAATATAAGTATTTGTTTTGCTAATCTTTGATATTTACATATTTTTTGCAGCTTTATCTGTTCTTTTCTCAGCCTTGTGTCCAAGATGCAACTGAAAAGGGTGTTTAAACAAGTTCACAAACCTAGTTAAAAAACTCAAATAAATAAATTGATCATTTGTTTTGCTGTTTGGTAATCTTATAATTATCTGCACTTATGTCTTTTTCCCCTTTGCCTGCTGATCATCAAGACATCCTCATTCAGACACATCCCTTTCATTCCCATATACAAAAGATGTACCCAGTACAGTATGGGGGAGCAATCTTGTTTGGGAGTGACATCATAGAGACAGCAAAGAGAGATGTTTGTGTCCTTGCCATCTTTCTGGTAATTGAGGGCATTTCTGTGGCCCTAATCCCAAACCAAATAGTAATTTGAGCACCCATGTCACTGCAGGGCACTATCTATTCATGCATGCTCCTTCACATATGCTGACAAGGGCAACTCTTACCAGCTTCTGTTGCCACAATTTGCCTCCTTCCCTGCAGTAGTTCCCTGCTTTTATGCAAGCCCCCACTTTTCTCTGGAGCATCAGCCAGGCTGATTGGAAACACCACTCCACATGACCACCTAGCTCTTCCAGCAGCAAAGGCACTGTTTGAACTGAGGTCATATGGGGTCACAGTCAGGGTCTTGGCTGTCTGCACCACAGCTGGAAGTAAATCGCATATCTGAAACAGTTACATAAGGTTCAGAAGTATTATTTATTCTACACAGAAAACTTAGTAGTTAAAGAGTATAACAGCCAGTCAGCTCCCAAAGCTTTAGGGCACCTACCACATGCCCAAACGCGGCTTGAGCTGAGTTGACTAAAAAGGCAGATTTGGGTACCATGGCCTTCAGAGCTTTCATCTCAACAGAGAGAGGGAGGCTGAGCCCTGAAAGAACAATGCTAGGAACAACAAAAAATAAATATTTACAGCCTGGTGTAAACAACACACCAAAAACATGGGAGATGGAGGGAGGGAGGGAGCAGCTACAGTAGCAGCAATCATTTGAGCATCTACTGTTATGGTAAGTTTACTTACACAACTGTACTGTGTTCAATATATTAATCAGTGCTGCAGTAGCCATAGCTTTATGGGCAGATTGCTCTAGGTAACTATATTTGGGAGGTAGAATGAGAAGGGTCTAGAAGCCCCTGAAGAATTGCCCTTGCAAAGCCTGATCTAGACCTAGACTGACTGCACCAATGATCATTCGAACATCTACTGTTATGGTAAGTTTACTTACACAACTGTACTATCTGTCCTTACTGCCTTGTGTGTAACTTCCTGTTGTGTCTTCCAGGTGGATAATAGTATACCTTTTCAAACTAAAGAACAGAGTGTCAAACAGACATTACAAGGAATCAGTGAATTATTTCATTTTTCTGATTTTTTAATATAGGGACATCTGTGATCTGAAGTTGTTGTTTTCATTTGGTCTTCAACCTGTGGGTTCAGATCTGATCTCTGATCTGACTCGGCTAAATACTACAGCTCCAGGATCCGAAAAATCTGAGCTCCTCCCCTACCCATAATGCCGAGCTCTCCCTTCATTCCCCAGATCTATTTTACTGCATTTTCGAACAGCACGGGTTAGCGATTATCTGAGCTCATTTTGGGTTTTGTGAGCAAATTTCAAAAGTTTTTCCTTAAAATCTCTTTCTCTCTCTTAGTTATCTTCCCTATGCTGTATCTGTAATCTCATGGATCCATTTCCATTTACGTTCTTTCTCTCTCTCTTTTTATTTACCTTTTCCCCTTTCAAAAAAATAAACTAAAAACTTTCTAAAACTTCCTTTTAATTGGTAGCTTTGTATCTAAAGCCCTTCTGTGCTTTCTGTATTTAAAAATGTTTCTGTTAGTTTCCCTTGCTGGCCTTTACTATGTCTGATAAGCCAGCAGGGGTTAAAAAGTGATCTACATGTTGGCATACAATTCCTCTGTCTGATGCCCACACGGAATGCATTGTTTGCTTGGGGACGTCTCACCTAGACTCCTCTTATGTGATATATTCTGGTTTCAGTCAGTGCACGCTGATTGGCATGAAAAATAAACTGATACTGAGGGGTCTTCTGCCTTCTTTCTCTTCTTCTGGTTCTCCGTCCACTTCAGGGTCTCAACCCCCTACCAAGAGGCACAAAGAGAAGCAAAGGTCCCCAGAAAGAAGTTCTACCTTGCCCAGGAAGCCTTCTCACAAGTCTGCCAAATCTTCGGATCCTAAGTCCTAGGATCTGAGTGTCAATCTGATTCCCTAGGATTTCTCTGGAGCTGGCTACCTCCATGCCCAAGTTGCCACTACTTTATTCCCCTAGACCCGCTTCCAGGCCTCCTTCACTTGCTTCATCCAGCAGATCCTCTTGGAGCCTTTCTGAAGCTGAGGTCAACAGAATGTTTATGAAGTTCCTCAAGGCACAAATTCAACTGGGGGTTTTGCCCACTCCATCCCCTGTTGGATCTGATAACCTCTAGCCTGCTTTTGTCCCTGTCCATCCTTCTCCAATCCAACCCCAGACTTCGGAGTTGTCGGATCCATGGATCCTGAGAGCCGACACATCTGAGCCGACAGGTACAGTTACCTCGACTCAGATGGTTATCCCAAGTACTTCGGCCCCAACAGTTTCAGATCTGGGTAACCACTGGAGCTGTAGTGCAGTCATCAGGTCCTAGGGTTTATTGTCAGCTGCAAAGTTTTTGGAGCTTTGACTCCTCCCCTCAGATCTGGAAGTGGCAGTAACTCATAGGGTTTCTCTACTGACAGCTTCTGCAACCTCAGATTCCCGTTCCCCCTCAGCATTCGAGGTGGTGGAGAGGGTTCTCTCTGCCCCTAAGAGAGACTCGACTCTCCCCTCATCATAGCCTGGTCCCCTCTCAGGAGAATTTGGGCAAGAGGTATACTTTCTGTCTCTTCCCGGACAGCCTGCCTAAAAGAGCTTCCAGACTTCTTGCCAGCTGGAACACCTTGAGTCTTCCAATACCTCCCTGGAGCATCCCACCAAAGAGGGCCCATGTATGTGCAAACGTAGACACATGGATTCCTCTCCAGAATCCCTCACTGAGGAGACACCTATTTGGAGGAAGGGGAAAGGTCCCCAAGATCCCCACCTGAGGATCTCTCATTTGGAGATATCATGGAAACCATGTACCAGAAAGGTGGGTGGTCCACCAAACACCCTAACCAAGATGAGTAAGTGTTCCTGGAAGTCTTTGGATCAGGCATGTCTACATCTTGGGTGTCCCCCTGTGGACCCTCTTACTGAACTCATCACCTGCAGGGTGTGGAAAGAGCTGGACACAGTGGAACCCATCCCCAAATGCCCAGACAAGATCCTTAGTGTATCTTCGGATAGGGCACATTGGACTAAGGGCATCCCTGTGCCATCAAGAAGGAGCTGCGCAGGAAAGCTCCTCTGTTCACCCTCCAAACAGGGAGGGTGGTGGACAGATTCACTTTGGCTACCTTCATTTTGCGGGCACTGAATTTTTTGGCACATGTGACTAGACTTCAGAGAGACCTGGTTAAGGCGCACTCTAGTTCTGCCCCAGGGTCAGTGCCTGCAGAGGAACAGAAAACTTTCTCCTTCAGAATGGCCACCCTCCTTTCTATAGCAAATACATCCATGAGGCTGATCTCGCATGTGGCAGAGGATACCTCACAGGCAGCCAGTTCAGGCATTGCCAGAAAGTGTCGTTCCTGTATGCGCCTCAGTGATTTCATAGACCTCTTTAAGGCACCTTTTACTAATGCTGCCTTTGATGAATCATCTTTCTTTGATCCCACTGTTAGAGACATGTTCTCCTAGAGTAAGAAGGACATGAATACCTTATCTGCTGTTAGAAACTATTTTTACACCCTCCAGTGGTCCTTTTCCAGGAACCAATGTGGCATCAAGAAGTTGTAGTTCCGAAGATCTCAGGGTTCTTTCTAGGAATCACTGGGAGAATTTTCCTCCAGAGGCAAAGGTGGAATCAGTGCTAATGGCCAATGCCACCTCATGGCAGAGGGAATCCCATGAACATGCCAATCAGCAATCCTGAAGGATTGACCAATTGCTCAATTCTGAAGACAGTCAGGGGACTTCTTTCTCTACACCTAACTGCCTGGGAAGCCATCACAGGTTGGGTGTTGAACATAATATCCAGAGCCTGTGTCATTCCCTTTTTCCAAAATCCCTCTCTAACCAAGTCCCTCCCAGATATTCCACCCAGTCAGAGGTAGGCTGTGGCATTAGAGATTTCAAAGCTGCTCACAAAAAGAGTCATCCAGACCATCCCACAAGACCAGTTTGTATCAGGGATCTATTCCAGATTCTGTTTAATGCCCAAGAAAATGGGGGGACCACAGACATTTTCTGGATCTGACAAACCTAAACAAATCCATTGCCAATTCAAAGTTCCAAATAGTCACAATTCAGTCCATTCTGCCCTTCCTGCAGAAGGGCAACTGGATGTTGTCTATAGACCTTCAGGACACCTATCACATCAAAATGAACAGGCGCTCCAAAAGGTTTCTCCACTTCTGGCTGGGAGCCAATCAGTACCAGTTCAGAGTATTCCCCTTTGGTCTCACCACAGCCCCATGGGTATTCCCCAAATCTATGACAGTAGTGGCAGCTCACCTGAGACTGCAAGGATTTCATGTATTTCCCTATCTGGATAATTGGCTTCTCACTGTATCCACCAGGCATCAACTCCTCCAAGCCAGAGATTACCTACTTCAGTTAACCTCAACCTCGGGCATCTCCATCAACCTGAATAAATCACATATACACCCTGTACAGGTGATAGACTTCATTGGAACCTGTCTGGACATGACACATTACTTAGCTGTTCTTTCCCCGTCAGGATCTCTACCCTCAGACTCCATGTCAGACAGATTCTGGACATTCCTATGCCTCCAGCGTGTCTTGTTCTGAGTGCGTTGGGCTCCATGGCTGCCACCATAACTCTTGTTCCTATAGCTTGTCTCCACATCAGAGTTTTTCAGTGGGTTCTAGCAGTTCAGTGGTCCCTACTTTCTTATCCTCTAAACCATCTGATCAGACTATCTTGAGTATTCAAGGAATCTCTTCTCCAGTGGCTTCAGTTCCAGGTTCTAGAACAAGGTCGTCCCTTTATCCTTCCTCCCCTAAAGGTCACTGTGACCACAGATGCCGAGGGCATTTTCTGGGTCAGACAGTCCAAGGGACCTGGTCCCCCTTAGATACCAATTTGCATATAAACATCCTGGAGATGAGAACAGAGCTCCTAACATTGCAAGCCCTTCATACCTCTCATCCTTTAGGGGCCATTGCAGTTCAGACAGACAACATGTCCGTTGTGTGGTACATCAACAAGGAGGAAAGAACAAAGTCTTATCCCTTGTGTCAAGAGGCCATGAGGTTGTGATAATGGGTGATGTCCTCCAACCACTATCTAGTGGCAACGGATATTCCAGGGAAGTCAAACATTCTTGTGGACAGGCTCATCAGAACCATTCTGATGCCTCATGAGTGGTCTGTGAATCCTTCAGTGGCAGACATGATCTTCCAAAAATGGGGTCAGCCGTACTGTGATTGCTTCGCGTCTCCTTCCAACACCAAATGTAGTAAGTTTTTTTCCCTGATCCTCCTCAGGGACAGTCACTGAGAGATGCTCTAGTCCATACTTGGCCCCCTGGTCTGCTTTATGCTTACCCCCCTCTCATTCCCAAGTTTCTTCAGAAAACTTATTCTCATTACTGTCTTTTGGCCTCGACAAGTGTGGTTTCCCTTCCTTTGGTCTCACCTAGTGCATCCACCATGGACTCTGGATTCCACTCCAGATTTTCTTTCCCATCCCTCGGGACATACTCACCCAGATCTATCCAACCTAAAGTTGACTGCTTAGTTGCTCCAGTTCGGTTGATGGCTAGAAATCCCAGGCTTTCTTCCGTTGTACAGAAGGTTTTCTGCATGGCCCACCTCATAAGTAAGGGTATTTTATCCAGGAACAAGGAGGTCATAACATCCCTGTACTCCTCCCTTATCCGACCCATTATTGATTACAGTGCCCCCTTTGACATGTACCTTGCCAAGTACATGCAGCAGCTGGAGAGACCACAGAGGTTCCTGACTAGGAAAATCCAGGGTCTCAAACACCTGTCCTACACTGATAGGTTAAAAGGCCTGTCTCTCTACTCAGTCTCGTACAGACTGCTCAGAGGTGACCTGTGTATGGCATACAAGGCCATCTCAGTCCCAGCCTTAATGGAGTTGCTGCATATCCATAAGTCAAACTCCACTCGTGCAACCCACATGCAAGGCCTCAACCTTGTCTGTGAAATTAATAGAACTTGTAGGCGGGGATAGATTTTTGTCCCAAAGACTCCCTCATCTGTGGAATAGACTCCCTCTCCATGTCAAGCATGGTACCTTTTTAGCCTGCCTGGGAACCTGAACAACTGGATGGGAAGAAGGAAATATACACCTGGGATCCCACCTATGTCCCTGCTGGACAAGGGAAAAACAGTTTCTGACTTTGTGGGAACATGGGAAAAATTCTTGGCTAGGCTTATAAGGGCATCCGGGCCTATAGCCTAGTATCATCCTATGAACCTATGAATTCAAGGCTGTTGTAGTGTATTAGACCAGCTATACTGCTAACTAAGGTATCATTCAGGCAGAGTTCTGTTACAAGTTTTTCCCACTCTGTGAGTAAAAGCACTCCTGTCTAAATGGTACCTGTAAAAAAAGCACTGTATATGCATCCCAAATGTATCTTTCTTCATGGTACTGCTCCTGATTTTCAGTCTTCTTTCATAGGCTGTCGCACTGAACTGAAATGGCCCCTTAAACCCATGCTGTCTTTACTTGTGGTGTGAGTTTGTGTCGGGGGTTAGGGCTCATACAGTGAGCTGAGGTTGAAAGGGCCATGTGAGATAAGAGAGAAATCATATGCAGTGAAGGGCTTACAACTTCATGAAGTGCTTGGATTTTATATCATAATAGAATTTTGGACTCCAGCTGGTTATTTCAGAGTTATGTTCTCCAGTGGTGCCACTCTTGTTTGCCTATTATTATGGCATTATTGGACTAATGTGGGATTTGTGTGAAGCACCTTCTGGAGCTGTTTATGGAAGAGAATGATTACCTTTTGTTTGCTAATTATTCTTGCTTTACATAATTAATATGATTTGTGTGTAACATCTTGGAGTAGTTTAATATATGGCCAATGTTATTATGGAGCAAAGCCAATATATAAAAGTGGCTGTGTCTCCTGGGTGGATGTGGGAGCTGACTGTAATTCATGGAAGTAGCTTGTCATTTCTTTGTTGTAAATAACCAGTAAGCTGGCTTTGCAAGACTAATGTGCATTTTGGTGAGTTAATAGGGAATACTTTATTATTGTGACAGTTTTTTATAACAATTTGATGTCGGAGGGGTACATGGTGAAGTGGTTGTAATTAATGGGTACATGGGGCCTTCTCTTGATACAAGTAACAACATTTTTATTTTTTGTTCACTATTAAACAGCAGTCACTGATATTATCTTGAGTGGCAGGAATAATATCACACAATGCACTGTGTTTGCTGAAATCAGTGTATAGCTAGTATTGCTGTGGCCTGTGTTTGTGTACATGTGGGTGTTGCAGTGTACTTATGTGTAACAAACTGAATACAACTTTTTTTTTCAATTTCCATCATAATCACTAACACTGCACATGTTAAGTGGCTATCTTTCATTGTCTGGCAGAAGTAGGATGCATGGTATGGTAACTGATCTTTGCATTGGAGTTGCAAATACTGTTGTCATCTTGTAGCACATAGTGCTGGTTGGTTTCTTGGTTGTGTAGACTTCCTTGGGTAATCTGCATATTAATCCTGTCTCTGTGTGGGTTTAACAATGTGCTTTAGTTTCCATCAGCACTCCAGGCATGATGTAGGTGAATTGACGTTCCTCCACTTTGTCTGTAGGTAAGCTTGTGCGTGTTTATGTACATATGTACTTTTGCATCGAGATAGATCTGGCTTTCAGAAGTAATGTCAGTGTCTCAGTTTTTAAAAAAATATCATCACATATTTTTATCTCTGGACGCAAACAATATTGCAATCATATGTAGTCTGAAACCAGCCCTGCTTAAAGGTGTACACAGTAGGTCACTGTAGGTTATATGAAGGGCTGGAGTATAGTGTGATCATTCTCACTTTTTTTTCTTACAATCTACCCTTTTAGCTTATGTAGTGGGTATGGTCATTATTTCTTAAACTCTGTCTGCCATATCTCAGAGGTGTGCACAGAAAGTAATATAGGTTATCTAGAGGCAGTATACTGTTTAGGAACAGGTTGTTGAAATACATTAATACATCAAACACATGTGGGTGGGTATTTTGAGAGGATGGGGTAAAAAGGCATGCTGTTATATACAGCTAAAATTAACAAGAACTCTAGCAATGTGTTCTGTTTGTTCCTTTTACCAGTCTAACATTAGTGTGGTACACAAGTGTGTGTGTGTGTGTGTGTGTGTGTGTGTGTGTGTGTGTGTGTGTGTGTGTGTGTGTGTGTATATATGTATATGTATACAGAAACCACTTGAAATAAATGATTGTGGTAGTTTGTGCCTTCACCCAAGTCTAACAACAAAGGGATAAACAGAAGGGGCAGGTCATCTAGGCAGGCACTATTCCTAGATAAGATGTATAAATCTTTGCAATTGTTTTATTGTAAACTAACATATGGTCACAAACAATCTTCTTTGACAAAAATAGGCTAAATTTCTTTCTTTGCTCATGTTTTTTGTTCAGTCCATCATTGGATCACAAAGGTTAGGTAATAGCACTAAAGTATATCTCATGTTATTGATAGCCCAGTGGCTTCTGGGTCCTTGCTACCACAGACCAACAGATTCATTTGATTATTTATTCCATAGGTATTATACTGCTTTCTTGGCCAATTAGGGTTTGCTGAAATGATGCAGGATAAAGCAAAACCAAAGAAAAATATTAATTTCTTTCCTTAGTCATGATGTTTGTTCAGACCATCATTAGATAAAAAAGGTTGAGGAAAAACACTAACCTCCATGGTTTCTGGAGGCCTACCAGCATGCAGACACCTGACAATTCAGTTATTTCTTCTGCAGTTTTTACAGTAACATCTGGTCCAGGTAGGGTATGTTGAAAGGATGCCGGAAACAGATGAACAGTAAGACAAAATTTGCAAACAAACAGGAAAAAAAGCAGTGTGGGCAATGCTAGGAGGCCATTGTGGAGGGGGGGAAACAGGTAAGGTGGAGGTGCTGGGATGGTGTGTGTGTGTGTGTGTGTGTGTGTGTGGGGGGGGGGGCAGTGTCAGTGGTCATCGGGGGGGGGGGGGGTGCCATGGAACCCCTTTCTCTAGGACTCAATTTCACTTGAAGTTGGCCTTGTCAGCAGTGAGACATTTACAGTGTCATTAAAATTAATAAAGCAGTGTATTATAATTGCAATTGGACTTTTAAAAAATATTACATCTGAGCAGTAAAATCAGAACATTGTGCATAGGTACATACCTTACTTGTATCCCTCTACACTGGCAAAGCAGACTTGGTGATGATACCGTGGTAATTAATTGGTCTGAGCCTTAACCCTAATAGTACCAACTCTGCTTTTGTAAGGTTTCACAGGAAAAAATCTTTGACTTCTGGAAGACTAATTCCATGTTGCATTTTTAGGATGAATCTTTGTCTTTACCAAGGTTAACTTCTGAAATGGTCATAAGGGGTATACATATTGCACCTGAATTCTTCCTTACCCATCTTCCTTGCAGCACAAGAGACCTGACTGCTTCATCATTAGTGGTATTTCTTGAAAAGTGTTTGTATTTCAGCTCTTCAGTTAGCTTAGCTCACAAGTGCTATAGCATAGGATGAAGAGAAATTGCTTTCTGTGGCCATTTCACATTTATCTTGCAACTAAATTATTTTAATACTGTAAATACTTTCAGATTTGTACAGGCAAATGTAATTTAAAAAACTTAGCAGTGCTTTAGTACATAATGTTATAGCACTTTATGTTACACTTCTCCAAATTAAAAACAATTAGGTAAAATAAATACCATTTTTGTTTTGTTTTTTGTTTGTTTTTCTCTTTGTGTCAAGCCTGCTGCAGTCCTTAGCTCCCTCCTTGTGTACACCTTGTGTATGAGATGGAGAGCTGTGACTGTGACTAAAAGATAAAGGATGAGGTCCCTGTGACTACAGTAGAAGTTTAAGGTGTGTCTGAGTGGAATAGACAATGAGGCTTCTGTCACATATGATGGTGGGTAAGGGTCCAGTCATAGGGGGGTGGGGGAGTGAGAGCCTTGCAACAGAAGCTGTGTGATGAAGGACTTGCAGTTAAGACAAAGGTGAAGGTCCAGTGACTAAAATACAGCAGTGAGGGGCCCTGTGACTGGAAGAATGGGCATTGAAGGGTAGGCGCCCCTGTGTCAGAAGTAGAAGGTTGAGGAGTTCATTGGTTGGCAAGGAGAGTTATGACCTTTTGATAGGGATGAAAGAGTGATTACCCAGTGAAAAGATGATTTGAGGTAAGTCCCTCTAATTGGGATAGATGGGTTTAAGGTTCATTGAACAGAATGGAGTGTAAGTCCTCTGTGATTATGTTAGGTAGTGAAGAAGTAGGAGCATATAACTGTTATGACTGAGAGGATCATGTAACTGTGAAAAACTGGTGAAAGTCCAGCGGACAGAAGTTAAGGACCTTGTTTATATGAAGGAGAGAGAGAAAGTCCTGTGACTGCAGTGGTAATGTAATATAAAGGCATTGTAAAGAGACAGAGAAGTGAGGGGCTTGTGACTTGGACAGATACGTGAAAGTCCTCTGACTGGGATGGAGGGGTTAAGTATGCATTGACAGAGATGATGGGAGTGAACAACTGATGCCAGCTTGCAGTATCCCAGGGGAAGGGTCCTAGCTACTGACACTGTGCCACTTCCATCTGGCAGATCCTGCGTGGTACAACAGCAAGGGGCAATCAGAAAGTATAATGCTTTGGCATGCCAGAGAGTGCTGAAGCAGTAAAAATGGAGTTTGGTGTGTACAGCCACATGGGAAGAGTCTTAGTTAGGGACACTGTGCCACTTCCATGGCAGATCCTGGGTGGTACAACAGAAAGAGGTATGCAGAAAGTGTAATGCTTTGGCATGCCAGAAAGTGCTGAAGCAGTAGAAATGGAGTTTGGTGTGTACAGCCACAGGGGAGGGGTCTTAGCTAGGGACACTGTGCCATTTCTATCTGGCAGATCCAGGGTTGTACAACAGCAAGGGGCATGCAGAAAGTGTTGTGCTTTGGCATGCCAGAGAGTGCTGAAGCAGTAGAAATGGAGTTTGGTATGTACAGCCACAGACCGAATGTCCTGCAATGCAGGCATTGTTTTAGACAGTACTTGCATCAGGGCAGGGAGGAGGAGACTAGAGTGTACAGAGTATCCATGTTTGTTGAGGTGATGGCTTGGCAGCAAGCTTTTCCTTGCTATGTCTGTGATGCTAAAAGCATGAGGAAGAAAAGGGACTTTCATTTGTCAGAAAGGGTTCATAGTGAGCAGGAAAGTAGCAAATAGATAACAGAAGAAAATCCACATGACAGGACAGAGTGATAAAGCCCCTGTGTCTGTGAAGTAAAATGTTTTTTTGTTCAGTTATTTATTTAAAATACATTAACTAGGGAAGAACACTGATTCAGACCATTGTCAGGCCAGTCTGGCAATTACAAATAAGAAATATGGTTATTAATAATATGTTAAAAAGACTAGAATCACACAGCTGATAATCTACAAGTCTAAGTAAAAGTATCGGCATTGTAGAAAATTCCTTGAAACAGTATGACGATTGCAGCTTCAGTACAGTGTGTCCTGTGAAGACGCACAATATTGAAGCTGCACTACAGTGTGTCTTGTGAGAAATTTACAGTTAGGTGTTGATGGAAGAGAAGGGGTAGGAGTGAACAGAAAAGGACAATAGAAGGAAGAATTGAAAGAAGAGAGCCCAGGTGAAAGACTGTTGGGTTATTTCAGTGAAGGAATATAGCAGAATGAATTAATAACAGAATTGATGAATGCTTTATATTTTCTGTCATTTGTGTGCAGCAGACAGAGCAGAGGCTTTTGACTATGCACGGCATGTCAGCTGACCTTTAAGAAGGTCTTCTGTAGCAGAACTTTGTGCTCCGTTTATTCCCTGTGTAATAGAAGTTCCACCTGTAAATATTAGTTTATCATTCTGTATCCTTATTTTCTTTTGCTTAAAAAATTATTTCCCATGTTCTGGGGGGGTCAATAAATGTATGGTATGGAATGAAAAGAGCTCCCATTTACTAGTGTAAAGATGTCCCAGTAGGTGAGAATGTGTGTGCTGTGAACATGCACACTTGAAATTAAGAAAATAATGTGCTGCTGATATGAGAAACATAAGTCCTGGAATTCAGAAACATGCCTTTTGAGATACCGAGGGGCATGATGTAGCCTGAAGTTAATTATAAGTTGACAAACAGAATCAAATAGCCCAAGCAGATAGTAATTAAAAACTCACTCACAAAAAGGAGAGGCTTTGTGATGAGAGAGCATTTCCTGCAAATGCATCTTTAAATGCAGCGAAGACCTTATCAGGCAAATAACATGCACATGGACTACTTATGACCCTATGAGAATGACCGGAAGTCAGAATAAGTGCCCCCAGCAAAATTTATATATATATATATATATATATATATATATATATAAAATATATAGGATATATATATATATATATATATATATAGGAGATATAAATATATATATATATACACACATATAGGGATCCGTATCACTTCACTGAAAGACCATTTCACTGATGCTCATTTCACTGAGACCAAATCACCTAAAGTTCATTTCACTGAAAGTTCATTTCACCTAAAGCTCATTTCACTGGCAAGTCAAAGGTATATGTCCTTTTTCCCAATGTATTGTGATCCTGGTGTTAGTGTATGTATATATATATATATATATATAGTTGGGGGGGTTGGGGGCACAGCCCCCCACTTAATTTGGTTTTCTGTTGTCTGGTTTTGTTTTACATTATGTGGTAAAACCTAACTAGTTGAGGGGACTACACCCCCGGCACCCCCCAATGTGGAGGAAATACAAAAGTTTGTCCAACAAAAAGTGAGTTGTGAAATAGAAAGAGATTTTTCTTGTTCTTCTAGTAAGAAAGACCACAAAGAGATTGTACCTGTGAAACGTTTTCCAGTATTCCAACAGAAAATGTTAGAGAAGGAAAGGAGCATGAGAGTTGACTAGAATAATTGAGAGTACATTGGAAACGAAGCAGAGACAGAATTTGGCGATGGAGAAGAACCGTAATAAAACCTTTAACTCAATGTGGGATTACAATGCAGTAATTATATTTGTGAGATATGACAGAACAAGAAAATCTGGAAATATTGGACTTTTTCAAATTTGTTGGATTTGTGGGGGACTCTAAAGTATATTTTATTTATTTATTTTGCATTTGTTGACTGGGATAGTCCGACTGGATACATGTCCATTTTCAGTGGAGGCCCATGGAGAAAAGCTCCAAATAAAGCAAAACAAGACAATACAAAACTAATGGCATAGAACGTGTTACAACATCAGATGCATAGACCATATTATTTCATAAGATGCACACTTTTACAGTGTTATTAATACATAGCTGTTAAAATATAATACATCATACTTGGATAGGTAGGTTTTAATGGAGTTATAAGTTGTCTTTAGTCTGGGGTAGAGCAGGGACAAATCCAATGTGATTTCAGATGTTTTTGAAGTTATTTTTGAAAAGGGGAAGTGAGGTTTTTTGGGTGATGTATGGTGGAAGGTGGTTCCATATTTTGCCGACAGAGTTGACAAACAGGGCATCACCTGCAGAGTTGTTGAGTTTTAAGGTCAATACCAGTAGTTGCTTAGATGAGCATAATTGCCTATGGGAATTATGAGGGAATTATGAGGGCAGATAATATTTTTGAGTGCAGGTATATTGTCTGGTTAGTATAGGATTTTATGAGCTACTATGAGCTGATTGAGCTGCAGTAGAGAAGGCAGCTCGAGCCAGCCAATCTCCTTCAGATTATGGCAATGGTGTTTCCTGAATGCTGTGCCAGTAGCAAACCTGGCAGTGTGATTGTAGCAGGAGAATAGTTTGTTGAGGTCAGATTTGTTTAGATTGGTGAAGAGAGGAGATGCATAGAGAAGGGTAGAGATTAGATGGGAACGGGCAGTAGCTGTATGTGGAGAGGTATTACATGAGATATTTTCCAGATAGAGGGGATGGTTCCTTCAGAAATAGTTCTGTTGATCAAGATAGAGATAGGGAGTACTATGACATCTGCAGCTTTTTGCAAATATTCAGCTGGGAGAAGGTCGGCAGCTAGGGTGGTAGGTTTTAATTTCTTGAGTAGGGCTCGAATAACAGGAGTTGGTATGGGTTGAGTATTGGTTGCATCAGAGGTTACATTGGAATGGGCGAGATTGAGTTAGTTGGCTAGAGACTGTGTAGTTTCTGTAAAGAAGATATTGAAGGTATTTGCAATGTCCTCTGGAGATTTAAGATTGGTAATTGATGGGGATGGGGTGGAGGTTTGACCTGAGTGAAGAAGTTTGTTAATTCCTGCCCAAAACTTTTGGGGTTTATTGTGGTGTTTCTGTTGAAGATGGCCATAGTAATTTTTCTTATCTAGAATGATGGATTTTTTTAGTGGTGTTTCTTATTTTTTGGAATCTGAGTTGGTCCTATGGGGATTTCATAGTGCGCCAGGTGGACCATGCTTTGTTTCTAAGTAAGATTTTAGCCTTGGTGTCTTGTGATAGCCATGGAGCAATATTTGTCTTAACTTTAATAGTTCTGGTAGGTGCATGGGAATCAAGGATGGTACTGTATTTGTGCCCTACTTCATGTCATTAATGTTCGGAAAAATGCTTTAGGGAGGGGAAGTGAGGGGGGAAAGCTAACTGTAAGTGAAGAAAACATTTTCTTTTCTTAATAGTACTGTATTTGTGGTGTATGGTTTTTTTTTGCAACCTATTTTTAAGTGTAATGGGGATTGTAAATAGATGCTGTTATTTTTCTTTTTCTCCCCTCTTCTCTCTTTTTTCTTGTATATTTTGAGAAATATAGGCAATGCAATGTAAAAAGAAAAGCCTGGTTAAAAAGGCATGACAACGTTAAAATTAATGTGTTTTTTTCATTCTTGCATGGAAAAATTATTGTATTATGGACCTTAGATTGAGTAGTTTTAGAGAGAGAGCAAGCGAATGAAAAAGCATATTAAATATTATGAAGCTTATTTTCTAGCAAATGCATGTATACTTGGTAACAGTTCTGCAGCTGCTCTTTATGTTTCCATGCAAACAGTCTGATAAAGAGAAACTAGCTGTCTGGTTCTCATGTCTCCATGGAGACAATCTGATAAAGAGAAACTGGAGATAGTTTGGTGGATGGGGACTGGCTGAGGGAAAAGAAAAAGAGAAATTGGCTAGAACACAATATTCTCTGAAAGCAATCATGGGTTTTCCCAGCTGGGAGGGCTTTAAAGATAAGACAAAACCAATTAGACTTGAAGTAAAATTTTCTTATTTTTGTAAGTGGAATAGGGATACTAATATAAATAGGTGTTTTTTTTTCTTTTTCTCCCTTCTCTCTTTTTTTTTTTTTGTTTAGTTTAGTTTTAAGAGATGTAGGCACTGCAATGTAAAAAAGAGGGGAGAGAGTAAAAGTCTGGTTAAGAGAGTATGACAAAAGAAAGATCATTGTGCTTTGTCCCATGCTTGCGTAGGGAAATGACTGGCTTAAGACCCTAGGCATTATCCAGTAAGACAAAGTTCAAGTGCAAAGCACCACGAAAACCAACTGGTAATAGACAATAAAATCCACGAACTTCAGGCTCCTTCTTTACTTTGAAAACTTTAATTTTAGATTTAACTTTAAAACAGCAAAGAACAAGTAAATCCACAATAAATCAAGCACTTTCACCCAGGCTCTCCCAGGCTTTTTCAAGACAAGTTACAAGCCATTTTCTTTGACCTTTTATACAGGAATGTTATGTGCAGTCATGTGATCAATTAAACATTTAATTATTTAATTGTCACAGTTAGTTAACTCTTTGTTTCCAGAAAAAATACTTTTTAAAAATCTCCTGTGTGCTGATTATGTTGAATACCTGAGTAAAGAATTGCTAGCAACATACAGTTCTTAGTTTCAATATAACAATAGTTTAGTTTATGGTGTTAAATGGTTAGAAAACCTTTAAGTTGTTTGCATATTTGCATTTTAAGTATAATAATGTATAAACCTGCCACCAAATTATTACGTTGCAGTAAGATTTCATCTCATATAACAAATGTATAAAAACATTTAAAATGTAATGATACAAATAAAATAAATATAATAAATGTATAAATAAATATATTGGCTGTTTTAAATACTTAAAAACTCTGTCTCAACAGCCCTGTTAAAATACATATTGAAAATACATGCCATAAATAAGGATTAATAATATCCATTATCAATACGCTTAGCAAATACCTATTAAAAATGCGTATAAAAATGCATGTCAAAGAAATACATATTCAAAATACATTAAAAGTATGCATCAAAATACATGTTAAAAGTACATGTTAGAAATAATTCATGTGCAAGTCACAAAATGTGAACTAATAAACATTATAATTAGAGATGTATCCAGTAAGAAGTTTATTACAAAGCATGTAAATGAAAAAGAATATTGAATATTGTAAGGCTTTTTTTATGGTAAACAATGTACCCTTAACAGTCTGTGTTTGGTTTTCATGTCACTAGAAGACAATTTGATAAAGAGAAGTGGCTTGGAGAAAGGATTTACTGAAAGCATTCAAGTGTTTTCTCAGCTGGGAGAGCTATAACCATAGACAAACTCAAATAGCACTTGCTAATAGCCACAAGCTATACCATGCATCTTAACATGACTAACCTTTCTTTTTGGTTAACTCTTGCTTGTCTGTGTGGCTATCAACTTAGAACTTTTGTTCTTATTAGGAAGCATAAACTTCACTATCTGAAGATGTACATAGTTTTGTGTGTTATTATTAAGTTAATATTTTTTTTGGGGGGGTCTGTTTGAGGGCTTTCAAAAATAGTTATATAAGGCTCAAATAGATATAACAAAAAAAAGCTGTATAAAAGACCAACTTGTCAAACAGTATATGCATGTAACATAAAAGTTGGAATTAGACATTTAACAAAAAAGCAGTTATACATAAAAGGTGGTGATAATAACTATATAAGAAAATGATGCTTTCTGTAATGGTTTTCAGTCAGAATGGTCTTACAGATATAAAAAAGAAAGAGTAGTGAACTATATTAAAACATGTAGAGTACAAATACCTATGCTACAGGAGACACACCTGGAAAGAACTGAACATGTGAATTTGATAAAGAAAGGTTTTCAGGATGGTTAATCATTGAATTATCTGGGGCAAAGGAAAAGAGGAGTATTTACATTAATTACAAGAAGAACTCCAATAGTGATAGAAGAGGGGGGAAAAAGATAATGATGGAAGATATATAGTACTAAGGGGCTACTGGCAAGGGAGGAGGATTACACTGGCATGCATTTACATTCCACCTAAAACTGCTATAGTGGATCTTAAGAAAATTATGGGAGAAATCATCAGCTTTCAGCAAGGAATATTATTTATAGGTGGAGAATGGAATTTGGTTTGCAACAGTGAAGATGTCTCGGGGGGGGGGGGCTAGAACGTAAAATATAACAAAGGAGGGCAGATTTTCTGAAGAATTTTATGAAAATGTTTGGCATGGAAGATGTGAATTTACATCAAGGAGTTTGGAGTGAATTTACATATTATTCTCCAAGATACAAACACTGGGCTAAGCTAGATAGATAGAATTTATATCTCACAGGAACATGTGTATTTAATTGGAGGTCTTCAGATGCACCCAATAGCTATTTCAGATCGTGTGCCAGTAATAACCAAAATAAAAATGCAAGGTAATGAAATAAAAATGAGACAGTGGTGCTTTCCCACCTAACGTCTGAAAAGAGGAATTTAAGGAATGGATTTTGGAATTAATTTGGGAGCTACTAGAGAAGATAGAAATTTCTTCTGAAAATAGAGCGAGAGAGTTGGATAAAATTAAAGCAGACTTTAAAACTAGGGTGGAAATAAAGGAAAGGGAGACATGGCTAAGAAGTAACAAGAATGATTTAGAGGAACTGACAAATATTGCAAAATAGGGGGAAATCTCTCAGACCAAGAAAAGGAGCAACTGCAGAATGCTAAACAGAAAACAAGGGATTACCTCGATAATATGCATGAGTTTACAAAGATTGCTGTTAAGCAACTGTTGTCTTAAAATTCTAGAGCACAAAAACTTTTAGCAAAAGAAAGTGGAAAGGGCTGTCACCAAGCTTAGGGAGCCTATAACAAGGAATATAAGAGAACCTGTAGAAGTATTAGAAGTATTTCCAATATTTTATGAAAGTTTGTATAAAGCAAAGAAATAGGGAAATCGAGAAATGGTACAAATGGAAATGTTTATGGAAGAATTAAATTTGCCAGAGTTAGAGGTAGATGAGGCTCAATTACTGACAGGATAGGAGGAGATGAGATAAACATGGCTATGTATAACCAATCTACAAGAAAGTCCCCAGGAATAGATGGTATTCCTTTGGAAGTTTGGAAGCTAGGAGGGAAAAACTGATAAATTACTGTTAAACAAAATCTTCCAGATCTATAAGAGGATGAGAAGTACCAGCATCCCGGAAGAAGGCGGTGGTAACAGTAATACCTAAGGAGGGTAAAGATCCATTGGATCCAGCTTCATACAGGCCCGTTTCTATACTAAACCATGATTATAATGTGTTTGTGTATAATGCCTAAAAGAATAGCAAAAATGATACCAAAATTGCTAGATATGGATCATTGTGGTTTTGTGGAGTGGAGGCTAACATTTGACAATATTAACAGAACACTGATGATCCAGAGCGAAGCAAAATGTAAGAAAATACCACTGTTATTGGTGGGTCTTGATGCAGAGAAAGCATTTGAAAGAGTAGACTGGGACTTCATGAGCAGGGAACAGGAAGCATTTGCTTTCCCTGATACAAACGTAAGGTTGATTAGGAGTATATATGAGGGATTGGAGGAGAAAATTAAAGTGGGTAGGGTCCTCTCTGATAACTTCTGCTTCAGTAGGGGAACCAGCCAGGGTTGTCTGCTTCCCCCTTTGTTGTTTGCATTATATTTAGAACTATTGGCAAAGAAAATAAGGGACTCAGAAATTCTAGGATATACTTGGTACGGTATTCAGGAAAACCTGGCTCTGTTTGCAGATGATATTTTATACACAACAAAACCAGAAAGGGACATTACAATACTGTGGAGCATTTTAAGTCAGTTTCAAATATACTCAGGATTCAAAATTAAAGAAACTAAAGCAAAGGCAATAGCAGTAAATTATGTACCCACACACGAATTGGTCCAACAATATCCATATTTATGGGGGATGATAAAATGAAGGATTTAGGAGTATGGATTAGAAATGACTCTGTTGTGGCGGCTAAGAATATGTGGGAAGAGACTAAACAGAAAATACAAAAACTGAGAAACTGGAAGCTTTGTTGTATGGCTATCGATACTAAGGTACAAGCATTTAAAATGTTTTAGTCCCTTAAGTCTTATACACAGGTCAGGCATATTTTTGTCAACCAGAGGAGAAGCTGTGGATAGCAGTTAAAAAAGAGTTGAAGGATTTTATCTGGGAAAGGAAGACAGCAAGGGTTATGTGGGATAAGCTGATTATTCCAGTAGAACAAGGTGGACTAGGATTACCCATTTTGAGGGGGTATTTTAGAGTAACAAAGTTACAGCTCTTGTACATAGCACAAGCAGAAAACTATAATGCAAAGTGGAAAAATGATGATGATACAGGGGTGACCTCAAGAAATAAGGAGAGATTGGGATTTTGGATGCAGACTCTTAAGGAGAACAACAAAAATCATACAGAGTATTATATTCATAAAATAGCAGGGAGTATTCTTAGAACTAAACCAGCATGAGAATGGAGAAAACTGGCAAATGAACCAATGTACTGGGAGCAAATAACTAGAAATGAAAAGGTAATAGAATGGGAAGAGGCCAATAATTTATTTGGACTGCACGTTAGAGATTGCCTTCCCTTTCAAGGTTTGATATTGTAGTATAGGCAAAGAGAAAAAAATAGGAGGGTCCTAAATGAAAGACCAGCCCTGGTAGAGTTTTTAATAGTATCTAGAACAGAATCTGATGTTAATAAAGGAATAATTAGTATAGCATATAAAATATTGCATGATAATTATAAGAATCAATCAGAAGAGCTTAGAAAGGATTGGGAAGAGAGATTGGATAAGCAGTTCACAAAGAGACATTGTAGGGATGCATGTATATCTTCCAAATATGCAACAAAGTTTAGAAGATTTAGGATCTTTGCCTGGAAGTTTTTACTGCAAAGAATTTTTCCTCCTGTGGATAGCAAATGTTGGAGGTATGACAGGCAAGAAAGAGGTGGCTGGGAAAATATTTTTTAGAAGTGTAATGAGCTGGCAGACTTTAGGGATTCCCTGTGGACTGCTCTGTGAAGATGCTGGATGAGCAGATTGAATTGACTGGGGAGATGATTTTTTGAGCTATGATACAGAATTAGAATTGCTTAGTCATAGTAAAGCCTTGCTGAGTCTTAATTATGGTGACTGTCAAAAAAGCAGTTACTAGAAAATGGAAGTCAAAGTCTAGACAGACCGTACTAGAAGCAGTGAACATAGTAACAGAGATAAAACAGCTGGAATTGGGATCTTTGAAAAGGTGTGGAGCAAACTACATAGAAAAAATGGGAATTGTGGGAACAGTATATGCAGAGAAGGAGCAAGGTTTAAGAGGCAGGATTTGAATGAGCCATGTAATGCTTAACTGACAATGACTGGATAGATTATAAGTGATGTATGTTTACAACTACAGGTGTTTCAGTGGTGCCTGTGATGTATAATGTTTGCAACTAAAATGGTGTTGTTTGTTTTCCATTTATATAAATGTAAGATTGTTTATGTTATACATGACAATTTAATAAAGATGTTTATTTAAAAAAAAAAAAAAAAAAAAAAAGCTAAAACTCCTGTATCATTGGGTACTTATATTCCTGGATGCATCTTAAGTAGCATGAAGCATGATTTAGCCATGCCCCTAACAGCACTGTTTAACCTCAGTCTCCATACAGGTATTGTACCAGGTGAATGGAGAACAGCTGTAGTCATTCCCCTGAATAAGAGAGGACCTTCTGCAGACTCAATTACAGACCCATAACTGTGACCAAGCCTCATCATGGAACAAATCAGTAAGGACGTAGGGAATCTCCAAACACTGGACCAGTCCCAGTTTCAATTTGTCAAGGGCAGATTACACTTACTCAACCTGGTGGACTTTTTTGAGAAGGTCACCAAAGCACTGGATGAAGAACAAATGGGTATACACTGCATTTGACCCAATCCCAGATTTAGGCATAGCAGAAAAAAATAAATAAACTGGGGATAAACCTCTGTCACCACCTGGATAGTCATCTGTCTCATAAATAGGATGCAGGAAATTAAAAATGTGAAAGTTACATCTGCAAAGAGACAAGTCACCAGTAGAGTCCCCAAGTTCTCTGTACTGGGGCTTGTCCTGTTTAATATCTATTTCTTTGAAGTAAAATCCAATACCAAAGAGCTCTGGCTGATTAAGTTTGCAGATGACTGCAAGCTAGGAGTAGTCATTGACTCCCCAAATGGCTTAACTGTCTTGCAGGAAGTTTTGTCCCAGATAAATATTTATTGCCGAAATTATGGACTGAAACTAAATGCAGAAAAAGCATTAGCCTTTCCTTTCAGAAGTTGTCTATCCCATGGGAACTGTCACATTGACAATATGCTCCTACAGGTTGACCCAGTTGTTCATGATTTGGGAACTTATGTGGAAAGTGACCTAAATTGTGACCCACGTGTCCATTGTCATATAAAAGTCATTCTATATTGCACAACTTAACAAAGGGATTGTGTCTAAATCTAGGGATGTCATTGCCCCCCTTTACTCACTTCTCATTAGGTCATTCAGTTGGTATAATGCCCCCTTTGGCATATATCTGTTCGGAGACATGCAACAAATGGAACACCCACTCAGGTGCCGTACTAAAAGGATGCAAGGTCTAAACAATATATCCTTCAGGACTGACTCAAAGCCCCGTCAGTGTACTCTATATCCTACAGACTGCCAAGGGGAAATCTGTGTCTGGCATACAAGGCATCCTCTGGCCCAATACTGATGGACTGACTGCACACCAGGAAGTCAAATGACATCAGAAATACTCGGTGTCTAAACCTCTTCTGAAATTATTAACAGAATGGTTTAGAGGGGCAGGTGTATCTCACAGGGGATACTACTGCCCTGGGACAGGCTATCCATCCACGTGAAACAAAGCACATCCCTTTCCATTTCAAGCACAACTTGGTTTTATGGATAGGAAGTAGAAAATTTACTCCAGAACTAACCCCTGCACTACTAATGAGCAGAAGCAGCTCCTAAATGTTTTATCCCATGAATGGGTCCCCTCAAATTATCTATGGCATGATCCCAGATGTTCTTCATCTCACATTGCTGCAGTCATAACCTGTGGGTAGTCCGCTGTCCTCGGTCGGCCCGAATACCAAAGTGTTAGGCTGGCGTCGGTCATGGTCGCTCAGATCTGACGTCAGTATGCCATGGTATTAAAGCGCATGACCGACGTCATATCCTCAGTCTTTCTTGCCGCATGGTCCGAAGCAGAAGCAGCGTTTGCAAGTGCCGTTCGGCGTTCTGAAATTTTCGTATTCTGAGTTTCAGACCGAAAACCAAGTTGGGCTAAGTACCCCGTTGGGGAATATTTTTGTTTTTTCTTGCCTCAGTTAATTCCGGATGTCAGAAAAAGTGAATAATTGTATTTCTTGTGGGAAACAGATACCTCATAGGGATTACCACTCTCTCTGTATTCCTTGTTTGGGGCCTGAGCACGACGTAGTCGGGTGTCGCTTTTGTGCTAGATTTAATAAGCGCACCATTAAACGTAGGTTAGATTGCGCTAGGCTTGTCTTCGGTAAGCGGTGTAATTACAATATGCCGTCGGATCCTCCAACGCCCGCTACCGCTAAGAAGCGCAAGGAAAAATCGGTAAAGTCCAAGCAGGATGAGTCGTCCGTTCCGGACGCCGGTTCTTTAGAAACTACGGTGGAATCTGTGGATCCAGCCGAGGTTTCAGCTGAGTCTCAGGGGGAGCCGTTAATTTTGCAAGATGTGGCCTCTCAGGAGTCGGGTCAGGCTGAGGGGGCCTCTCAGGTTGCTGTACTCCCTTCTTTGCATAAGGTGGTTAGGCCTTCCCCTTCTGTCTCTAAGGTACCTTCCAAGGTCAGGCCTGGTTTGTCTTCCTCTGGTGTCAGTCCTAGTTCTGCTGGTTCTGTACCTAAAAAACACATGCTAAAAATGGCAGAAGATTTGATTTGCTTAATCAGGGGTTCTATGCCCCCTCCAGATAAGAGGCCTAGGGTGGAGCCAGAGGTGGAAGGTTTGGAACATTCTTCAGAGTACTCAGAGTCTTCGGCTGAAGACATTCAGGATTTTCCTCCTTATTCTGATTCAGACGCAGAGGATTCCAGTCCTTCTGCTTCTCCTCCAGAGGATTTTTCTTTTTCAGAAACCCTGCATTCTAGAAGGGAGCATTTTAAATGGGAAGGTCAGGATTTCTCAGATTCCCGAAAGAGGCTTAGGGAATTTTTGTTTTTACCACAACATCGGCCCTTGTCTATACCTCCTGTTTTGGATGTTGTTCAGGATGTTTTCTCTGAGGCTTCCCTTAATCCAGACTTTTTGCCTCCTGCACCGGTTAAACCAGATAGGTATTACAGAGTGCCAGAGGCTCATAAATATCTGTATAAGAGCCCAAGGGCTGACCCAGAATCTATTAGCCAGGGACCTAAGGGTGTCAGGGCTTCTGTTGTAAAGAATCCAGTTCCTATGGATAAAGATTCTAGAGCTTTGGATAGGTGGGGTAAAAAAGTGTATACCTCTTCCACTCTAGCAATGAGGGCTTTGAATTGCCAGTTTCATATGTTGAAGTACCAGAATTTTCTCCTTACTCAGTTAAAATCTAAGGTAGATGCTTTGGCAGAGGGCATAGAGTGTAAGGAATTACAGGATTTGGTTCATGCCTCTGATCAGGTGGGTAAGCATTCTTTGCAGTGTGGTTTCGATGCTTTACAGGCTTCTTCCAGGGTGGCTGCCACTGGATCAGTTATTCGTAGGCACGCCTGGCGTAAGGATCAGAACTTGTCAGAGAATGTTAAAGCTCGAATTTTGGATGCTCCTCTGCAGTCTGAAGTTTTGTTTGGTTCTCCTGTGGAGTCAGTCTTGAAGAAAATGGAATACAAAGCTAAGTCTATGCAGACTGTTAAGGATTTTTTGCAGGTGCAGCCCCCTAAGTTTAGCAGAAATTGGCCTACTAAGGGATGGGCTTACCCTTCTTCTGATTTACAGTCTAGGGGCAGATCTAGACGTGGTAGGGGCAGAGCTCAGGGTTCTTTCAGGCCTAGAACGTGGAGTTCCCTGCACAATCTACAGGTGAGGGCAGGGGCCAGTCCTTTCGTAAACAGACCCAATGACCTGCATCTTCAGCTGCCAGATCCTTCCTGTCTGGCAGCTCCTCTGGGAGGAAAGTTGGCACTCTTCAGGCAAAACTGGCTTTTAGTCACCCAGGACAAATGGGTGTTGGACATTATAGACCGAGGCTACAAGTTTTATTTCCACACATTGCCTCCTTTCAAAGGCATGCCAGACATTCCTCCTCAGCAAAGGGTGGAGGCTCACAAACAGATTTCTTTACTTCTTCAAATGGGGGCTATACAGCAGGTCCCTCTGTCAGAAGTGGGCCTAGGATTTTATTCTCGCCTGTTTCTTGTACCAAAGAAAGGAAACACTTGGAGGCCAATTTTGGATTTATCTATCCTCAACACATACCTGGACATTCCAAAATTCAAAATGTTGACTTTGCAACAACTTCTGCCTTTGTTGGGCAAAGATCACTGGATGGTAACTCTGGATCTCAAAGAGGCTTATCTTCATATTCCTATCAGGCCCAGTTGCAGGAGATTCCTGCGTTTTCGGGCGGGGACTTTACATTTTCAGTTCTCTGCATTGCCCTTTGGCTTATCTACTGCGCCCAGGGTGTTCACAAAGGTTCTGGCTCCTGTGATAGCCTTCTTAAGGTTAAGAGGAATACGAATTTATCCTTATTTGGACGACTGCCTGATTCTTGCTCAAGACAAAGACAAGCTACTTCACCATCTACAGTATGTTATGGCAGTGTTAAGGTGCCTAGGGTATTCTGTGAACGAAACAAAGTCCAGTCTATTACCCTCTCAGGAAATGTGCTTTCTGGGTGTGAGACTGAATACAGCCTCTCAGATGGCTTTTTTGACCCCGGACAAGCAAAGAAATCTTACACTTTACTTCCAACAATTGTCTCTACGGTCCAGGCTGACTGCAAGGACAGTTCTTCAAGCCTTGGGGTTCATGGCATCTTGTATTCTGGTGCTTCCCAATGCCAAACTGCATATGAGGAAGCTACAATGGTATCTCAAAAGTGTATGGACGCAACACTGCCACGATCTGGACACTGTCATTCAGATAATACCTTGCATTCAAAAGGAATTTTTGTGGTGGGCTCAGGAATGTCACCTAAACAAGAGACTCTCTGTGACCCGACCAGAGGCGAGTCAGATCTTAACGACAGATGCCTCAGACAAGGCTTGGGGAGCACACCTCAATGGAAAATGGGTTCAAGACACGTGGCCTGCCAGACTTCAACATTTACATATCAACTTGAAGGAGATGTTAGCAGTCCAATTTGCATTGATGGCTTTCAAGGATCTACTTCACCCAGGTCAAGTGTTGATTCAAACAGATAACACAAGTGTCATGTGGTACATCAACAAGCAAGGGGGAACCCATTCGTACCCTCTTTGCAGGCAAGCTATGATTTTGTGGGAGACTGCTCTCAGTTTGCACCTCACTCTTCAGGCAAGGTTTCTGCCAGGAGCACAGAACTCCTTAGCGGATGTTTTGAGCAGACAGATGGTGGATCCCCACGAGTGGAAGTTGGATCCTCATGTATTTCGACAGTTGATAGTGATAGTGACAGATTGGCCACGGCAGCACTGGTACCCTCTGCTGAGGAGTTTAGTACGGGAGCCTCCTTGGCCTTTGCCATCAATTCCACACCTTTTGTCTCAGGCAGGCAATCATTTCCTCAATGTCAGGATACAGTCCCTGCATCTGACAGCCTGGCATATTCTGTTCTAGAACCTGGAGGGTCGCAGCTTCCTCAACAAGTTTTGAATGTCATTTTGGAGGCCAGAAGGCCTAGTACAAGGAAAGTTTATGCTGATAAATGGAGGAGATTTTTTATTTGGAGCAAAGCAAAGAGCTTTGATGTTTCCAGGCCTAATTTGAGTGTTTCACTTCAATATCTTACAGAATTATTGGACAAGGGTTTGTCTTTCTCCTCTGTAAAAGTTCATGCTGCAGCCATTTCTGCTCACTATGGCTGTGACCCACCATTATTCTCTCATCCTTTGTTTAAGCAATTCCTTAGAGGGGCAAAGAACATAAGACCCCCGCGTAGAGCTCCTACTCCTTCCTGGGATCTCAATTTTGTGTTGGAAAAACTCACTTTACCTCCTTTTGAACCTGCAGCTACATCTGAGTTGAAGTTTTTGTCTTGGAAGACTGCTTTTTTGTTGGCCATTACGTCTGCTAGAAGAGTATCTGAATTACAGGCTCTAATGGCAGTTGAACCCTTCCTGATTTTTCATAAGGATAGGGTATCTCTGCGTACTAACCCTACTTTTATGCCTAAAGTGGTTTCAAATGTGGCCTTGAACCAATCTATTCACTTGCCTACTTTTTTTGCTGATCCCCAAAATAAAGGGGAGAAAATTTTGCACACTTTGGATATTCACAGGCAGTTGCGTTACTATTTGAGCAGGACTAAAGGATTCAGACAGTCTCAACAGTTATTTGTTTCTTTTGCTTTGGGCTCTCAGGGGAAACCTGTTTCAAAACAAACTATTTCTAAGTGGATTGGCCATTGTATTGCTTTTTGTTATTCTCATCATGGTAAGGAGATTCCGGCTGGAATCAGACCTCATTCCACTAGGGCTACTGCCACTTCTACTGCTTTTTTAAGGGGTGTAGCTACTAAAGATATTTTGGAAGCAGCTACTTGGAGTTCAGTGCACACTTTTTCTAAGCATTACCATCTCCCTCTTTATTCCAAATCTAGGGCTGGGTTTGCCACTGCAGTTTTACAGGGCATGTTAGCAGCTCCCAGTGCTTTATGATTTTGCCAACCTCCCTTTACCTTTGCTTTGGGATTCTACCCACAGGTTATGACTGCAGCAATGTGAGATGAAGAACATAGTACAGTTTTGTACCTACCATAAATGTAGATGTTCGAAGATCCACATTGCTGCAGTCCAATTAGTTTGGAGTGGTTGTGTGGTTTGGGTTGTAAATATTGTTTGTATATGGGTTTTGGAGGTTTTTCTGTTTTTGGCTATGGCCTTTCTTTTTAGGACCTTCTGACATCTGGGGCAAGAAAGACTGAGGATATGACGTTGGTCATGCGCTTTAATACCATGGCGTACTGACGTCAGATCTGAGCGACCATGACCGACGCCAGCCTAACACTTTGGTATTCAGGCCGACCGAGGACAGCGGACTACCCACAGGTTATGACTGCAGCAATGTGGATCTTCGAACATCTACATTTATGGTAGGTACAAAACTGTACTTTATTCTCACTAGGGTTATTGTATAATTGTCAACCTTGGGATGGGTAAGGCCAGTCTAACACCAAATGGGATAGGGTTAATTCAAGCCCCAAAAGTGAAATTGGCTACACTTAAAATGGTTCACAAGGGCAATTAACCTTGTACTTACCTATGAATCTGTGAGTCTATAATGGCAGACAAATCCCGGTACACTAAGGGGTCACATTGTCAGTGATAGGCTCAGGCAATGTGATGGTCACATCCCCAATTCCTTTCATGGACATACTTCCTATACTTGTCAGCCCACATCCCAGACCCTAAATGTCATCTAGTAGCAGAAAGATGCTAACACGCCTGTCTTGGGAATGACACAGTCCCCCTTGGTTGCTGCCAGCTGCATTGAACATGATGACAATCTCATGTAATGGTCCTGGTGGTGAAAAACACCTGAGCTAAGTGTGTCCAGGGCCCACTACTCAGTATTTGTACAGGGCATTAATACAGGGACAAGCAGAAACCAATACAGACATAGCTGAGCTGGTCAGAGTAATATGTGGTCTGCATGCAGATCTCCAGGAGTGCATGGGCTGCATGTACAATATATTGTGGACATAGGGTATAATGATTTTTGTATGCTCCACATACAGATCAGACAAACTCATTATTTTATTTTAGCTAGTGATTGGAACTCAGGTCTTGACTCTGCAAGAGGTCGATTGCGTAACGCCTCTTATGTTAATAATGCTGCTGCTTTTGCTATTTTAGATCTAATAACAGATTTTGACTTAGTTGATCCAAGTTCTGTACTTGATAGTAAGAAGAAAAGTAATAGTTTTACTTTTTTTTTCTGGCAGACACAAGGCATGGTTAAGAATTGATTTCTTCTTAATTTCTGTTGAACTAATCTTTACTTTTTCTGACTTTTCCACCGACCCTAGATGTCTCTAAGATCATTCCAAAATTTCTTTGTCTCTTGACGGTAGCAGAATTTTGAATAATGAGACATTTGTTTTTAGCTGTTTTTTTAAATCCATCACTTCTGCAGAGAGAAGAGATTAGCAAACAAGGTAGAGGGTCTGCTTACAGGATTTTATGAAAATTTTCATAGTGAATCAATCCACTTTGATATTCAATGGGCAGTAGTAAAAGCAAAATTAAGAGGAATTTTAATAGCTAAAGCCTGTTACTGCAGTAAGCTTTATGAACAAAAAGAAAAAGATCTTACATCTAAATTCTCTAATTTAGAGCTTTAGCAATGGTCATCAAATAATTTAGAACTAGAATGGAAAATAAAATATATTTATAGGGAATTACCTACATTACACTTGGAACAAATGTCACATGATGAAGCTAAAACACTAACCTTATTTTCAGAATGAGCCCAAGTGCCCTCTGAACTGTTGGCCAGAATTATTAAAAATCATTCTTCTCAAAAGATTATTCCAGAAATAATAGTAAATGGTAATTCTGTTAATTCACGTGTGGAGATTTAAAAAAAACTTTAACTGAAATTTATCAACAGTTATATAATAATTCATGTACCCACCATCCAAGTTTTGATTTAAGTATGTATCTTGATCAATTGCCTTTCCCAAATATTAGGAAAGAACACAAGGATCTATTAACCTTTCATGATTTCTGAAGTTCTGTCTTCTATTAATAAACAAAAATATGGCAAATCTCCTGGTTTTAATGAGTTTACTGCAGAATTTTGTATGTTTTCTCTAATATTCTTTGTAAAAATTTTCTTAAACTTTTTAATCATATTAATAATATGAGTATTTCTGATCTTTGTCTCAGTCAGTCTAAAACTATCCTTATTCCTAAGCAAGATTGAGATCTGAGAGATCCATCCAGTTATAGACCAATTGCACTTATTAACATTGATCTAAAAATGTATGCCGTGTTTTCGCTAGTAGAATTAAAGTAATTTTACCTACAATTATTTCTCCATTACAATCCGGCTTATTGACACACAGATAAAGAAATGACCGCACTCTAATTTTAGAATCCTTGCAGACACTGAATTACAATAGTAAACATGCTTTATATGTATTAGCAGCTGATGCCTATAAAGCTTTTGACAGAATTAACCATCAGTTTCTTTATGCAGTTATGGACAGGTTTAGTTTTCCATGTAAATGTACTGAATCTATTCAACATCTTTACAGTAACTGTTCTACTAAATTGTTTGTAAATAGAGACTATTCAAAATCTGTCCATATAAAAAAGAGGTTAAACAAGGTTGCCCTCTCTCTCCTTACTTATTTAATGTCTATATTGAACCTCTTTTAATGCCACTTATACTTTAAAAAGTTTTGTAATCACCATAACATTCCATCTTTGTTACCAGTTTTTATTCTTCCTCAACTGTTGTGTTCAGATCTGACTTGGCTGCTTTTTCCAGCTTGTGGAACACTGAAACTCTCAAGCTCCTCCCTTACCCATAACACCCTAGTCACATCACATACTTCAGATCTTGTTTGCCTGTAAGAATTATGTAGTGATGAAACAGCAGCATCTGGAGCTCAAATAAAGGAACATTGGTTTCTTTAGCATTTTTCAATCCTTCCAAAAGTCAAATTCAGAGGGGGTTGGAGGGAGGTAAGTTGAGGAAGAATGAAAATGGACAACATAGATGTAAATTTATTGTGAGTACATAACTTTCTTATCTGATATCATTTTTATTCATTCATCGGCTGTTGGGACAGAGTCCCCAGCTAACCTGTATCCTGGGAGGACTCTAAGGAAGGATATTCCTGAGCACTGCTGAACCAAAGACTGCTCTTTGTCTAGAGACTAGATCCAATTTGTAATGAGCAATAAAGATATGAGGATTAGTCCAAGTTGCGACTGAAGAAGTTGCCATAGACCTGGTGGAATGAGCTTTTGGTGGTTTTGGTAAAGGCAAACCCAATTTTTCATAATCGAAGGTAATACAATCAGCCATTAAGTTAAAATTAGTTTAGAAACTGGTTTGTCTAATTTTGACTCTGAAAAAAAACAAATAATTGTTCTGATTTTCTCAAATTTCTGGTTCTATGTAGATAAAAGTGTAATTGTCTGTGCACATCCTAAAGGTGTAACATACACTTTCCTTTGTTAAAGAAATTCGGAAAGAAAACTGGAAGGTTGATAACCTGATTTATGTTGGATTCTGACACCACATTAGGAAGAAAGGAGGGATTGGTTCGTAAGGATACTCTATCCTTATGAAAAATCAAATAAGGAGGCTTGGAAAACAGGGCCTGTAGTTGTGAAACTCTTCTAGCAGAGATAATGACCACTAAAAAGATAGTTTTCCAGGTCAAAAATTTTAACTCACACTTAGCTGATGATTTAAATGAAGATTGTGTCAGTGATTGTAAAACAATATTTAAATGCCATGGAGGAGCAGGGTCTTTTAATGGTGGTCTAAGAAAAAAAGTTCCTCTTAGAAAGATTTTACAAAGTTTGGAAAGTTTGGAAGAAGCTAAAGATGATTTTCTTATACTGTTGTATGTAAAGGCAGCAATCTACTATATGGCAGCACTCTCCCTCCCGTTTTATCAATACAAATGCAGGGGTTCCCCAAGGTTCAACTTTGGGTCCCCCCTACTCAGTATATTTGTCAATAACTTTCATACCACTCTGACCCACTGCACTGTCATCCAATATACTGATGACTCAACTATACTTTCCTCCTCAAAATCTGCCACTGTATTACATCATCTCACCCAAGAAGCTTTTACCTCCACCAAAACCTGGATATCTCAAAACCATCTCGCCCTTAACCCTAATAAAACAAAACTCCTGATGTTCACCCCTACAAAATCTACCCCTGTTGACAAGTCACTACTTACTGTTCACTCCCAGAACAACACTATCATTGAAGTTGTCCCTAGTACCAAACTGCTAGAAGTTGTCATTGATGACAAATTAACTTTTGACATTCACATCCATGTTAACATAAAAAAAAAAACATTAGAAGCTTGGCGCCCTTTATAGGCACAATTACTTTCTTAGCCTCTGCCCTAAAAAGGCCCTGGCATCATCCTTTCTGCTTTCAACTCTGCTATATGGTGCTCCCATCCTCCCCAATCTACAGTCCTCCTTAAAAACTAAACTTGACTCTTACTACAACAAAGTTGCAAAATTTGTTACAAATGCTAAGTTTTCTACTCGCCACTGATCTTCTCTGCATCATCTAAACTGGCTAGAATTCCCTCACCATCTCACTTATCTACAACTAACTATAGCCCAAAAGATAATCTATCAACCTGAAACCTGTGTACCATCCTAATCGCCAACTCAAGCATGCAAACAAAATGCTAATGACTATCGAGAAACCCAAGCTCTCAGGTGGCCAAATGTATTCTCATACTGTCTCCAAATTATGGAATAATCTCCCTCCTTCACTCAGAACTAACAGTAACCCTGGGTCCTTTAAAAAAATCCCTCAAATTACATCTCTCCTCCCACTGGTTATGCTCCTGTACCCCAACACATAACCCCAACTGCTGACTTCTCTCTCTGGAGTCTCAACTTTAACTATTCAATTACGAATATCTCCTCTCCTTCTCTCTACCACACTGACCTCTTGCTGTATCATTAACTTGACTCTTTCTTCCTTTAGCCCTGCTGCTACCTCCTTCCTACTCTGTAGTCAACTCACTCTGCTAAAAATTCTACAGATATATTTATTCTCATGTGTTATTTAAATACTTATCTTTTACTGCCACAATTATACCTGGATGTAAACATTATCACTATTTTTGCTACTTATTTTTTTCCTTTAAATGCGAATGTACTGCTCATATCACTTTGTTCTATGTATTATTGTTTTTACCTTTGTATGTAATTAATGCGGAGCTTTTCTCCCCGGGCTTCCACTGAAAATGGGCTCTTTATAGGCCCAGTGGACTTTCCTGGTTAACAAATGCAATAAATAAATAAATAAATAAAATAAATTGGAAATGGCAGCTAATTGTACTTTAACAGTAGAAGAGCTAGCACCTTCATTGAAAATTGCAGCTAAAAATTCAAGAACAATAGGAAATGATGCTGAAAAGGGATCAGTGTCTTTTTGCTGCATCCAAAAAACAAATTTTTTCCATGTACTTCTACATAGTTTTCTACTGGAAGGTTTATAGGAGGATAAAAGAATGTAGTGGACAGGGGAGGAGAGCCTGGGCTGTCCAGCAGTCAACGTAAGTGGGAAACCTTGTGGTCAACTTTAGGCCTGGAATCTCCAGATGTGTCATGTCTGTCAGGTGAGACAGAAGGTCTGAAATTGGATCCAGAATCCTTGGGGGTGGGGGTGGGGGTGGTGGGTGTGAAGCAAATCAGGCCAAAGAAAGGGAAACCAAATCTAATGAGGCCAATAAGGGACCATGAGAATAACTGTGCTCTTCTATCGAGATGCTTTCTGAAGAAATTTGGGGATTAGAGATAACAGGAGCTACATGTAAAAGAGACCAGGGGTCAGTTGTGAACTAGAGCATCCTGTGGTGAGTCTCCCAGTGGGGGATCAAGGCAAAGAACCTGATGCAATTGTTGTTGAGGGGAGATGCAAAAAGATTGCAGCATGGTTGTCCTCATCGGTGGAAAATCCTTTCCACAACCTTCATGGTGAGGGACCACTCGTGAGGCATTAGAATGGACCTATTTAACTTGACTGCAATCATGTTGGATTTCCCCAGAATGTGCGTTCCTATCAGAAATAGATTGAATGAGATCACTTATTGCCACACTGTCATAGCTTCTCAACACAGGGAGTAAGATTCTGTTCCCCCTTGTCTGTTGATGTACCAGACCACTGACCTATTGTCCACCTGAATCACAGTAGTCCCAGTGAAGTGTGTTTCTTGGAAGGCCTGCAATTCTAGGACAGCAGCTCTCATTTCCAGAACACGGATAAGTGTATTGGCCTCTTCAGGGGGCCTCGGACGGTCTTTCCCAAGAAATGCCACCCCTCCTGATCTGGGAAGTGTCCATGGTCACTATAGCCTTGGGCTGAGGAAAGGTCAGAATTTCTGATGACGTCTGTGATAGATAAAAGTGATGATTGAAGTATTTTGTACGCTAAAGTTGTGGTGCTGGTGACCTTCTTTTTGCTGGTTGCTGTCAGTACAAGTGTTTTTTTTTTTTTTGTTAGTTTGCACTGAACTGACTTGTTCAGATTGTTGAGATCCAAAAGTGTTCTCCAGCCCTCTGTTTTCTTTGGCACTAAAAAAAATCTTGAGTATGTTCTGGACTCTCTCTGGTCTGCGAGACTTCTTGGATGACTATTTTTTTCCTAACAGCTTGTTTATTTCTAGTGCTGCTGCTTTCCTCTGATTGGGTGGAACTTCAAGGATTTTGTTTACTATCAAAAGGGGTGGTAGAGAAAAGGGTATTATATAAATTCTGGAAATAATCCTCTGCTTTCATGAATCTTTTGTAGTCTCTATCCAGGCTCTTTGGTGCAGGAATAAATAAACCCTGATTACCTCCAGAGATGGATAGTCGGTCCTCCATTTAGGAGTGCTGATAGAATCTGTAAGAGAAGGTATGTCTAGATCCCTGGTTATGCAGATCACCTCTGCCATGTGGATGACATCTTCCATTAGAATTCCCCCCTCTGCCCCTGGGGGAAAACTTCTCCACATGGATCTTGGAAGGGACTCTGGGACTTTCTGGACCACATTTTTCATCTTCCTTGTTGGCTCATAGAAAAGGTCCTTTGAAGGGTCGAAAAACATATTTTAGTTTATTTATTTTATTTGACATTTTTTTACCAGGAGTGTCCGACTGGACAGCTGGTGTCTGTTTTCAGCGGAGACATGGGGAGAAAAGCTCCACAAGTACAGTAGCTACAGAATTTAGAAATAATAGTTGCATGTTACAGAGTTTACAAATGTTGAGTCAGTTGACAACATACAAAGTTAAAACAAAGTTGAAGGGAATCATATTAGAACACAGGAGATACATTACAAGTGGATTAAACTGAGTTTAGTATAAGGCAACAAAAAGAAAAACAAGAAAAAGAACATATGTACGGTATTTACAAAGAACATTTAAGGTGCACATTAGTAGCATTCACAAGAAGTTAAAGGGAGTGAGTAATGTTGAGCACATGCTGAGTAGTGAGAGTTTAAGGCGGGCCATTGCAGTAGCATATGCCCACAGCAGACAGGGTTTTACCTTCCTGTTCACACCTGGAGACTGTGTCTTTTAATTGGAGCCAAATAAAGAACTTCCGTCAAAGGCTGCATTGATGAAGGAAGACTTGAAGGGCTCTATAAAGTCACACATGCACATCCAAGCATGCCTTCTAATGGAAATGCCTGAACCTGCTGCCTGTGAGGTACCTTCAGCTGTGTGGGAGATAAGTCTCCATTGAAAGGGATTGGTCACTAGCCAACCGAGAGGTAATAGTGTTCTCTGCCTTGGAAGAAATGGTCCCAGAGTGGGATTTGCTAAGTTCCTTAATCAGATATTTCTGTAGTCTTGTGAAGTGTGCCAAATAATTTGACAACCAAAAGGTAAAGGTTGCTGAAGCATATACATGCTTTGCAAATCTTTCCAGCACCCTAGACTCAAGGGAGCAGGCAGAGGAACTCTGTTCTGCTAGTTCCTTTTTTGTGGCAACTGCTATGACCATGGCATCAACTGACTCCTTTGCTCCAGAACTGTCTGTCTTTCGGTGGTGCCAAGATCTTATCGGGTCTCTTGGGGATCAGTTCAGTGGACTCAAGTTCCTTCCTTGCCAGTTGATAGATCAAATCAATGAGCTCATCAGATGGCAGAGTCACCCAGGAGGTAGACAGACATGCTCCAAAAGCCTCCAGATATACCAACTCCTCTTGAGAGGAGAGTAAACCAACAACCCCTTTGCTTTAGAAGTTGTAGAATGTGTCGGAAGGAGACATCATCAGGTTGTAATATTGGAGATCCTTCCCCCTTATCAAAATCAGTATTATCTGTGACAGACTCTTGGTGAGAGTCTAAATGCCTCCTCTTGCATTTTTTCTTCCTGGGAACTTCGATGGGATGCTCCCTAGAAGTATCAAAGGAAAGTGATATGCCCTGCTGGGTATCCTGAAGGCTGGCTTATCTGGGCTGACTGTCCCCATGGCACAGGAAGTTGAGTATCTAGAAACAAAGATGAATGGGGCTGGGAAGTTGGAGCTGAGGAGGGGGAGACGTATGGACTCTAGGAACAGAGAAAGCTCTCTCTATTACCTTGAAAGCAGAATACCTTTGAGAGAAAGAAACTGATGGCTCTGAGAAGACATGCTTCTAGATCATTGGCTTCCTTCTCCCTGAAGGCAAACTACCAGAGGAAGGAGTCGGAGCTGAGTTACCTAACATCAAAGCTCCGAGGGGCAGAGATGGCTCCGACAATTTCAGGGTTGACTACCGACACCATAGACCTGGTGCTGACACTATGACTCTGAGAGTCATCCGGCTCTGAAGTACTTAGAGCCGGTCCACTCAGAGATGCCACCAGAGTCAAAGATACCATGATCTTCGGATTCAATGCCGATGACTCCAGAATCTTCGGATCGCACTGCTCCAAAACCAAAGATCGATTGAAGAAGGAGCCAATATTGGTGGGGGTGGTACTAACAAAGGCCTCCAGACCTGTTGGGGTCAGAGACAGAAGAACCCCCATTTGAATTTGCATCAAGAGGAACTTCCTCACCATCCTGTCCACAAGTGCTTTGGTTAGACTTGTGGAGGAACAAGTGGAAGAATACTGCCAGTGCTCTTGAATGATTTTGTCTAGGAGACATATCCAAGAAGGAATAAGGTAGGTGAGAGAAAACTGGATCTAAGACCAATGGTAGAGATCTGCTTCGAGGAGACTTTTCAGGTTCAGCCTTCAGATCTAAGGGGGTCAGATCCAAAGGTTTCAAAGCTTTGCAAGAGGTTCTGCGCCCGGAGTCAAAGGAGTGGTTGGATCCAGAGAACACTTTTTCACATCTTTTTTATCTAATTTCTGGGGGGGGGTGAGCCCCAGATGACACTTCTGATGACTTAGAAGGAAACAAACCTCTTAAAATCAGTTTGTTTTTCTGGTTTATCAAAGCTGTAGTATTAAAAGCTTTGCAGATGTCACAACTTGAGTCTAGATGCGCAGGGCCTAGACAATAGAAATTTTGGAGTGTGCATCTGACAAAGGTAATTTATGGCTACAGTTTGTACTTTTTTTTAAATCCAAAGCTTCTCAGACATTTTAAAGTACCAAATTAACAAGTACTATAATAAAAATAGAAAATAAAAAAGAGAACTGATATATATATATGTGTGTGTGGAAAGGGGAGAAAGAATATCAATGATGGTAAGCAGAGAAGTACTAATGAAGTACAAGGAAAGAGAATGTTAACTATGGTAATAAGATTTACACAAAAAAGTGTAATAAAAAAGGGAGGATAGAGCTATAAAGACTAGAAATTGTCTGACAAAGGAAGATCTAAGACAAAAAATTAAGAAAAAGTTTTCACTTATGAATAACTGGCTAACTAACCTGAGAGTTTGCAGTGACTATGTCCGTATGTTAAGGAGGCAGACAACATCTGAGGTATGTTAGGTGACAAGGGCATTATGAAAAAGGAAGGAGTTCGAGAGTTCTAGTGTTCCACGAGCTAGAAAGAGGCCGAATCAGATCTGAGAGTCAGATCCTTACCCAACAGTTGAGGATTGAACGGAATTGACATAATCAGATCACTTACTATAACTATACCTATCCTTTTGAATTAAACCTTCCATTTACTGCATTTTCATATGATCTTAATGTATGCTTTCAATGCCAATCATCAGATATACCAAAATTCTTTATTTCATAAGTATTTTTTTCTAAATATTCTAATTTTAAATTAAATCTGCAAAAATCGGTGCTTTCCCCTCTTGTGAAATCTTATAATTTCACTAGTCTTTCAGAATACCATGGTTTAAAGTTGAGTTTATCCTTAAAATACCTAGATATTTCCTTCCATTATGACCACTCTCTAAATCAAAAATTCAGTATTGTCAAAACCTAGTCTCGGATAAATAGAGATATTAAAAGGTGATCTAACCTGAATTTCTTCTTTCTTTCAAAGGTTTGTGTTGTTAAAAATGGACATTTTCCCAAGCTTTTCTTTCATTTGAACTCTTCTGTTATAATATATCAAATATTTTTTCACTTCTGTTACTGGCTCCCTATCCAAGTTTACTTGGGCCCCAAATCTATATGCCTTGCTTATGGCAAACTAATGGCAATCAAATCCTATGGTGGATTGAATTTACAAGATCTTTATTTATATTATTTGCTAATTAATTCAATAAGATTGATAAAACTGATAAAAAGTCACTTATAATCCAAGTGATAATACTTGGGTACCTGATTGAGTCCAGTTATGGGCTACTAGGATTAGAACATATAATTTTAATCATAATGCACTTTCATTTATGTATACTAAGGATTTGAAACAATTGAAAATCCATGACGTTTAGTAAATCTAATTAAGTATTTTAATAAGCTTGAGATTCTTAATTTAACAGAAGTTCATGCTTTATTTCAGCCAGTTCACCTAAAACAAAGTTTTACTTTAAATAAAAAATGATTGATCTTACAACTTATACTTCCCTTAAAGATAAAATGGTTTATGATTTCTATTCTGAATCCTTTAACACACCACAGCAAGCTAAAAAAAATCGTAATTCTCCCCTCAAGTTATACTCTTTGTAATGATAATAAGGCAGATCTGTTACATATATTGTGGGATTGTAAGTTATCAAAACATTTGTGGTCTTATCTACAAGAGAAGTTATCTAAAGCTGGATAATCTAACTTGACATCAACCTGGCAGTTTGCTTTGCTTCATATTCCTCCCAAGAAACTAAATGAGGCTGACTTGCATTTTTCTCTGTGTTTGTTAGTTAAGTTATATATTTCTAGCAGTCGGTTGGATTTTAAAGCAGTGAATTGGTCAAGTTATTTTTAACCTTCTCAGTATATACCCAGCATTTTAGACTTTTGCCTAAAATTAATGCTAAAAAGAAGCCATGATTGCCTACAGTGCAGAGTGTTTTAGGTTTGATTTTATAGTTTGCTGGTATCCTTCACAACTGCTATGATCAAACAGTTTGTCTTTGTTATACCTGTTTGCAATTATTTTTTTATTTCAAGTTCTATTTAGTGTATATAGTTATTTTATAAATTTTGTTTTTATAATTTTCTTTAAAAACTTAGCTTGTGGTTTGTTCAGTATTGATTGTTGTAGATGACTGCTTTATTTTCATGTTATTGTTCAAAGTGTTAATAAAGCATTATTAAAAAGTTTTGTGTTTTCTACAGAATGCGGTCTCTTTCATCATAAGTTATACCAGCTCCAGATAGAGCACTGTTATTTGATCTTTTTTATGATGAGAGTTTACTGCCAGTTTTATTTATGTATTCACTTACTTACTTGTGTTTACCAGGGAAGGACACTAATCAAACAATGACCAGTTAGAGGCACAGACTGGGTTATATATCATGATATAATAAAATCATGTGCAGGGTACAGATAAAAGTGGTTTACATTTATGACTAAGCATAGAAAGTCTGACAAAAACTTTAAGTGATATTTTCTACTGGGGGACCAAAATACAGCCTGGTTCTTATATCATCTTAAAAGCTAACATCTCTGTATCGTTCTCCCAATTGCATTTTTTATTTTGTCTTTTTTTTAACAAACTATTTCATCAAACGCCACATAAAAATACAGTTACAGCCAAATAACTGCAGTTAGTACATGATAGCAAAAAAAAAAGTAAAAGACCAGGTCATGGCCCAATTAAAATGTAGCAAAAATAACAAGCATATAAAAGCAAAACTGGATAATACAAATAAATAGTTAGCAGTTAATATGTATTACTTGACCCTTTCTTCTGGTGAATGAAAATGTTCCAATGCTCATTGTATTTGTTCATGCAAAGCTTACCATGTGACCAGGTCTTAAAACTGTAGCTGAGACTTTAGATTTCTGACAGAGAGTCTCCAGGAATTTTCTTCCAATATGAAAAACAAAATGCAAAAAAAGTAGCAACAAGAGTTCTAATCTAGAAATATTCAGTTCTGCCAAACTGAAAATCTGGATCCAAAATTACATAAAGCCAAAACTTTTAATCCTCCTTTCTGAGTAAGTGCAGTCTGGTCACCCATTCAGCCTCTTGTATAAGGATGTGCCATCATTTTCAAACCTCAGGACAGGAACAAACCATGGGAAAATAGTCAATGTTCTCCTTACGAGAAGTCCATTGCATATTGCCATTGCTAAACTCTTTTTTTAAACATTTGAAAGGGAGTAAAATGCCATAAATATAACATTTTGTCAGTTGTAAACTTTAGCAGGAATGGCCGCCTACCCATTTGCAATACATAGTTCTTTTGGCTTGGTCAGTGTATTAACTTCTTTGTCCTAATCAAGATAGCCAGACAGTCTCTTATCTGCAAGCATTGCCACCAGTGTATTCTATCCTGAGGGAATTTGCTTTTAATACTATCCAAGGAGAGGATACATTGGTTGTTCTCCTCCCAGACGTCCATAACACATGCAGTACTGGCTGGAATTCAGTTCTACCATGAAATAGAACTCCATCAGGGGCAAAATAAATAGCCCTCCCATTAATTATAGTAAGCCATCAGTCATCCTAGCATTACATGCCACCTAGGTCCCAAATGTTAAAGGAAGGTTTAGTCAAACTCTTTTAACTGCTTCAAAGTGAGACACACCTCAGTGTGCTACTTCAGTACCTTCCTCCCATATCTTGGGGCTCTAAAATAAAATCATCCTCTTGAAGCTACCCTTTAACCATAACTGCTGGGAACTACAAACCCCAGGCTATTGCTCCTTTTTGGTGCTCTCCTTATTCAGTCCATCAAAGGTAACCTAAACAAGCAAAGGTATGCATGTCCGTACCCCTGTACAGAGGAGTGTTGAATGTCTGGCAGTAGTCCAGAAAGGGTGATATCACTCTCCCTCTAATACTTCATGTGCCTGAGGATGTGAATGCATTGGCAGAGTGTCTGATTTATTCTCTAGTCCTCTTCTGCAGCTGAAGTTTCAGGAATCCTGCCTATTTAGGATCTTCTAAAAGTTGTGCTTCCTAGAGAGCGATGTTTTGTCACCCAAGACAAAGTGGCTCTCCTTCCTTTCTGCTCCTTCTGCCAGGGCAAAAGGAGTAAGCAGTGGGTGCATACTTTCTATGTTGGCAGGAGAGATTCCTATATATCTTTTCGGTATTTTTTTGATTCCACACTTAATCATAAATTACAGAAAAGACCAGATCTCAACCTCTTCACTTTTTGTTGGTCAAAAAAGGGGTCATTTCATGCTTTTGTGCGCCTGATGGCACAGGGACCTTTCCCAGTCAATTCTACACAAGAAAGTCCCCCATGGGTAAGTTGACAGCCAGTTCTGTCTTATGACCTGGCTGTGGTGGACCTACATCTGTTAAATATCATAGGTGTGTCTTAGTTGAAGCTATCAGAAGGCTTCCCATCCATCAACCATATTCTGAAAGAGGTGCTCCATCTGAGTAGAAAGATTTCCTGTGCTGCCTCAATCTCGCAGTATGTGTTTGTTCCTAATTTATTTCAGGCTCCTGTATGAGTTTGATCTCTGTTATCTGTTGTCCCACATTCAAAGTGAAAATCAGCTGTTTCTGCTTACCATGTTCTTACAGAGAGACTATTCTCTTACTTCCGTAAAGGGGGTGTACACCTTAACCCACCTTTGAACAACCCCTCTCCTTCTTGACATTTAAAATTCCTAGCTCATCTAATTTCCAAAGGCATCTTCTCTACATCCAAAAAAAAAAAAAATCTTAATTCCTTGTTACTTATATCTTATCAGACTCATTGCTGAGTATAATGTCCCTTATGGCATGTAGTTGTTTAAACATATTACTCCACCTGAGAGACCTCAGAGATTTATAGCTTAAAGATCAGTGGCTTCAAAAATCTTAGTTATCGGGACAGATTGTCAGCCCCTTCTCAGTGGTTAGTCTCTTATAAACTCCTCCATGGAGATCTGAGTCTAGTCTTTTAAGCCTCAAAAGATTTATCCCTCTTTGGCCTCTTCCTTCACGGAATAAATGATTGTTCAAATACCAGTTTAAAGTCAGTAACCCTTTATCAACATGCAAGTAAGACATGCTGATATGATAGCTTCATATCCCAGTGTATCACCCACCTGTGGAGCAAACTGACACTGCATGTTAAGCAGAATAGCATCTCTGGCACCTTCATGGTAAACCTAGATAATTAGATGGGCAGTTCAAATTTTCCACTAGTCTGTCCTGTCTTGCCCACCTTGAAGCTTGAGGGAAGTTTTGGATATGGGTTATCAGCTAGGCGTGTTATAGTCTGTATATTAACCTATTATTGACAGGCAGGCTTACCAGACATCTGTTCAGACCCAGTAGTTTGTTGGCTTTGAAGTTTGCCTCTTGGAAAATGTTTTAACTGGTGGCCATTGCTTCTTTTCACAGGATCTCGGAACTTTAGGTCATTATCGGTAGAGAACCATGGCTAGTCTTTCAGATGGATCAAGTATTCATTAGTACAAACCCATATTTTTCCAAGGTGCCAGGATCAGTCACATAACAGATGCACTCAGGTCCCTCAACAACAGGTACAAATATGACTCAGTCATTGTACATGTGGGTGTGAATGGCCTGAGACGTACCTCCCTGGACTGCATGAAAAGAGACATGGAGGCACTCTTGGATTATGTAGCCCAGGCAAGTATAACCCTAGTCCTGAGCAGCATGCTTCCAACACCCAGAATGATACCACAGTACAAGCAGAAAATGATTGATTTCAACAATTGGCTATGTTTCTGGTGTCATTCTAAGGGAATCCCGTATCTATCTGCCTGGGATTACTTGATTGACAAATCTCAATGCTTTGCCAGAGATGGCCTGCATCTGTTACCACTGGGCTTCCGGATACTGGCCAAGGCTCTTGCAACCCTATAGTGCCTTTTTTAGGCGGTGTTCCAAAGACCAAATTACCACCATAACAGCTATAAACAAATGCAATCTGAGGGTCATGCTGCTCAATGATAGAAGTCTAAATATCAAAACGCACTCACTTGAAACACTCCTTAAAATGGAGAACATTGACATTTGTGCTGTAACAGAGACCTGGTTCAAGGCAGCAAAAAGCACCCCTACACTACCAGGCTATAACTCTTTCCACACCTTTCAACCCCAGAAATTGGACCGAAGCTCCAAAGGTGGAGGTGTTTCCATATTCACAAAGGATGCGCACAGCTCCAGACTGGTAGTCCAACATAATGCATCAGAGATACTTCAGGTGCAGCTAACATTGGGTAAGATAGCGATTCAGGTCATAGCCTGCTATAGGTCCCCAACCATGTCCCAAGACTCACACTCCACATTCTTAAGCATCCTGGAGAAGATTAGGGTCCAACCTAACACTCTTATACTAGGCGACTTCAACTACCCCTCCATTAACTGGGAAAACTACTCATGTACCAATACACTTGCCCAACGTTTCCTGGAGTTCATTAATTCCAATGATCTGGACCGGTTTGTTTTTGCCCCCACTAGAGGTAACCACATCCTTGACCTGGTGATTACTAACATGGGCGACCATTGCTGTACACCAGTAGTCAGCTCCTCCCTGGTTAGATCCGACCACAAACTAATCACCTTGGAAATCCACATCCCTTCCACCCCCCGCAAAGGTAACCATCATGAAAAACTTCTCCAAAGCTAACTTTGGGCTCCTAAATACAGAGGTGCCTAACTTCATGACACCCATGCAAATGGAGAATAGTTGCATGACTGCCGAATCATACACCAATGCACTGTACGAACACGTACACAAATGCATGGATCTCGCCATACCCAATAGAACTAAGATGCTCTCCTCCCAAAAAAAAGAAGCCAATCCGGTGATCTCCTGCCATAAACAAACTATACAACAGAAGGAAAAAAGTGATGTGGAATAAGGTGAAGTCCCAAGACTGGACTCCCTTTTCAGCCTCAACAAAAAGTTGAGTTCCCTCATTAAATCCTCTAAAGCTAGCTGTGAAAACAGAATTGCAGCATATAGTAAAGACAACCACAAGGCCTTCTATAAATATATAAAGAATATCAACAGCAATACCCAGATTTGTTACTGCACAATGGTAGTTCCTATACTGAGCCAACACATATTGCCAATATACTGGCCAACAGATTCAGTGCCAACTTTACCCCCCCCCCCCCAAAAGGACCAATCACAATACCAGTAGATTGCCAGGAACCCAGTATTACTGCTGCACAGGTTAAAACAGCACTGTCCAAGGCCAAGAACACAGCTTCTATGGGACCTGACAATTTCCCTGGCTGTGTTCTTCATGAACTACAGAGTGAACTGGTACCTCAGCTGTGTGCCCTGTTCAGTCACAGCCTCACCTTAGGCTTTGTCCCTACTGAATGGTGCACTGCTACAGTCATCCCTCTCCACAAAGGAGGAGCGACTAGAGACCCTGGGAACTATCACCCCATTAGCCTGACGAGTCTGATATGCAAAGCTATGGAATGCATCATCATGGACCTAATAAACAAGGATATAGGGAATCTCCAAACTCTGGATCCCACACAGTTTGGTTTTGTGAAATGTAGATCATGCCTGCTCAACTTGGTCAACTTCTCTGAGTCAGTCACCAGAGCTGTGGATGAAGGCAAGGTGGTTCATGTAGCCTACCTCGATCTAGCCAAGGCCTTTGATACCATTCCCCACTCAGGAATCATAGAAAAACTGACTAAGCTAGGCATCAACCCCTATATCACTAGGTGGGTTGCAAACAGGCTCACAGATAGAACCCATAGTGTGAAAGTAGCTGACTCCAAGTCAGACTGCCGACTTAGTCATGAGTGGAGTCCCACAGGGTTCGGTCCTGGGTCCTCTCCTGTTTGGTGTCTACTTCTCTGAAGTACAGGCCAACACAAAGGGACTCTGGCTGACAAAGTTTGCAGACGATTGCAAGTTGGGAACTATTATTAACTCCCCAAGTGATGTTGACATCCTACAGAATAACCTCACTGAGACCAATGACTGGTGTCAGAACTATGGTCGTAAGCTCAATGCTGAAGGCGTTATAAGAGATCTGGGAACACAGGTTGACAGCAACCTCTCTTTTGATCACCACATTGCCACTGTGGACAGAAAGTCCTTATGTGTGGTACATCTAATTACTATGGGTTTTACATCCAGGAAGAAAGAGGTCATTGTCTCCCTCTACACTTCCTTCATTAGGCTAATCATCGAGTACAATGCCCCATTTGGCATATACCTCACTAGACACCTGCAACAGCTGGAGAGGCCGCAAAAGTACCTCACAAAGAGGATCCTAGCCCTTAAACACTTGTCCTATATGGACAGACTCAAAAAAACTCCAACTATTCTCTGTCCAATATCGCCTACTTAGAGGTGATCTCTGCTGGACTTACAAAGCCATGTCTGACCCAGCTCTGTTAGAAATGCTACATCTAAAGAAGTCCCAATCCCTCCACACCATACTCTCCAGAGACCTCAGCCTCATTACCACAATCAATAGAATGTACTGGAGGGACAGGTTCATAGCACAGAGGCTGCCCATGCTATGGAATAGACTTCCCATACATGTCAAGCAGAGCACCTCACTGACCCTCTTCAAGAGAACTCTTGATGAATGGATGGGAAATACAAATTCACCCCGGGGATGACTCTAGTGGCTCTACTCGACAGATGCACTGGGAACTAAGGTTGGGTGGCACGATGCCAGGGTAATTCTATGGGTAGGCTTGTAAAGGCCCCCAGGCCATTAGCCTAGTGCACCCCTATGAACCTATAAAAGTTATGCTAAGATTATCCTTAAATCATTCATGCTCCCATCAGGTACTAAGTACTTCACCTGTGAATGACTGATTTCATTACATGCTTAAAAATGTCTCTGCAGCTTGGTCTTCACTTCATAACTTATTTATTTATTTGTTGACCAGGTAGGTGGTCTGGTCAGTTTAGCAGAAACATCAAATTGTAGCTAAAAGGGGCATATTGTAAGCAATATACTAGTGTTTGTGTTACGTGGATCATTAAATTCATTTGTTTCAACAAGTTTACTTCATTGATTGGATACGTTCCTCCTTTGGGGGCTCCCAGCGTTTTTTTTGCTTTTTGCATATTGTAAGCAAACATTATGTAAAATAATATTTTCTTTTTGTACAATTGATGAGTGTAGATTTAGGATGATAGTTACAGAATGGTCGTAGGGAATTTGATTTGGGAGGTATATTAGCTATTGTTCCTAAGGCATTTCACTTTATTGATAAGGTTGTTCCATACTGTTTTAATTTTTAAAGTGGTCAGTGCTTTAATTTTTTTAAACTGGTCAGTACTTTAATTTGTTTTGGAGATGGCTTCAAATAACCATGAGAAAACTTTTGAAGCGAGTCTGGAATAAGTATGATGTCATCATCATCCTGACTATTCCTTATGGTGTAAGCCTGTTCCTTGAATGTGGGGGGACAATGTTTTAGCTATAATAGTTTGAAGCATAGACAAATAAAAAGAAAAGAAACCCTAGAGGGTAGCTATTGGGAGTCTCTTTATGAGGTCATGATGCTAATTGTGAAAATCTGTGAATAATGTATATCTGAAAATGTTTATATTCAGCGACTTCAATTTTTTTGAGTGTTGTAGTTTTACTGAAGAGTGAGTAAGGGTGTGCAGTATTCTAGTTAGGGTGGAAAGACACTTTTGGCTATAGCAGACCTGGCTGCTGGCGGCACTAGATGTGGTAGCCTGTAACAAAGCCTTAGTTAAGAAAGAACACTACTTGTAATCACTTTGTTGTGGGTTGTGAATATCAGTCAGGGATCAGGTGCAATGTCCAAGTATTTGTATTTGATAACATTAGGGATAGTACTGCCCTGACTGTATTTCAAGTAAGATATTAGGTCAGCTTAATACTTTTTCTGTGGAATCAAATAACGGTATATTTTTATCTGGGCTTTATCAGTAGTTTGCTGTTAGATGAACAGTGGCATTATTTGGAGAAAGCTATTTGTAGTTATAACTATAAAAATAAGACAGTTCCACCAGTGGTAAAATAACAACTTGGAAAAACAAAAAACACTGATAAAAGCCCAAGAACAGACTTCGCGTTCAGAGTTTAATATACCGCTTTCATCCAACAAGACTTCATCATAAACTATTTAACCAAAAATTTCAAGCACATTTTATATAAAAAGTATGTTTTTTTATGTAAAAAGTGCTTGAAATGTTTGGTTGAAAAGTTTCTGATGAAGTTTTGTTGGATGAAAATAGTATATTAAACTTTGAACTCTGAATCTGTTTTTGGGCTCTTGACAATGCTCTTTTCAGTGTTTTTTTTCTTTCTTATTTGTAGTTGTGCTTGTATGTCAGTGTGAGATTTGTTTGCTTCTAGAAATAAAATGTCATCTGTATGTGATGTTAGAGGTACTGTTTCAGTAGCCAAAACTGTATGGGTTATAGCCTGCCAAGGATATGATAACCATCTAGCAGCTAAAGCTTCAGAACACCTTTTACATGCCCTAACTGCTGAAATAATCAAGGAGAGCCATATAAAGTTGATGGTTAAGATGCCAAACTGAAAACTTTCTTGCTTTTGAAGTGCACTGTCCATGTTGGCTTCATAGTATTGGCAGTTGGCTAGTACTTCACCAAGGCTGGGCAGATAAGTCCTTTCTGAGGAAAACCTTCCACTTTAATTATTTTTTTCAGAGGAAAAGTTTACTTTATTTACAGAAAACTTGATTTTAAGCTATGAAATGTGTTTTTAGTGGCGGCCACTAAAAAAATTACTTCAAAAAGTTTTTTTTTTTAACCTTACCTGATGAAGGGAAAACTATATTAAAATCATATTTTATGTAAAAAATGAAGTATTTTTATATGACAAAATATAGATAGTGGCTTGGACAATGGATTTTCGGGTTGTCACTAAAATTTACCTCAAAATTGTAAAATTCTTGTCAGTGGGTTCACAGACTCTTACAAGCTATGCTTTCCACTTATTGGGCACTTTTTTGTGTAAACTGTGGAGCAGGCTTCAGGCTCTGTGGTTCTTCCTTCCCCCATCTGCAAGAAGAAGAAAATTTCATGGGAGTCTTTGATAGGCCAGTTTTCACAATGCCTCAGCTGCCAATGGCTGATTCTGCTGTAGCAAAATCAAGTACATCGGACTAGTCATTGTCTTATCTTGATCCTGCTGGTGTTGCTCTTTCAGAAGCCACTAAGTACCAGGAGTTAGATGCATCCACTGTGGGTATTGGGTTGTCCTCGTTGGGCAAGGGAGACCCACTCTTGTCGGTCTCAGTGGAGGAAGTAGACAATACTTCACTACAAAACTTATCCTGTCTCCCTGATTTCTGAGGAAGAGCCCCATCTTTGAAACATTTTTTTTTTAATATTTTTAACCTTAGTTCCTGCCCTGTAGTACATGCACGTGAGGACTTATTTTCTAAGTGAAGATACATTAAAGTGGTAAATGTAATAGAAGCTCCTGGTGCGGGAATAACTAAGAAGCACATGAGCATTCAGCCCTTGTGTAGTGACAGTTGGCTGGGGAAAACAGCTGAAAACTAGCCAGAAAAACCTGTAGTTTCTGATGAAGTTATTGTTGGATAAAATTAGTATATTAAACTTTGAACGCTGATTCTGTTATGAGCTCCTGACTATGCTTTTTTCAGTGTTTTTTTTTTTCTTATTTGTAGTTGTGCTTGTAAGTTGGTGTGAGATTTGTTAGCTTCTAGGAATAAAATGTCATCTGTACGTAATGTTAGATGTAGTGCTGCAGTAGCCAAAACTGTATGGGTTTTAGCCTGCAGCTTTCGAATTTTTAGCAGCCTATGCTCAGAGGCATCCAACCACTGTAAAAGGCTGCTATTGTCACTCTGTGCATCATGGACTGCAAAATCTAGCTTCTTATGAAGCCATAATTGTAGGTATTGCATGATTTGTATTATGATGAAAAACAAGTAATGGTACATTATCATTTTTGTTGTCATGACCTCCATTTGTAGAGGAGCCGGTGTTGTTTTTGATCTCACAGTATTAAAAATAGGATAGATTCCGACTGGCCCTCTTCCACTCATGTTCTCACAAACATTTGGAAATTGCAAAGAATCAAGTCTTTGAGATAATTGTTGTACCAGTAATGTTAAATTACCCACTGAGCGGTTTAGTTCCTCAACATCTGGTTCAGTTAACAGCAATTGTGAATTGCTAGGACTACCCGCATCCATCTTAAACACAAAAACTGCAGAAACTTGTAAAAGGAACAAAAAAACAAACTTCTAAAATCCAAGAAGGCATGGAAGCCACTGCAAGACACACTGAGTTTAATATAAAGTATAAACAGATGAGCGCTTTCATCTTTACACAATAAAAATACTTCTTCAGATAAAACACACAAGAACAGAGTATATAAAATCTGCTCTATGAAGTCACATGACCAATAGTCATTTTCATAAAGTTAGTGTGCCATTTGACTAATGTTATAAAAGGAACTAGAACTGCTAATCCAAACGCCATCTAAATAAAAAAACATTTAAATAAAAGCAATTTTTTTTAACAGTCATTACTAAAACTGTCAATACACTTCAAAAAATAAACACATTTATCGTTGATAGGTTTTAAGTTTAAGCAAACTTAAGTAATAGAAGAAAGTTCATTCAGACCTGGGCTGCTGCTTACATTAAAATGAAGCTGCCACATTAACGCTTTCTTTTCCAGCAGCAACCCCCAAGTTCCCCCCGTGATTCAATTCTACCTGTTCAAGCACTGTAAATTTAAATATTTAAATTCATGTTCAGGGCAAGACATAAGGTGCTTAGACAATGTATTAGTTTTGCTTTTGTACCTCATACTGCTTGCAGTGGCTTCCGTGCCTTCTTGGATTTTAAAAATTCTGATGCATCACAGTTGTTCATGCTGGTGTACATGCATGCTTGCCTACCCATTGAACTAAGGGGGGATAGATTTCAGCTTGTTTAGTACATAGGATTGTGTGGTAAATTGTGTATTTTATTAAAGTAGTTTAAATGTGTTATTTTAATGCTTTGTGTTTCCTATAATGTAATTTGCCATTTAACCTATAGAAATTGGACAGATTTCTGTCACTTAGTCTCACTTCCCAAGGTTCAGATTGTGACTAGAAAGGGTCTATTAAACCAGTCCTCCTACCATGTTAACTGGTATATATACAAGTTAATATAAAGTGCAGCTATACAAGTTTTAATTTCTAGAAAATTACTTGTGGCACATTGCTGTATGAAGAAAATGATACAGAACTCCACAAATGATAACTGAATGAAGGGATAGGGCTGTGGACAGTCTACAACCTTATAGGCATGAACTTTGCTGTAAAACAGTAACATTCTTTGAGCACAGCATACATGTTTTTCACAGATTGTATGTCTAGTGTATAGTTTTAAGATCCTGTTGTTACTGTGTCTGCATCTATGCTGTGATGATGTTTATCATGTATGTTAAGTTGTCAATCTCGCCTTCATTCTTGCTTGATGGGTTTGGAGCCGATCCTCGGCTCCGACTCGGCACTTGCTAAGCTCGAGAGTCACTTTTACCAGCTCGAGGCAGCCCCATATCCCATGATGCAAGGCGGTAAGTACCCAGATCTCGTTTGCCGCTTCGCTGATGAGGTCCTCCTTTTACCAGCTCCTGGTAAGTGATTCTAATATTACTTCTTTTGCCCCTTTTCTTTAAAAAAACTTTAGATAGTTAGTTTAAATACAGTTTTAGTACCCTTCTGACAAGAATTTTCCCTGTCTCCTTAAAATTTCTAGTCAGACTTTCTCCCATCCCACCCCCCCCCCTTGTTAGGGTGTGTGTGTGTGTCTTTTATTAATAGTTTTATATATATTTTAATTTCCTAGACTAGTGTTGTGTGTGTGTGTGATTCACTATGTCTAAGGAAAGGGTCTCAGGCTTTAAGAAGTGTGACTCGTGCTGTCAGAAGATGTCTCTGACAGACGGTCACACTTCTTGCCTTTACTGCCTGGGGCCTCTTCACCTGCAGGACTCCTGTGCTATATGTCACTCTTTCAGCCAGAGAGTCCTGCAGGAAAGAAGGAACAAATTAATCTTGAGGGGCCTTCTTAAGCCGGAGGGCTCTCCGGCTAAGTCGGCTCCATCTAAGACTTCAAAGTCTTCCAAGGCCCAGGCTTCTGTGTCCAAGCCTGTGGCCTCGGCTCCGACTCTTTCTGAGTCGAGATCGGCTCCGGCTGGAGCCGATTCTGCTGCACTTAAACCTTCGGCACCGATGGCTATCGGTGCCGATTCTGGTTCGACCACTTCGGTGTCGGCTCCGATCGGTTCCGACCACCATGTGGCTCAGGCATCGGTGTCGGCTCTGATCAGCTCCGACACCGTTACTTTTGTGGCTGTATCGGCTCCGGCTGGAGCCGATGCATCGAAGCTACCTGTCGGCTCCGATAAGTTGTCGGCTCTGTCAATTTCAGTGGTTTCATCGGCTCCGATGGCTCCTTCGAGGAAGAGGTCTAGGTCCCCTTCCTTGGAGCCGATACTTTCGGCTCCGGCTTCGCCTCTCCTCTCGGAACGGAGCCATCGGAGCCGATCTTCAAGGTCATCCAGGCTTTCTGACCATGATTTAGAGAGAGTGGTCAGTAGATTACTTAAGTCACAGGTATTGGCCCAAATGTTACATAGTCCGTCTCAGCAGACGACTATTGGTCCACACCCCATTGCAGTTCCTCCTTCAACTCTACCCCAGAGATTGGAGTTGGAGTCTTCGGGAATGGTTACTGCTACGGCTGAGGGACAGATACCACCTTCTGTTCCTTCAGCCTCTACTCTTATCTCCTCTTCGAGACCTTCCTTAGAGGGATTCGGTGGCCGGGCTTCCTGGTCTCCTCCGAGGGGTGAGTGGCATCGGACCCTTGTCCGAGCCCGCTCTTCCCCTTGGAGCCTCGGCCTTGGTGAGCTCGGCTCCGACATCTGCCTCGGAGACTTCCCTTTCGGTGGGCCCCGGAGTTCCTAGCTCTTCGGAACTGGTTCTCTCGGACCTTCCTGGGAGGGGAGCCTTCGAGGTGATGAAGAGTGTGCTGGCCACTGGTCTCAGCCAGCAGTCTGTTCCCTTAGCTCCTCCCTCTATAGTGCCTGTTGACATCTCTGCCACTTCTCTTGCTACAGGACCCAGAGATCCTCTGCCTCAGGTTTCCCCACTGGGCATATCCCCCTCTTCCGAGGATTCTCCTGATGTGTCGGGAGATCCTCCGCGGAAGAGGACCTGTAAGAGGAAACATGTAGACTCCCCCGAGTCTATCACTTCAGATACTGACTTAGATGAGTCAGAGGGATCCCCAAGATCCCCCTCTGAGGATGTCTCCTTCTCAGACATCCTAGAACTACTTAGACAGAGGGGAAACTGGCCCACTAATAATCCCTCTGAGGATGAGTCAGTATACCTGGAGGCGTTTGGATCTCGGCCCTCCACCTCCTGGGTGTCTCCGCCTTTCGACCCCCTTATGCAGGTTATTGAAGGCGTGGGCTGCTCCTGACTCTGTAGAGCCAGTCCCTAGGAGGCCTTCAAAATTTATTACTGCCCCGTCGGACAAGCAATTCCTCACTAAAGGTGTCCCCGCTGATGCCATGGTGGTGGCTGCTGCCACCAAGAAGGAACTTGCAGATCCTTCTGTACCTGTCCATCCTCCTAATAAGGACTCTAGGACCATGGATAGGTACGGTAAGCGGATGTTTTCTTCAGCGACCTTTGCTATGCGTTCGCTGAACTACCTATGTCACTTCACCAGACTCCAAAGGGATATCCTTAAGGAGCTAGGTGAAGTTGTGCAGGATCCTACAGCTGCAGGGGCTCAGGAAAAAATTGCTTCACAGCTAGGAACCCTTAACTCCATTGCAAACTCCTCCATGCGGCTAATATCATATGCTGCTGATGGAGTGAGTAGGGCCGCAGGTACAGGTGTGGCTCTTAGACGCCAAGCCTGGATGCGGCTATGTAACTTTGCAGATCCCTTTAAGGCGTCCTTCACAAACTCTCCCTTTGATGGGTCAGCTTTGTTTGGACCTCAAGTGAAGGAAACATTGACCAGGTGTGAGCAGGACGGCAAAACTCTTTCTGCCGTAGGAGTCCATTTTTCCACCCCTTCTAGACCTTACCCCAAAGGACAGAAGGGTGGCAAAATGTGGTTCCGCAAATCCCAAGGAGTCACGCCGGATTCACGTGGTCAGTTTACCCCTAGAGGCAGAGGGGGTAACAACAACAGACGCCGCTCTAGAGGCAGAGGGGGTCCACAAAACCAGGGAAACAGAGAGTCTCTCTCTGACAAGCCCTTTCAGCATCCCTGAGATGTTGCCCGGCTGTCCCTCCTTGGAGGCAGTCGGGGGAAGATTATCGCTGTACCCAGAAGCCTGGCATTCCCTCACTCAAGACAGATGGGTACAGTCGATCATATCCGAGGGTTACATGATTCCTTTCGAGGAAAGTCCTTTTTATCCCGCAAATTCCCTTCCAGATGTACCACCCAGTCTAAGGGAAATTGCAGAGTTAGAAGTCTTAAAACTACTGCAAAAAAGAGCCATTCAGCCAGTTACAACAGACCATTCAGAGCCCGGAATCTACTCAAGGTTCTTTTTGGTCCCCAAAAAGACGGGAGACTGGAGACCAATATTGGATCTCAGCAGACTCAACAAGTCTGTGAGGAAGACAAGATTCCGAATGGTCACTCTTCAGTCAATTCTGCCCTTCTTACAGAAGGACAACTGGATGTGCTCAATAGATCTTCAGGATGCGTATTATCACATAAAAATACACAAACGCTCCAGGAGATTTCTCCGCTTTCGGCTGGGGTCCAGTCATTTCCAGTTCAGAGCCCTGCCCTTTGGTCTCACTACAGCCCCCAGAGTGTTCACCAAGTGCATGGCAGTGGTCACGGCTCACCTGAGACGTCTAGGATTCCAGGTGTTTCCGTATCTCGACGACTGGCTCCTTTCAGCCACCACCAGGCATCAGCTTGTTCAAGCCAGGGATTACACAATAAATCTTTGTGCTCAATTGGGCATCTCGATCAACTTCAAAAAGTCATCCTTATCGCCCTGCCAGTCTATTACTTTCATAGGCGCAAACTTAAACACTGTTCGGATGTCAGCTACCCTTACAGATCAAAGAGTTTCAGACATTCAAAGTCATGTCAGGATCATTCTAGCCAACAAGAAAATACAGGCCAGAATGGTTCTAAAGGTATTAGGCCTCATGGCTGCAGCCATTACTCTTCTTCCCCTGGCTCGTTTCTATATGCGCCTTCTTCAGTGGATGTTGTTCACTCAGTGGTCTTACCAACAACTTCCAATGCGTTACCAGATTCTGGTGACACAGACTTGCAAAAATCATCTTGCTTGGTGGATCACATCTCCCCAGGTTCACCAAGGCAGACACTTTGTACCCCCATCCCCGGTAGCCACTGTCACCACGGATGCCTCCCTGATCGGGTGGGGGGGTCATTATCAGGGCAGGATGGTTCATGGGACGTGGCAGCCGTTCGAGTACCACCTGCACATAAATGTCCTGGAGATGAGAGCAGTGCTTTTAACGTTGCAAGCCCTCAACGACTTTCTTCCCGTAGGGACAATTGCAGTCCACACAGACAACATGTCTGTAGTTTGGTATATCAACAAACAGGGCGGAACCAAGTCCTACCCCTTGTGTCGAGAAGCGCTCAGACTATGGCAATGGGCAATCTCCTCTCATCGGTTTCTGGTAGCAACGCATATCCCTGGGAAAACCAACATTGTAGCGGACAGATTGAGCAGAGCTATTCTCATGCCTCACGAGTGGTCTCTCAAGCAATCTATAGTGGAAGAGATTTTTCTGGAATGGGGTCGCCCATGTTGCGATCTTTTTGCTACTCCCCAAAACAGCAAATGCCCGGACTTCTTCTCTCTCTTCCCTCTACCAGGCCATCCCCCCAGAGACGCTCTGACCCAGGATTGGCCCCAGGGACTTCTTTATGCCTTTCCTCCATTTCCTCTGATCCCTCAAGTTATCCAGAAAGCAACCGTTTTGAGAGCCAAAATGATTCTCATTGCTCCTTACTGGCCTCAACAAGTTTGGTTCCCGTTCCTCCATCGTCACCTTTTGGTGCAGCCGTGGCATCTGGACCCAGTGCCAGATCTTCTGATTCACCAATCCGGTCAGCTGCACCGGTCTATCCCTTCTCTCAACCTCACAGCATGGTTGCTCCACTTCCTTCCTTAGCCAGGCTTCCTTTGATCTCTAACCCTGTTAGAGACATCATAGTAGCTTCTTTAAAATCCTCTACCAGGAGGATTTATGCAAGCAAATGGAAACGTTTCTCTTATTGGGCTAAAGCCAAGAATATTGATCCTTTCACTGCCCCAGTTCAGGCAGTTCTGGACTTCTTAGCAGAGATTTTTCATGCAGGCTCCTCTTCTTCCACAGTCAGAGTTCAATTGGCTGCTATCTCGAACTTTCATGTCGGGATTGCAGATCACAATATTATGTCCCATAGGCTTTGTAGAGCCTTCTTGAAAGGAATTTTCCTGCTAAAGCCTCCAATCAGGAATCCTCCTCCTCAATGGGATCTAAATTTAGTGCTGACATCCTTGATTCTTCCCCCCTTCGAGCCAGCTGTTTCTTGCTCCCTAAAATTTCTTTCTTGGAAAACTTTATTCCTAGTAGCTATTACATCGGCCAGGAGGGTGTCTGAACTTCATGCTCTATCGGTTCGACCCCCCTATTTGGTCTTTCACAAAGACAGAGTATCATTGAGAACTAATCCGACCTTTTTGCCTAAGGTCGCCTCAAAGACCAATTTGAATCAATCCATTGATCTCCCTGTATTTTTCCCAAACTATTCGAACAGATCCGAACAAAAACTACATTATCTTGATGTCCACTGCCAACTCAGATATTATTTGGACAGAACTAAACAATTTAGGAAATCTGATCAACTCTTTGTTTCCTATGCGGATAACAAGAAAGGCCTTCCTGTCTCTAAAGTGACCTTGTCTAGATGGCTTTCTTCGGTCATCTCTGAAATTTATCTGCTCAGGGGAAAACAGCTGTGCTCAAAACCTAAAGCATATTCAACTAGGAGCTTAGCTACTTCTACAGCCTTTCAAGCTAGACTTCCTTTAGACACTATTTGTGCAGCGGCCACTTGGGCCACTCCTCATACTTTTGTTTCCCATTACAAATTGGACTTGGCCTCCAGGGATAGAGCCAGTTTTGGCTCTACAGTAATCAAGAGTCTGTTCCATTGAGCCACCCAGGATAGAGGTGCTAGGGACGCGGTCCCATCAAGCAAGAATGAAGGCGAGATTGACAACTTAACATTAAGAAGTTATGTACCTACCATAACGTTCCATGTTAGTTGTCTTCTCTCGCCTTCTTTCTTGCGACCCTCCCTCCTTCCCCCAGGCCTGGACAGGCCTTTTTTCTGCAAGGAGGTGTTATGCTGAAGACCATTCAGTCCTGGTCTTTCTTCCATCCTGTAGGCTTTCTTTCTTCCTTTGGGAAGTGTTTTATGCTTGGTGCTACTGCCCTTTGTCATCAAACGAGATCTGGGTACTTACCGCCTTGCATCATGGGATATGGGGCTGCCTCGAGCTGGTAAAAGTGACTCTCGAGCTTAGCAAGTGCCGAGTCGGAGCCGAGGATCGGCTCCGAACCCATCAAGCAAGAAAGAAGGCGAGAGAAGACAACTAACATGGAACGTTATGGTAGGTACATAACTTCTTATTTTACAAAATAAATATTATACAGAGTAATTAAAGATGGAAACAATCTTATGTCCTTATTTTAGGAGATATACTTAAGTTTTGTAACATAAGCATTTCAGGTGGTAGTGCACAGCAGAATGGTTTGGTATATTTCGAGACTGAAATGAGTGAAAAAATATACCCATTGCTTTTGTATTATGTAGTGTAATGCATGCCATTGATGCTCACTGCCTCAGCCTCATTTTGATGAAGTTATCCTGAAGATGGATTAGTATAATGAACAGAAGAGATGCACTAACTTGTACACTGGCATTTAATACGTAATTTCAAAACAGATGACAGTGTTGTATGGGCATTGTTTATATATTAAGCTCTTTGTTATTCAAATAACTTTTGGGAAGCTGCAATTTGTAGTGCACTAAAGAAGGGTGCTGTTTTTCTTTTTTGGAGTCGTCTTAAAATGGAAACAAGAAATTGCTGTGCAGTGATCATTTGTGAGGGGTGGCATTATTAGAGTGCATAAAATGCCGTCCTGTGTTCTTTACTTTTTCCCTCTCTCCATTTGTCTTTAGGGATTTCCAGCGACAGTGAGAGTGAATCAGAACATAGTTCTTCTAGTCTGGAAGATAAACTGCCCATTGGTTCCAGGAGCAACAAAAAAGGAAAACATGGAGAAAACACTGGTGAGAATTTGCAGAATTTATTTTAGGTTAAAGAATGCATGATGTTTACAGACAGACCTCTAAACTACCAAGTGAAACAGGTTTATGTCAAAGATTGTAGCCATTGTAGATCTTTCTGAAGAACCAAAAGTTGAAGTAGTGTTTATATAACACAAAGAAAGAATGTGTGGCCTAGTACCTCATAATGCTGACATGCTTACTTTCTGTATTGTTTAACATAAGTAATCATTTTAATTTGCAATTACAGGGTGACTAGATTTCTGTGAACAGTTAAAGTATCTGTCTGAGAATGGAAGAAGGTTTCTTTCCTTTTAATTTCTCCAAATGTTTTGGATTTTTAATACCATGACTGGAATGGACTCCATTCCTGAGTCAGGGTACAGTTAGAGTTCATAAAATTAGTATTGCTTCAGTCTTTAATGTTATCCATGAGTTCTCTTCTCATCACCTGTAATATACCTAGAATTGCCTCCTCTTGCACTTCATATGAGGTTATGCGTATTGGCAACATATTTAAGTATACTTAAAAATTGTTCTTTAATATTCCTGTGGTTTCTATTAATATTAAAACTATCTATGTGTCTTTACCCAGCATTGTTCTAGTTTCTGCTTGCAAATCCTGGTATTTTATGATTTTGTGCTTCTCAGTACATAAAACACTATAATCATTGGGCGTAGCCGTTTCAGTGACTAATGCTACTATTGTCCTTTTTCTTGAGCTGCATTGTCTGGTTTTCTTGCATCTATATTCTTAACTGTTGGTGTTAGGTGATCCATTGTCGTCCAGACTTTATCAACAATCAACAATATTCAGCTAATATTACTGCCTCCTTTTCTTCACCCCTGTCATACAACCACATACCAGTACCATACTCCTCTCTTTTTCACTTCCCAATCTCATCAGCCCTAACATCCCAACTCAAAACTGTATACAGGAACCCCCCCAACCTGAATTTAACCTCTCCCCTGTCTCCACTTCCTCTGTTAAAATAAATCCTTCTAAATCTAAAACCTTGCTCTAATTCAGCCAACAAATTCCTGCCAAATTCCTTAAAATTGCAGTGGATGCTGTAGCTTACCCTATCAGCATCCTAATTAACAGGTCCATCCAATAATCCTACGTCCCTTGCCTCTGGAAAAAAGCTATCATCCTGCCCCTTCATAAAGATGGACCATTCTCTGACATTTTTAATTTTCGACCCATTGCTCTACTTTCCCCCACCTCCAAAATTCTGGAAAAATGTTTCCAGAAACAACTTCTGCAGTACCTTCTAAACAATAACATCCTCTCCCCAATCCCACATGGATTCTGTCCTGGGCACAGTACATCTACTGGCCTAATCTCTTTCTTAGATATCATCAATAAAGCCCACGACTCAGGTCTTACAGTATCTGCTGTCTTTTTGGATCTATCAAAAGCATTTGATACTATTTCTCATTCCATCCTCTTAGCCCAACTGTCTTCTATAGGATTATGCTCCCAGTCACTCAACTGGTTTAAAAGTTATCTCTCAAACAGGCAACATGCTGTTAAATGGCATAACTCTATCATGCAGATGACTTGACTATAGTTTGCTCAGCTCCCAATCCCATCATACTACAACAAAATACCCAAGCTGCCATCTTTACTGTGGAATCCTGGCTCCATAAAAACACCTTTCTCTAAATGCCAAAAAAAAAAAGACAAACTTATTTTGTTTACCCCCAAAAGAAATACATCTATCAACAAAGTAGACTTCAACATATTCTCATCAAACTCCAGAAAAATTGAATTAGTAGCCAGCACTAAACTGCTAGGAGTCATAATCGACGAAGACCTAAAATTTGATCTGCATATCCAGTCCATTATAAATAAAACACACAAAAAACTAGGACTGTTATACAAGCATAGTTGATTCCTCTCCTTATCAACTGAAGAAGCATTAGCACTCTCTTATTTACTACCCTCCTTAGACTATGGTGCACCTTTATTAATTAATTTACAGTCTGTTTCAAAACTAAAACTAGAATCCGGTTACAATAAAATTGACAAAATTGCTACAAATAACCATCACTCTTCCCATCATTGTAACACAGTAAGAAAACTTAAATGTCTCGAATTTCCCCGCTACTTGCTATTCCTTCAGCTTACCACTACACATAAACTAATTCATAAACCGCAAGACTGCCCAGCCCTCAGCTCCTTAATCACCACTTACACTCCCCTTAGACCACTACAATCAGAGCACCAATATTTTCTCCATATTCATAAATCTAGCCTAGCAGCAGGAAAGCTTCTATACTCCTGGACCATAACTAAACTATGGAATAACCTTTCATCTTCCATTCTGCAGCGAACAAAGTCCTTCTGGCTTTAAAACTGCTCTACAAAAGCACCTTTTCTCTAAGTGGATATGTAACTGCTCTACTGGGCCTTCCACTACACATTATGCAATCACCTGATTTCCCTATGCTTAACTATTCCTGCTCCTATACTAGCCCCACTCTCAAATTCTCTCTTCTCTCTCTTGTTTTTTGTGTTTTACTTCAGTCTGCCTAACCACACTAATAGCAGTCTATTGAAGTGAGACCTTCCTTTGGGAAATCCCTGTAAATAAATTTAACCCGCTGCAGATTGAATTTTCTATAAAACATTGTATTTCTTCTATACTTATCTGTCTCATATTGTGTAACCACTTATAAGCAAAACAGAATTGAGATGTTTATGTCTACTTTTGAAACTACTGAATTTTGTTCTATCTTAAGCCGTACATATGTTATTTTTGGACTTCTGCTGATTTTTATACTAGTCTGGATGTTTTTTTTTTTTTTGCTTCTCAAATGTTTGTACTTTTGAAACTTGTATTTAATTGTTATTGTAATATTGGAGCTTTTCTCCCCGGGCCTCCACTGAAAATGGGCTCATTCTGGCCCAATGGACTTTTCCGGTAAACAAACGTCAATAAATAAGTAAAATAAAATCTTTGTCAATAATGCTTTGTGATTCATGTTTCCATTGCCTGTCATCTACTTGTATATTAAAGTGTGTACACAGTCCCTAATGCAAATGTCCCACCACATTAATGTGCCTTTCAGTATACAGACCATCAGCCATAAGTGTATTACCGTCATCAATGAGTTGTGCAACTGTTTACAGTTCTGTATTACAGAATCTGCATTTGTCCGTTTTTCCTTTTTTTCTGTAGACTTTGTAAATCAGTGTGTATGTTGTTCATTATCTAGAGATGCAGTTATTAGCATTTCATCTTTTGCTTTATATTCACCTTTCCTTAACCATGCATACATCAAATCTTGATCAGCATGTGGTTGAGGTTTCCCGAAGATATTGCTTGTTTAGTCACACTCAGTAGACCAAAGTGACAACTTGCTGATAATTGTTATGTTGAGTCCACATCTGCACCTGCCATTGTTTGGACTATCTTTACCTCCTATATATAACTAGGTGAGGTCACTAAATTTTCAAGTAAATTATATCACTGTTGAGCATCCTCTTCTGTTTCCATTCCTGACTAAATGAACTGTGGTCTATCTTGCTCTGACAAAGCAATTGGAAAATGTGTGGACAGCTAATATTTAGGAAGGGATACTACTAGAATAGGTTGTCTGTGTAGTATTGCCTAGTTACATAGTGGGAAACTTGTTGGTCAGATGAGTTCCTGAAGAAGCAGTTGGATCTATGTGCAGCTAAATTTACTTTTTGTCGAGTTAGTCAAAGACTAGTCTGAAGAGGTGGTGTGGTTTAGGTTCATATTTTCTATCTGCACAGCTCACATGCCAGCATAATTTACAGAAACAGCTTTAATCTTTTCTGAGGCTGCCTCTGTATTTTTCTTAGCAGTAGATATTTCATCTTCAGTGCTGTGAATTAATTCTGTGGCTGCTTTCTTTTTGTTTTTGCTATAAAATTATTTAGCAAATTGTTTGTTTTAGGAAATTCCCTAAAATAATAGTAATAATAATTAAATAACAGTTGGTTGAGATTTGCAAGTGATTTGTTGGAGGAGCATTTCCCTGCACACAAATCTTGCATATTTAATAGTAGGGTAAGTGATAATAACACTTCTAAAAGTGTCAGTGGATATTGGGTACTGTATGGCTTATAGCTTTGTGTTGTTTATTTTTCAGAACAGTACTACTGAATTTTTGCAACTGCGGTGGTGGTGCTGCAGTAGCATTGTCGCCTCATAGTAAGATGTTGTCCTGTTCGATTCTCAGCTAGAGCGTCTTCTGTGTAGAGACATGCGTGAATGGGCGTACCATCGTTGAAGGTTGTGCGTCAGGGCCGGCAACCTGGCACGTAAAAATCTACTGCCAATCATTAGCGGGCCCCCTAATCGGGAAAAGCCGAAAGACAACTACTGAATTTTTGCAGCAATCACTTGGTGCACTGTGAGAGCTTTAGGGGACTGGATCTATGTGAACATCAGAAGTAAATTACAATAGACCATTTGGAAGTGGATTTTGGGAACCGTCTTCCCTGTTCACTCATTTATTTGTAAGTGGTATAGGTGAAAAACGTATCACATCTTAACCTTCCATTTCCAAAATGTTGAACACTCGATACCTCTCACAATGTGGTACAAATGGGAAAAATGTGGAATAATTACTGACAACTTCAACTAGGAAGCTCACATTGTGGTTATTAGCTGATGCATCATGCTGAAAGTGTTTTTTTTGATGAATTAATATGATTTACTATTGATCAGTATTACTTGCCATGGATATCTGTACCAAACCCTTTCGATATGGAACAGTGTAAAACTCAAAAAGAGGAACGTTCGTCATAATGAGGTACATTTTGAAAGGTATGTAGGGAGAGTAAAGGAAGATTGGACTGCTCAGTGAAGTAAGTCATACCTGTTTAAAGGGGATCAACAAAGAAGTTTGAAGTGTGTGGATACTGAACAAAGTGAGTTTTTATTTACATATTAGAAGTATTGTAAGGCTATAGTAAATACAGTACTTATTACTTTACAGAGGAGAGATTCCTTGATTAAATAGGCTTAGGAAGATGAAGAAAAGGAAGACAATAAATGATGCTTTGCAGTGCAGATTGTGGGACACCATTTGGTTAAGAAATAGAGTGCGAGTTGTGATGCCTATGTAATGTTGTGCAAGTTGTAGGAATAGCTTAATAGATTTGTAGTCTAGATACAGAAGAGATGGGGACAGACATGAAGAATGGCATCTAGGGCTATTGACGCATTGAAAAGATGATTAGAAAACTCTTCTTTTGCCGAAGTAGTTTGGGTATTAAGTTACAGTTAGTAACAGAGAATATGAGTGACTAAGGGAAAAAGACTGACATGAGACAAAGTAGACTCTGAAAATCTCTAGTGGAATGACCATGCAGGCAGCTGCTAGGAGGGAAAAGCAGCAAGAGGAAATGCATGTTTGCATAAGTAACTTAGTGAAAAGGTCAGTGAATGAGCTAAGAATATGTTTATTAGAGAAAGTGAGTACCGCAGGAAGGTAGGAAAGTGGTCTTTCCTAATGTTATTAGTACCTAAAGTTAGTAGAAGGAGAAATGAAAGAATCATAGCATATAATGAATAGCTGAAGAGTGATGTAGGGAGCAGGATTTTGAGGTAACAGAGGAAAAGGGACATTCGATGAGGAACTGCTTAATGACTGGTTGCACTTTCATAAAGAAGGAATATAAACACGTGAGGAGCTTGAACAATATCTTAAAATTAAGGCAGTTTTAAAATGTACAGTGTTATTGTGTTAGCTGTAAGAGGAAATGATAAGGATTTAAAGCAGAAAGGGAAAAACAGGTGAAGGTAGAATCATCAGAAGTGAGGAAAAGGCAGAGTGAAAAAGGCTGGATTATAGCATTGCATAATGCATATAGTCCAAAAAACAAGATACTTGAGTTGCATGCATTAATTTTAGATGGAACTGATGGCAATATGCATTACTTAAACATGGACAAGCTTCTATAGAGAATCAGACATGCAGATTTCTGTTTATAGACTACATAGGCTGAAAAGGATAGGAAGATATGGTGGAGCTGGCAGTATATGAGCCGGAAAGGATAAAGATAGTAGCTTGTGGGAGAAAAAGAAAATTATCAAATCACATTTGACTGACTACATAAGCCTATTTTATCCCTAATGTAGATCCATAAACTCTTCAATCCTCCACTGCTGCACTTAGTTTTGTGTCATCAGTGAAAAGGTTGACTCTGTTCTCTCTTCCCATAGATATGCCAGAATGAACCCAATGAAGAGTACTGTAAGAACAGTACCTGCATTTACTGTATATACTGGTCATTTTCTTCATTCATGCCATTGTAACTCACACCACAACCCCTCTGCTTACTATATTCCAGCTGTGTAGTAGTCCAGTGTCTTAGTCTTGATTTACCCCAGTCTTTACTGTGATTAGAGAAGCCAACAGAGTGGGATCAAGTCAAAGGCCTATCTGAAGTTCAGATAGACCACATTTAGTGGCACTCGTGGATTTTCCTGCTCCATCCTTGTACAGAGATAAAAAACTTGCTGTCTTCTGGTCCTTAAGTGCTTCTGCATTGGCCATTCATATGTTGAGACACAGACTGGCAGTTCATTTGCTTATCTTCCTTTGAATAAACATTTCCCTCTCAACTTCCTACTTCTCAGTACTTGTGTCTCTTGACTTCATGCTCCCTTTCAAGCACAACACCTTCCCCATGGTTTTCTTTTTAGGGACTGAAGAAAAATGTCTATTCAGTACCTCTTCCTTTCCCCCCTTTAGTAGATCTACCTCACATTTTTGCTCAGCTTGAAATAGGTCTGATTTTTCATTATTTTTCTGCTGTATACCCAAAGTGGCTTTATTTCTCCCTTTTAACCCCCTTCTGCCATCTCTTTGTTCCAACTTGTGACTTTGCTATCCTCAACTCCTTTATTGCCCTTTTGTTTGCCTTCATGTATTGTGACTTCTACCTCTTGCATCTGCTATATTGTGTCCAAATCACTAACCCCATTTTCCTGTATAGTTTCAGGAAACATCTTAAGGTTTGCTGTATCAGAGTTACATTACCAGTTCTCTGTATTACCCTTTGGGTTCTCCACAGCACCTCGAATGTTCACAAAGTTCCTAACCCCAGTGATGGCTCATTGCAGATTCAGGTCATCCATATTTTCCTTATTTAGATGATCTACTTATTTCTACAGTCTTTTCCCAGATGTTTGAAGTACTTAACAAAGATGTCCAACCTCCTGTCACATCTGGGATATCACTTGAATCTACAAAAGTCTTGTCTCACATGCCCTCACAAAATTGTCTTTTTAGGTTGTCTGACAGATACAGTCGGGCTAACTGCCTTCCTTCCAAAAGAAAATTCAGTAGCTTACCAGCAGATCTTTCTTAGTTTTCTCAGAAGCTTCAGGCTTCTGCAAGCAATTTTTCAGGTTTCTAGGCCTCATGGCTTCCATGATTCTCATGATGCCATTTGCCAGATACCGCTGGATTTTTCTCCTGTGTAACTTAAAAAAAATATCAGCATAATCTGTCTCTCTCACATTTTTCCAGAACTACTCTCCTAATACTCAAAAGTCTTTCACTGCCATTGAATCATAACTCACAAATGCCCAACTCTTTCTGAATCTCCTTCCCAAAAAAACAAACTTATTAGTCTTTCACCCCAAAAATACCACCCACAGCTCTGACCAGTTTAACATCCACTCAGCTGACAACACTACCACTGAAATAATAGAAGACACAAAATTACTTGGTGTAATTATCGATAACAAGCTCACCTTTAACTTTCATATCCAGAAAAACATATAGAAAACTCAGAAAAATTAGGCCTGCTCTACAGAAATAGACAATTCCTTACCACATCCACCAAGACCTCCCTGGCAAAAACTTTTCTGCTCCCCTCCCTAATTTATGGCTCTATAATACTAACCAGCTTGCAAAACTTCACCATGACAAAAATGGAACAATGCTATAACAAAGTTTGCCACAAACTCCAAATACCACACACACCACTGTAAATCAGTACGTGAACTAAACTGGCTTGAACTCTAAAACCAACCAATATATATCCAGCTATCCACTATGCACAACCTAATTTACAAACCTACAGCCTGCCCCAGACAAGATTGTCAAACACTACATACCAAATAGAACCCTTAGATCAGAGGAAAAAACCTCCTTGAAATCTCCAGACCTTCTAAAAGACCATGCCATTGTCTATACTTGTACTCTGTTTCTAAACTATGGAATTCTCTGCCTTCAGCCACCAGGTCAACCCCAAGCCTACTACTCTTCAAAGCTTCTTAAAAAGCACATCTAAACAGAGCATGGCTCTGTACATGTTTAACTCCAGGTTAATCCCACTCTACCTCAGCTTCCTGCACCCTATCTCCCCACTCTTCTTTTTCTGTTCTGTCTCTCTTACCCCCCATTATATCTATGAAGCTTCCCCAATTATATTTCTCCTCTCACCAAACCTTGGTCTATACTCTTCTCCAGTCCGTCCACTAAATCTATAATTCTCAAAACTGCAATGCTGTGTTTTCCCTTCTCTAAGTAAAGCTATATATATGATTTACAGTAAGCCTATTCACGTGTCCATATGATTCCAAGTACATTAATTATTGTGTTCTCACAAAGTCTGTTGTAATACATCCTAATGTTTTTGAAATCATTCAGACTTTTAAGTAAAACTCTTAAGTAACTGTGCATTCTTAAGCTTTAGTCTGTTTTTGATTTATGTCATAAAGTCTTAACTAACATTCTGTTGTAAAAATTGTGATCTATATGTGTACTGACCTAAATATATAAATGTGGAGCTTTTCTCCCTGGGCCTCTGCTGAAGACGGGTTCTGTGACCGAGTTGGACTATCCTGGTTAACAAATGTTAAATAAATAAATAAATTCTTGGACCCAGCACCTACATCCCTTGGACTTTCAAATTCCTGTGATGAGGTTTGTGAGTGGAGAATTGCAGTGGTGGAGAGATCAAATGGCTCTCAATCCAGAATTATCTTTCTGTGTTCCAACCACAGGTCAGTCTGCCCAGACTGTCTCTTCAGATCATGCTTGGAGTACAGGTTCCATGGGAGTAAAAGTGCAGGGTCTGTGGGGCTCTTTGGACAGACCAAAGCACTTGACTGTCAAGTAAATGCTAGTGATGATTCATTCTTTGAAAACTCTACATCATCTCTGGGCTCTGATGCCTTTACAGGAGGTTACAGGCAACTCGGCAGTGATGTGGTATCTCAAACATGGGGATACAAGATTATACCCTCTTTGCTAGTTGGCAATGATGGTTTGGGGGTTGACTCTTCGGCCCTCCTACATTCTGACAGAACAAAACATTGGGGCAGACAAACTCAGCAGATCCTGTACAGACACTCACAAGTGGAAATCAGTACAGACATGTTTCAGGATTTGATCTAGATGTGGGTAACACCTCAATTAGATTTGTTCACCTGTTTACAAAACAAACATCTAGAAAGATTTTGTTTGAAAACTCCATACAGCCAAGCATGGAGAACAGATGCCCTGTCATTCCATTGGTCAGGGATGTTCCTCTATGCTTTTCCACTCTTTACAATAATTTTTAAAGTTTCAGAAAGAATTAACAAAAATCATAGTGGTGTCTTCCTTTTGGGCAAACAAAATTGTTTCTCCATTTGTCTGGAATTGCCCAAGGGCAATTACCACAAACTTCCTAACAGATTGAATCTACTCATATAGCACAAGGGAAGTTTTATACACCCTGACATCAAGCAACTACAAATGATGGCCTTGATGATTCAATGTTTGTACCCTCTAGACACCTTTTTCATGAAGACATGCTGCAGGTACTAAAGGAGGTAAGAAAACATGCTACAGGAATGTGTAATAATAATAATAGAATATGTTGGCAAATGGAAGAGGTATTCTAGTTGGTGCCTTGCCAATCATAGGGGTCCTGAAAGGTAAGTAGCACCTCTTGTTCGCAAATATTTGTGTGAGCTACTTAAAGATGGCTTGTTGTATGCTTCCATCAAAGTGCATCTTGCAGCCATCTCAGATTGTCTGCCTATGGATCCTCCCCCTTTCTTCTATGTTTGTGGTCAAACAGTTTCTGAAAAGAATGTTGCACATGAGTCCCCTTGTGAACAAATTACTCCTCCTCCTCCTCCTTGGAATCTCAGTTTTGTTCTGTAACGTTGGTCTAACTAAACATCTGCAATTATGGTAACTTATCTGCAAAACTGTGCTTTCTCTGTTTACAGCAGCAGTTGTGGTGCTCATGGAAGTTACTGTGGGGGTTAGCAGCTCCAAGGGGTAGGGATATCTCTTGGGTCTAAAAGACTGGTCTGTTCCCTACTGTCTGACTCTCACTTGTCTCTAGGGAGTAACTGAGCTGATGAGGCTCTCTAGTCAGGACATGAAGGGATGTTTGGGCTGTTGTCTGGACTGGTAGTTGCTGTGTTGTGTTGTGCTGTCACCCTGTGTCAGTAGGGAAAAGGAAGGGGAGCTACCAGGCAAGACCGTCAGCAAAAAAACTTTTTTTCTCAAAAGTTGCTGTATGAAAATGAATGTCTTTCCTAAATTATTTTACAATTTAAATTACTCTTTGCAAGCAGTTCCTTTTTTGTTCATATGTTACATACCAAAATCAAATTTTTGTGGTACTCTGAATTTCCCAAGTTAAGATATAATTGAAATCGCAGAAATTTTTTGAAGTTCTGAATTTTATGACTGACAGATCTGTTCAGACACACCTAAAGTTAAGAATTCGGGAAGTAACTTTAGAAAAATAGACATTAATCTAGTTGCTTTTCTGTTTACAAAAAGGTTTTCAATAGGAAGTAACCTAAGCACTTGAAAGAACAGAAACAACCTGCTACTTCCCTATGTATGTTTTTTACTTAAGAAATTAGTGAAGGTACATGGTGTTACCCATGTTCTTTTCACTGCCTATCCCTACGGTTATAAGAGTTATGTTTGTTACCCTGTGGATTATTTTTATCTTTCCATCACCAGCTGGACAGCCTTGTTAAAAGATTGATGGTTTATACCTGCTTTGTCATAAGATTATCTTCAAGTGGTTATGCCATAGCTTTCACTTCCATTCCAGTATCCAGAACCCCTTCCTTCTGTTTTTTCTCTTTTCTGGGATCAGGTTTATCTTTCAATGTAAATAAAGGACAGTAATTTGAGTCCTACTTTCACAAGAAAGAGCAGTTTTTTTACCCTATGGTTCTCTGCCATTCTTCTAAAATAGTCATCCTTCAAACCTGTTCTTGCCATCACAGCTTTAAACAAGTGTGTCAAAGTAAATAAATTCAGAATGATTTATAATCTTTCCATTATTCCACAGCAGTCATAGTTGATGACTATGATTTGTAAATGTCTGCTTACATGTATCAGTCCACCTATGTCAACATTAAGGTGGTCACTATTATTTCTGTTTCACAGCCCTTCCCTTTGGCAATGCTGCTGCATCAAAGACATTCACTAAGTGAATGGCTTCAGTCTTTGAACATGTCAGGACAAAATTTATGCTTATTTTTCTATATATGAATGACTATCTTGTGGGCTCAGTGTCTCCAGCATGCTGTGCACAAGAGTCACTGTAAGCTTGAGATGACTCTTGCTCCAGAGATTAATTTCATAACCATACAGCATGTGCAGCACTTTTTTGTGCTACATGACAAAGGCAACAAAATAGTGAATTCCTGTGAGCATTTCCAAAATAAAGACCTCACTTCAGCGAGATAGCATCTCAGGACTCTAGGGTACATAGTGTGTTGTACAACTGCAGTTCCCTATGCAACACTACATATATGGAAACCCAGTGGGCTTTTAGGGCATTTTTTGGGACCAGTAACAAAGGTTTTCATTGAGATTCTTTGTGAAAAGAAATCTGTTACAGATTTGCTTTGTGGATAGATCACTATAATGTTTACTAAGTTCTGTTCACACTCCTAATTCCTGCCTCACAGTTTAGTACCACTGAGGTCTCAAACAGTGCTTGCTTATCCATTAGTTAGTCTAAGTTTGGGGCAGATGCCTCCATTACTGTCATAGCAAATCAGCATAAAGATATGGATAAAATTACTATCTTTAAAGACCATCCTCAAAGTGGTGCAACCAGGCTGTGTCTTTGTCAAAACATACAACACTACTGTCATATTACAGCTGAACAAAGAGGAGAGGAGAGACACCTTCCTTCCAGCTTTACATTTTTTCATTAAAAAGTCCTGGAACATGCACTGCAGAATGCTGTAATTCTACAAACATTGTATTTACCATAGTCATACTGAGCAAATGTATTTCAGAGGCATTTGAATGGAAATTAAATACAAAGGTGTATTCAGCACTGTATTACAGAATGGGGTCATCCTCAGATAAACTTGTTTGATTCTCAAGAAGCTGCACAACTACAAGTGGTCTGAATTTGAATCCTTTATATTTGAATCCTTTAGGACAGGGCATGGCAGTGGATGCCTTTTCCTTCAGTGGTAATCAAGGTGTACATTATACATTTCATTTACAGTACTCTTGCAGATGGTGTTATTGAAATAAATGCAGGACAGAGAGCAATGTATTTAGATGGCCACAGCCTGGCAAAGGCAGCCACTATTGTGATAGATTGCCCAACTTCCATGAAGATTAACAGATTTATTTACCCTCCTATGCAGAGAGGGCTGTCTCCTCTATCTCACTTTGACATATTTCAGGCTGATGGATTAGGTGGTTTGTCCTTAATACCTGGTACCGAAACCTTGTCAAGAGATGTATGACAGGTATTAAAGGAAGCAGGGAGACAATCCACTAGAACAGTCTTATTTCAATAAATGACATACATGTCTAATTAGGGTTGCTAAAGGAATATTTCCCACTTTTTTGTTCAGCTTACCTGAAATTTTTAAATTATTTATATTCCTCATATACTTCAGGACTGGCCAACTCCTTCATTGAAATACATCTGGGCACGTTGCTAGTATGCATAGGGTGATCAGCTCCTTTGACTTTTTTATGACCAGCTAAACTACTTTTGAATAGAACTTTATATTTAAGATTACTTAAATGTAATAAAGCTTCTGTGGGTGAGCTAAAGTGTTTGTCATCACAGTTAACTTATATGATATTAGATGTTCTTCATTCCACATTGCTGCAGTCCTAACCATTGGGGTAGTCCGCTGTCCAGTCGGCCCGAATACCAAAGTATATGGCTGACGTCGGTCAAGGCGCATTAGACTGACGTCAGGACGTCAGGGTACTAATGCGCATGACCGACGTCATATCCTCAGTCTTTTTTGCCGCATGGTCCGATGCAGAAGCAGTTTTGCGAGTGCAGGTTGGCGTTCTGAAATATTTCCGAAGTCGGAGTTTCAGACCGAATCAAAGTTGGCTAAGTACCCCGTTGGGGAACATTTTGGTTTTTTCTTGCCTCAGTATTTAACCGGATGTCAGAAAAAGTGAATAACTGTATTTCTTGTGGGAAGCAGATACCTCATAGGGATTACCATACTCTGTGTATACCTTGTTTAGGCCTGAGCACGACGTTGTTGGTTGCCGCTCTTGTGCTAGATTTAACAAACGCACTATTAAGAGAAGGTTAGACTGTGCCAGGTTAGTGTTTGGGAAGCGTTGTAATTACAAAATGCCGTCGGCTGCTCCGACGCCGCTTCGTCAAAAAGCGCAAAGACAAAACAGCAAAGCCTAGGGTTGATGAACCGCAGTCCCGGACGCCGGTTCTTTAGAAGGCTCAGGTGAGCCAGAGGTTTTGCCAGGAGTTTCTTTGGAGTCTCAGGCAGAGACTTTACTGTTACAGGATGTGCCCTCTCAGGAGGTAGGCCAGGGTGAGGGGCCTTCTCAGGTAACTGTTCTTCCCTCTCTTCCCAAGGTAGTTAGAGCTTCTCCTACTGTTTCCAAAACTTCTTTGAGAGGTAGGCCAAGTTCAGCTTCAGTGGGGCTTCTCCTAGCACTTCAGGTTCTGTGCCTAAGAAACATATGCTTAAAATGGCAGAGGATTTAATTACTATGATTAGAGGCTCTATGCCCCCTCCTGATAAGAGGCCTAGGGTGGAACCTGAGTTTGAGAGTTTTGAACGGTGTTCAGAGGCTTCTGAGTCTTCTGTGGAAGACTTGCAGGAGTATCCTCCTTATTCTGATTCTGATGTGGATGATTCCACTCCTACAGCTTCTCCTCCTGAGGATTTCTCATTTTCAGAGACTCTGCATTCCATGAGGGAGCACTTTAAATGGGAAGGCCAAGATTACTCTGATTCCAGGAAAAGGCTTAGGGAATTCTTATTTTACCCCAGCATAGGCCCTTAGCTATACCTCCTGTGTTGAATGTGGTGGAAGATGTTTTTGCAGAGGCTTCCCTGAACCCTGATTCTTTGCCTCCTGCCCCTGTTAAGCCTGATAGGTACTATAGGGTGCCTGAAGCTCATAAGTATCTGTTTAAGAGTCCTAGGGCAGACCCGGAAACTGTTTCTCAGGGGCCTAAGGGTGTTAAGGCCTCTGTTGTTAAAAATCCTGTTCCCACTGATAAAGAGGCAAGAGCTTTGGATAGGTGGGGAAAGAAAGTGTATACTTCTTCCACTTTAGCCATGAGAGCATTGAATTGTCAGTTTCACATGCTAAAATATCAAAATTATCTCCTTTCACAATTGAAATCTAAGGTGGATGCTTTGGCGGAAGGTATAGAGTGTAAAGAGTTGCTGGATTTAGTTCATGTGTCTGAACAAGTGGGTAAGCATTCTTTGCAATGTGGTTTTGATGCTGTGCAGGCCTCCTCGAGGGTGGCTGCCACTAGTTCTGTTCTTCGCAGGCATGCCTGGTTGAGGGATCAGAATTTAGCAGAGCATGTTAAGACTAGGATTTTGGATGCTCCTTTACAGTCTGATGTGTTATTTGGTTCGCCTGTGGAAGCAGTTTTAAAGAAAATGGAGGACAAAGCTAAGTCTATGCAAACTGTTAAAGATTTTTGCAGGTGCAGCCACCAAGTTTAGTAGAAATTGGCCTACTAAGGGATGGACATATCCTGCTTATGATTCCCAGTCTAGGGGTAGGTCTAGACGTGGTAGGGGCAGAGCTCAAGGTTCTTTTAGGCCTAGAACAGGGGGTTCACCTGCTCAGACTTCTGGTGAGGGCAGGGGTCAGTCCTTTCGTAAACAGACCCAATGACCTGCCTTTTCAGCTGCCAGTAGATTCTCGTCTGGCAGCTCCTTTGGGAGGAAGACTGTCTCTTTTCAAAGAAAATTGGGATTTAATCACTCAAGACAGATGGGTGTTGGATATCATTCACCACGGTTACAGGTTTTATTTCCATACATTGCCCCCTTTCAAAGGCATGCCAGACGTTCCCCCTCCACAAAGGAAAGAGGCTCACAAACAAATTTCTTTGTTACTCCAAATAGGGGCTATTCAGCCAGTCCCTGTACCAGAAAGGGGCCTAGGATTTTATTCTCGCCTGTTCCTAGTTCCAAAGAAGGGGAACACGTGGAGACCAATTTTGGATTTATCTATCCTCAACACTTATCTGGACATTCCCAAGTTCAAGATGTTGACGTTACAACAGCTTTTACCTCTGCTGGGCAAAGATCATTGGATGGTAACTTTAGATCTCAAGGAAGCTTACCTTCATGTGCCTATAAGACTAAGTTGCAGGAAGTATCTGCTGAGCTGGAAATTCTCATTATCAGTTCTCTGCATTGCCCTTTGGCTTATCTACTGCCCCCAGAGTATTCACAAAGGTTCTGGCTCCAGTGATAGCTTACTTCAGGCTGAAAGGAATTCAAATCTATCCTTACTTGGACGACTGCCTGATTCTGGCTCAAGAAAAGGAAGACCTTCTACAGCATCTGGAATATGTCATAGCAGTGCTAAGATGCCTAGGGTATTCTGTGAACGAAATAAAGTCCAGTCTAGTACCCTCTCAAGACGTGCGCTTTCTGGGTGTGAGACTGAATACAGCAGCCCAGATGGCCTTTTTAACCCCGGACAAACAAAAGAATCTTTCCAATTACTTCCATCAACTATCTCTTCAGTCCGGGCTGACTGCAAGGACAGTCCTTCAAGCCTTAGGGTTCATGGCATCTTGTATTCTGGTGCTTCCCAATGCCAAACTGCATATGAGGAAGCTGCAATGGTATCTCAAAAATGTGTGGACACAGCACTGCCAGGATTTGGACACTGTCATTCAAATAATACCTTGCATTCAAAAAGAATTTTTGTGGTGGGCTCAGGAATGTCACCTAAACAAGGGACTCTCTGTGACCCGGCCAGAGGCGAGTCAGATTTTAACGACAGATGCCTCGGACATTGCTTGGGGAGCTCATCTAAATGGAAAGTGGATACAAGACAAGTGGCCTGCCAGACTACAGCATCTACATATCAACATGAAGGAGATGTTAGCAGTCCAGTTTGCATTAATGGCTTTCAAGGAGTTACTTCTTCCTGGGCAGGTGTTGATTCTAACAGACAACACAACTGTCATGTGGTACATCAACAAACAAGGGGGAACACATTCTTATCCTCTATGCAGGCAAGCAATGATTTTATGGGAGACTGCGCTCAGCTTGCAACTAACTCTTCAGGCAAGGTTTCTGCCGGGAGCACAGAACTCCTTAGCAGATGTGTTAAGCAGGCAAATCATGGATCCCCACGAGTGGAAACTGGATCTTCATGTATTTCAGAAATTGACAGTGTCATGGGGAACTCCAGACATAGATCTGTTCGCTTCTCCACTAAACCACCAGCTGCCAAAGTTTTGCACAAAGGGGTTTCATCACACAGCTTGGAAAGTGGACGCTCTTTCTTTCAGTTGGAAAAATCTTCATGTGTATGCCTTTCCACCTCTGCCTCTTCTCCCAAAGGTGCTCCTAAAGATCAGACAAGACAAGCCAAGGATGATTCTAATAGCTCCAGATTGGCCTCGGCAACACTGGTACCCACTTCTAAGGAGTCTGGTAAGGAAGCCTCCATGGCCTTTACCTTTGATTCCACACCTGTTATCTCAGAGGGACGGTCACCTGCTCAATGTCAAGCTTCAATCTTTTCATCTAACAGCCTGGCATATTCTGTTTTGAAACACAGCAGGTCTCAACTTCCTCAACAAGTTTTAAATGTGATTATGGAAGCCAGAAGACCTAGTACAAGGAAAGTGTACGCAGAAAAATGGAAGAGATTTTTATTTTGGAGTGCAGCAAAGAATTTGGAGATTTCTGAGCCTAATTTGAGTGTGGCTCTTCAATATCTTACTGAGTTATTGGACAAAGGTTTGTCCTTCTCTTCCATTAAAATTCATGCTGCAGCAATTTCAGCTCACTATGATTGTGACCCACCATTGTTTTCACATCCTTTGTTCAAGCAGTTTCTTAGAGGGGCAAAGAATATAAGACCCCCATGTAGAGCTCCTACTCCTGCTTGGGATCTCAATTTTGTGTTGGAAAACTTACTGTACAACCTTTTGAGCCTGCGGCTACTGCTGAGTTAAAATACTTGTCATGGAAGACTGCTTTTTTATTGGCCATTACTTCTGCAAGAAGGGTTTCTGAGTTGCAGGCCCTTATGGCAGTAGAGCCTTTTGATTTTCCATAAGGATAGAGTATCATTACGCACTAATCCTTCCTTTATGCCTAAGGTGGTTTCTAGTGTGGCTTTAAACCAAACTATTCATTTGCCTACTTTCTATGCAGACCCCCAAAACAAGGGAGAAAAGATTTTGCACACTTTAGATGTACATAGGCAGTTACGCTATTATTTAAGCAGGACTAAGGATTTCAGGCAGTCTCAGCAGTTGTTTGTTTCTTTTGCCTTGACTTCTCAGGGCAAGCCTGTGTCTAAGCAAACTATTTCTAAGTGGATTGGGTTTTGCATTTCATTTTGTTATTCCCATCATGGCAAGGAGATTCCAGCTGGGATTAGGCCTCATTCCACAAGGGCTACTGCCACTTCAACAGCATTTCTCAGGGGTGGCAACTAAGGATATTTTGGAGGCAGCTACTTGGAGTTCAGTGCATACTTTCTCTAAGCATTACCACCTTCCTCTCTACTCTAAATCTAGGGCTGGTTTTGCCACAGCTATTTTGCAAGGCATGTTGACAGCTCCTGCTTCCTTATGATTTGCCAGCCTCCCTTACCTCTGCTTTGGGATTCTACCCAATGGTTAGGACTGCAGCAATGTGGAATGAAGAACATAGTACAGTTTTGTACCTACCATAAATGTAGATGTTCGAGGATCCACATTGCTGCAGTCCAATTTACCCTCCCTCCTTCCCTCTGTGTTTAGGGGTTGTGGTGTGGGTTAGGCTATATTCTTGTGCATTTGTATATATTGTATATATGTTTGGTGCAGGGTTTTTGTTGGTGTTTTGGTTTGGGCCTTGTCTTTTTAGGGCCTTCTGACATCTGGGGCAAGAAAAGACTGAGGATATGACGTCGGTCATGCGCATTAGTACCCTGACGTCCTGACGTCAGTCTAATGCGCCTTGACCGACGTCAGCCATATACTTTGGTATTCGGGCCGACTGGACAGCGGACTACCCCAATGGTTAGGACTGCAGCAGTGTGGATCCTCGAACATCTACATTTATGGTAGGTACAAAACTGTACTTTTTGTTACTTCTGAAACTTATTTTCTGGTGGCAGTGACTCTTACTGGAATTTCAAAATTTCTGGCCATAATGTGACATTGGTCCTATTTGTTTTTCACCATAATATCACGTCTTTAAAAACAAGTCCCCCTTTAATACTGAATATTAGTCAATTGACAAATCCAAGTCAACAAGTTGTTCAGTCCATGAAGTACTCATTTAATCAAGGAAATTACTCGGTCATTGTGAGCCAACAGTCAGGTGTTCCAGCAGAACTGACAGCAACAAACAAATGAATGGTGGAGCCAGCGGTGTTTTTTTGCAGGGTAAGTTGAAATTAAGGCCTCAGCAGCAAAATATGGAATAATGGCAATCACAAAGATAGTAACAAAGTGCAATCCTTTAGGTACTCAGACACAGCAAACACAAGTTATAGACATAATTGTCAAAAAAAGCATAGCACAGTTTCATAAATGCCAGTAATAGCTGATTATTATCCAGTGCGTTCTAGACAAATGTAGTGCTTCAAACTCCAAAGCATAAGTAAAATTTCCACATGCAGAAAGAGGTGTGAACAAAGCAAGCAGAAATCTGGTGCAGTGGCTCCAGTGAGAAATAGTATCATGCTCACTGGTGCTATAGGAAGTAATAGAACTCACAAGTGCTCCTGTAACTGTAGTCATTCCAGGTAAGAGCATGCATGCAGTCATTGGTGAACAGTATGAACCCTATACTATTCCTTTCTGCAAAACACCCAGAAGAAGACAGAGACCAGGACCGAGACCACTCATAGTCCAAAAACATTTTCAGTCGAGCAATTGATCAGCAAGTGATGTCAGAAGAATAGAAGTGGATGTCAAATTGTACATGAACCAGAAACACACTTAATGTTCCAGAAAAAGTCGATATCTGCTTTGCCACACCAAGAATAACAATGAAAATCTCAACCACTTAGTTTCACTTGGCAAACAACCACCACTACAATTATTTGTGTCATTTGGAAAGGTACCTAAGGAAATAACATTGGCCTTCAGTCTTCCAAGCCTTTGGTAAAGGACCCATTAAGTTTAATAAGCTTAAAAGGAATCTTAAAAGGAAGCTCAAAGTACACTTTACGATACTAAATGTAGTTCCACAGTTTATTGGAGAAAACAATTAATTCAGAGAATCTTCAAATTTAATAGTATGATAAAAGCAGAAATAGCTAGCACCAGATGAAGTATAGTAAATGTGTGGTCATCTTTTCTTGACAATATGGAAAGATCGGGAAAGAAAGTATTCATCCTAACCCTTCTAGGGTTAAAACACATTGCATAATTAATTTCAAAAGCCAGTTATTTTGTGAATATCAAAATCCCTGCACAAACACATGCACAGACAGGAAAGTATTGGTTAACAAAAGAGTACAGATTGTCAGTATTCAGTGCAAACGCTAGGATACAAATAGAAAATTGAGTAAGTCTTGTTTTTAACCTGAAAGATGGGAAATTGAATATTAGGACAGTTAGTGAGTCCTGCACTTTAGACTTGGACTTGAATCATAACTTAAAAAGAGAGATGCTGACAAACAGTTCTTAGGGTTGAGGAGTAGAAGTCTTTTTTCCAAGAGAAATTTAGAGTCCATGACGATCTTGTTAGAGGAAGTCCATCCTTGTCATGTAGTCAAAACGAAACCTCTAGATTTCAATCAACTTGGTATCTAAAACTTTCCCAGTTTACTAGCCTATCCCCTTTGCAATACTTAGGTTCATAGGTGTGTACTAGACTACTGGCCCTGGAGCCTTTACAAGCCTAGCCCATAGAAGTGCCCTGGCGTCATGCCGCCCAACATTAGTTCCCAGTGCCTCTATCAAGTTGAGCCACTGGAGTGATCCCCAGAGTGAACTTTCTATTTCCCATCCACTCATCAAGATTTCTTTTGAAGAGGGTCAGTGAGGTGCTCTGCTTGACATGTATAGGAAGTCTATTCCAGAGCATGGGCAGTCTCTGGGTTATGAACCTGTCTCTCTAGCATGTTCTGTTGATTGTGGTAATGAGGTTGAGGTCTCTGGAGCATGTGGTGTGGAGGCATTGGGATTTCTTGATATGTAGCATTTCTAACAGAGCTGGGTCAGACATGGCTTTGCAAGTCAAGCAGAGATCACCTCGTAGTAGACAATATGAGACAGAGAATAGCTGGAGTTTTTTTAGTCTGTCTGTTTAGGACATGTGTTTAAGACCTATGATCCTCTTCGTGAGGTACTTTTGTGGCCTTTCCAGCTGTTGCATGTGTCTGGTGAGCTACATGCCAAATGGGGCATTATACTCGATGACTGGCCTAATGAGGGAGGAGTACAGAGAGATAACGACCTCTTTCTTCCTGGATGCAAAACCCTTGGTAATGAGATGTGCCACACAGAAGGACTTTCTAACCACAGTGGCAGTGTGGTGGTCAAAGGAGAGGTTGCTGTCAACCAGTGTCCCCAAATCTCTTATAACGCCTTCAGTGTTCAGTGGGCTCCCATTGATGTGGTAATTAGTGGGAACTGAGTTTTTCCCAAAGGGGATGGAAACGCATGTTTTGGCATTAATCTTAAGGCTATGGTTTCAACACCAGTCATTGGTCTCAGAGGGACTTTTCTGTAGGATGTCTACATCACTTGGGGAGTTAATTATGGCTTCCAACTTGCAGTTGTCTGTGAAGTTGGTCAGCCAGAGTACCTTCATGTTGGCCTGGACTTCTGAGAAGTAGATGCTAAACAGGGAGGACCCAGGACCAATCCCTGTGGGACTCCACTCATGGCAGTCTGACTTGGAGTCTGCTTTCATACTGTGGGTTCTGTGAGGCAATTTGAAACCCACCTAGTGATATAGGGGTTGATGCATAGTGAGTGGGGAATGGTATCAAAGGCCTTGGCCAGATCGAGGTAGGCTGTATGAACTGGCTTGCCCTCATCCACAGCTCTGGTGATTGACTCAAAGAAGTCTTGACTCAAAGAAGTGAACCAGGTTGAGCAGGCATGATCTACCTTTCACAAAACCGGATTGTGTGGGATCTACAGTTTGGAGATTCACTATATCCTTCTTAATTAGGTCTATGATGATGCGCTCCATAGCCTTACATATCAGACTCGTCAGGCTAATATTACGATAATTCATAGGGTCTGTAGTCACTCCCTCTTTATGGAGAGGGATGACTGTAGCAGTGTGACATTTGATAGGGACAAAGTCTGAGGTGAGGCTGTGATTGAACAGTGCACACAGATGTGGTGCCAGTTCACTTTGTAGTTCATGTAGAACACATCCAGGGATATTGTCTGTTCCCATGGAAGCTGTATTCTTGGCCTTAGACAGGACAGCTTTAACCTGTGCTGCAGTAATGCTGTGTACCTGGCATTCCTCCAGTATTGTGATTGGTCCTTTAGGGATGGGAGAGAGGGGTAGAGTTGGCACTGAATCTGTCGGACAGTATGTTGGCAATATCTGTTGGCTCAGTATAGGAGGTACCATTGTGCATTAACCCAGAGCAAACCTGGCTTTTGCTGTGGAGATTCTATGGAAGGCTTTCTGGTTGTTTATAGTGTGTGCCGCAATTCTGCCTTCATAGCTGGCTTTAGAAGTTTTGATGAGGGATCTCAACTTTTTGTTGAGACTAATAAGGGTTTTTTTTCAGTGTTGAGACTCCACCTTTTTCTGCAACAGTTTCCTCCTTCTGTTGTAGAGTTTATTAATGGCAGGGGACCACCAGATTGGCTTCCTTTTTTTGGAGGAGAGCATCTGTTGGGTATGGCTAGTTCCATGCATTTATGTACATGTTCGTACAGTGTATTGGTGTATGAGTTGGCAGTCATGCATCTATTTTCCATTGACATGGGTGCCATAAAGTTAGCCACCTCTGTTTTTAGGAGCCCAATGTCAGCTTTGGAGAGGTTTTTCATGGTGGTTACCTTTGCGGGGGGGGGGGGGGGGGAATTTCCATCGTGATTAGTTTGTGGTCAGATCTAACCAGAGAGGAATTAACTATTGGTGTAGAGCAACAGTTGCCCATGTTAATAATAACCAGGTCAAGGATGTTGCTTCCTCTAGTGGGGGTAAGAATGAGCTCTGGCCCAGGGTATTGGAAGTGATGAATTCCAGGAAGCGTTGGGCCAGTGTATTTGTGCACAAGTAGTTTTCCCAGCTGATGGAGGGGTAGTTGAAGTCGCCTCGTATGAGTGTGTGTGTTGGGTTTGGACCCTAATAGTTTCCAGGGTGCTTAGGAATGTGGAGTGAGAGTCTCTGCTAACCACTTTCGTGTCTGTATCTCTTTTACCGATTATCATGCTGACATCAGAGAACAGCAGCCCCAGGCTGTTATTTTAGTAAAGCATTTTTTTTTTGAGAAAAATATTTTGAATTTCAAACTTTGTTGTAGTTTTCAATTATTTACTCCTGTGTGTCTGTCATCAAGTCTGTTGTTCAGGTCAAATGATGCTAATTATTTGCCTTGTTAGACTCTCTTACTTCACTCTTCAGTAGAAATATTGACATTTTTTTTATTTGTGCCTTGACACTTGCTGCTATTGCTGTTTTTTTTGTTCTATGTATGAGGTATTTTATTTTTATCTTACAGTTATTTGTTGAACCATTTAGTTAGCTTGCTGTTCAGTCCACTTTGTTGTTTTCTGTATAAATTGCTGGTTTGGTGGTTTAAAATCAATAGTGAAACATTTAAGCAGTGTTGTAAGTGCGGACATAAAATTCAAGAGAGATACACTTTTCATAAAAAATGTAATGTGTATGCTTTGTTTAACCTGCAAACTGTGTGTGACAAAAAGACCAAGCTGATTTTGAGAACTTTAAAAGGGAGCTCTGCATCCACACTTGACAAGTCTTCAACCTTAGGCATAGGCTCAAGGACAACCACATCAACCATAAGAACCGAGCTAGAGTCTCTCAATTTCTCCAAAGGTAGATAGAATGCTTAGTAAGAGAAAGACATGAATATAAAAAACAGAGCTGTCAGGAAGGTGAGGCTGATTATTCTAAAGAAGTTTGCCTTCTCTATAAGAAGGACACTGGATAAGAAAGTGTTTCCTCTGTGTTTTACACTGAGGTAAGGTGTTTCCTCTTTGACTCATACTGTGGTAAGGAAAAGTTTACCATCTGTACCTTCTTTTACCAGATCCTTTAATGTCTTCTGTATTAGGTCTGTAACTGTGGACATAGACTGTTAGAAATTTATTTTTGTGGGGGTTGAAGTTTCAGCAGGAAAAGTATCTTGGCTCATCCTTCTGTGATATTATCAGGGTTGACAGAAGCAGTTTGTCTCTTCATTTTTTACTTTTTATTCCCAGATCTCCTAATCAGCAGCTATTCCAGTGAAGGGGTTAGTACCCAGCATGTGTTGACATTCAGAAATGAATGTCAATAGTGATTCTGGCTTCAGGACCACTAGCATTTGGGTTCAATGTCAGTGGCTTCATCACAAATCTTTCTGGGTACCTGCAGGGCCCCAGAGATTGGGGTCGGCCTTGACATTGACTTTGTTGGTGTCTTTGTTGATTCAGCTAGTTCATATTTTGAGACTTTGATCTGGTCCTGGGCTCAGTGGTTCTATTGGCCCAGTCATTCAAAGTCAAGCCATTGAGGTCTTGTTGTATGCCAGTTCTTTCAACATTAGCATTGGCCTTAATGGGCTTCAGTCTTGGGGTTTGGGGTCATTGCTGCACTACACCACGTTACTCATGTTCTAACCCAACCCTACCCTTTCCCATAACCAGTGTTTTGTGTTGATGCTGACTTTGACAACAATGTTGCAGAAAAGACATTTGCACCTTTTTCCATGCTAACATGTGCCTCAGCTACAGATATATTCCTGCCTGCTTGCCCTTTTGCCCACTCATTCTTCTCTGCAGCAGGACTGAAGGTCTAGAAGACACTGGCAGAATCAACTAAACATATCTGGATCTAGTTCAGTTGCTTCCTCTTACTTGGACTCTTCCCCTCCAGGGTTAGGTAAGAAGAAGAAATGCAGGATAAAATACCCAGACTCCTCACTGCAGTATGGATAATGGAGATGTTTTTATTTCTCCATTATCATCCTACTTGCATGACCCCCAGTTTTGTGAGATACTGCAAATGATGAGGCAGAGGGCAGAATGGCACAGACCTCTTGATGTCACCGGAGGGGATCCTGCAAAAGACCATTTGGTCACTCCTCCTTCCTGCTGAGTGGTCCACTCTTTTGGTAAGGTAGAATGTGGCTTCTGTTGTCAGGAACACATGGGGAAAATCCAGAGTTGTAGTACCTGTTCTTAGGAGATCAGACGAGATATTTTCGATTCTTAAGGACTGGAATTGTTGGGGTCAGACAGCAGGCCTGGCTGCATCACTGCAGCAGCCTATACAAAGTCTGCTACTCTGCACAGCCTTCCTGCCCATCCTCTCAACAAAGAATCCTTAGCTATGGTCAATTTAGGAAGTGGACTCACACATCATTGATCTTTACTTTAAAGAAGCAAACTACTTTTGACACATGTTGCACTATTTATTTATTTTATTTTATTTTATTTTACATTTGTTAACCAGGGGTGTCTGACTGAGCCAAAAAAGCCCTTTTTCAGCAGAGGCCCGGGGAGAAAAGCTCCACATAGAAAAATTACAGATGCATTTAGATATTTAGACATAAGTATACACACAAATTACAATAGACTTATTTTTACAGTGGTATGCTGCACATCAACAGTTACAGTGGAGAGAGCAAACAAGAAAATATTAATTTAAAAATGAAGGTAATTAATAGATTTGTAGTGTACAGCTGAAATTTGGAACATAGGTAGAATACATACTTAGTACACAGGTAAAGTACATACACTGTACATTAGCCAGTGTTTGTGAGTAAGAGTGAAAACTATTATCAAGTACTTTAGGTTTAGTATGTGTACCTTATCTGCTTTCACTAGCCTGGGGAGCAATCATGGCACTGCCAACTTTGCTTGAGATGTTACCTAATGAGGTTTTTAAAGGAGGCTTTGGACGATGTGTTTTGTATGCTGGTGGAGAGAGAGTTCCTTTTTTTGCCACTGAACTACTATATAGTGTGTCTCCAAAGCTATTGTAGCTGTTGGTGACTTCTAGTAGTAGTTTGCCTGATGATCTAAGAGGCCTTTTGGCTGAGTGATGTTGTACTAGGTTTTTGAGGGCAGGACACTTATTGAGGAGGTAATAGATAGAATGACAGAGGCAGAGCTGATTGTAGGTTAGGAGATTGGGCAGTTCAAGCCATTGGAGCTTTCTCAAAGCAGTACAGTGATGAGTTCTATATGAGCAATTTGCAGCAAAGCGGGCAATTCTGTTATAGCAGGCTTCCATTTTGCTTAGTTCAGTTTTGTTGGGATTAGAATAGATGGATAGAAGATGGGTGCGAGCGATGGCTGTTCTTATGTTGTTGATAAGAAATGGTTTGATACAGTCGATTGATCTCAGTTTGGCATGTACTTTTTTAATAGTTAAGTTGAGATGACTATCAAATTTTAGGTGGGAGTCTATTGTTATTCCCAATAGCTTAGCCTGTGCCACTGGAGCAGTACCTCTGGAAGATGGCCAATAATATATCCCATTCACTGGAAGAGGTGCGGGGCAGAGATCTCAAGAAGAAGTTAGACTTGGAGACAGTAGCTATATCCTCCATATACAACCTCATCATGCATTTGACACACATTTCAGTAGATGGTACAACTGAGGTAGAAGGCAACATTACAACTGTTTGCAGTCACTCTCAGCTGCAGCTGAATCTTATGGATTTCACTGAAGAATTTGTAACATTTATTCTCAATGTAGCCATGTGTGTGATTGTGATGATTTCACCTTATTTGGTCCAGTAGTTAAGGAGAAATTGGAGTAAACCCTTCCTAACTGTTACAACTTCAGAATCACAACTCCCCTTTTCAAGGATATAGGAAAGTCCACATCATTTGTGGTGCCAGTATATCCAACAGCAACAATGCAATCAGAAATCTGGGAGGCACCAAAGAGACAATGGGAACTTCCAAAATGGATTCTGGTCCAAAGGCAGGAATAATGAACAAAACAGAGACACCATGGCCCTCTGGGGGAAAACAGTTAAACATCCCTGGGGCCTTACTCATCTATCCCACTTTGGAGTCAGTCAGGAGTTAATTGTCCCTCCACTTGACTGCATATTTGGCCATGGTTAAGTGCATAACTTTCATTTCCACTGCAGTTTAATGCTAAATGTATTTAGGCTGCACTCTCAGTGTATGAAGCCAACATATTGTAATTATCTCATGCTTATAGTTTCATAGTATAGTACTAGGCTATCTGCCCTAGGGCATTTGTAAGCCTAGCCATAGTGATGTGGCTTTTGCCACCCCATGAAGTGGTACAAAAATGTACAGAATAAAATTAGAATACTGTGCCTCTGTCTAGTAGTGACACAATGAAGGTCCCCTTATATAATAGAATTAGTTTACTGTACCCCTGTCTAGCAGTGACACAGATGTGACCCCTCGGGTAAACTTACGATATCCCATCCACTCATCAAGATTTCTCTTGAAGAGAGTCAGTGAGGGGCTCTGCCTAATATGAACTGGGATCCTGTTCCAAAGCATGGGAAGCCTCTGGGTTATGAATCTATCCCTCCAGCATGCCCTATTCATACTTGTGCCGAGGTTTAAGTCTTTAGCTCTCGTGGTCCTGATGGATTTGGATCTTTTGAGGTGGAGCATGTCCATCAGATCCTGATTGGACATGGCCTTGTACGTCAGGCAGAGATCACCTCTGAGCAGGCGGTATGCTACTGAATAGAGCTGAAGTTTCTTTAGTCTGGCAGAATAAGACATATGTTGGAGACCCTTGATACTCTTGGTGAGGTACTTTTGTGGTCTCTCCAGCTGTTGCAAATGCCGGGTGAGGTACATACCAAATGGGGCATTGTACTCAATCGTGTGTCTGATGAGGGAGGAGTATAGGGGTACAATGACATCCCTGGGGAGCTTATGTAAAGCTTCTCATGGTAAAGTCATGTCATTAGTTGGAAATTTAGAAGAATGGTTGACTTTAATTGGGGAGGATTATGTAATTTTTACAGGAGATATGCATTTTCTTAATTGAGAATAACTTTTTAAATAGCTTCATGCAAAGTTTACAGGTATATCAGATGGCAATTTCCTCCCAGACTCAGTATTTTATTAGATATTGAGTTCCTGAACTTGCTGAGCTAGTCAAATTATTAACAGGACCCTTTTGACCAGGACAGTCCAACTGCACAAAGCCCCTTTTCAGTAGAGGTCCAGGGAGAATGGCTCCAAAGATATAAAAAACATTTTTACAGGAGTACTATATATATATATATATATATATATATATATATATATATATATGGTTCCCATTCAGAAGCCTGAAACATCATAAGCCTGAAAATCAAAATCCTGAAACCAAAAGCCTGAAAATTCAGAATCCTGAAAACTCAAAATCCTGAAAGCCCAAAATCCTGAAAGACCAAAATCCTGAAACTCAAAATCCTGAAAACACAAATAATGCTAATATGTCACTATAAAGACACTAATATCTACCAACTGACCCTGACCCTAACCCTAACCCTAAGGTCCGTCACTATCGCACACTCACCTGACCCGCGCCCTAACCCTAACTCACTTAAACCGCCCTAACCCCAATATTTGTCACTATTGCATACAAGCCTAACCTGCCCTAACCCTAACTCACTTAAACCGCCCCTAACCCTAAAATAAAACCAACTGCACACTTACCTGACCCCAACGCATGACCTAACACCACAGGGCTAACAATATCAAAGCCACAATGACATCAGTATGTCTATTTTGTGTTTTCAGGATTTTGAGTTTCAGGATTTTGGTCTTTCAGGATTTTGGGCTTTCAGGATTTTGAGTTTTCAGGATTCTGAATTTTCAGGCTTTTGGTTTCAGGATTTTGATTTTCAGGCTTATGATGTTTCAGGCTTCTGAATGGGAACCATATATATATATAAGCCGCTAGACAAATATGAACCAGGAACAAGTAGGAAAAAACTCGGACTCGGACTTCTGAAGGTTATTTTTGGTAGTTGCAATATTGCATCCTCTAGCACGTTACCATTTGGAGCTATTCATTTAAAAGCTTGGTGTTTGGAGCATATTAGTACGCTCGGATCGTGTTCTCGCCTCTGGACCTGGAAGGTCTTTTTTCCTATATATATATATATATATATATATATATATATATATATATATGTAGTCGTGCAGTAAAAAGTTGTGCATACATTTTTTACAGTAACAAAAAGAATGCATACAATAGTTTCACTTAATTTCAGTATGAAGTATCTAGAACAACAAGCGAATCACAACATCGCATTACAAAATATATGTGTATGACAAATAGTTTAAATAATGTCCACATTTTACAGAACTCCATTTAAATGACTCATTTAGCAGTGTACTGTTTACTGCCCTGAATATGAGTAAGTCAGAAAAAGTATTTCAGTGGAAGAAAAGTAGCTACATATCCATGATTGTGTATGTGAAAAAATGGAATTGGTACTATAAGAATGGCACTGGAGTTGCTTGGGCTGTTTTGAAAATGAAGTCACTTGAGTTAAAGAAATTTCATATTCCAAAAACATCAGTATGCCTTACTATGTGAAATTGACACGCAGTTGCTCTGAGTAAGGTACTTATTGTAATAAATAGGTGTAAAATCCTACCTGCTGCCACCAGTTAATATGTGACAAACTGGTGCTGTGAGCTTTAACTCCTGTTCCTGTGCCATCAGTATTTTGATGCTTGGATCCCCCATTATGAAGTTTAACTCCAGTCATTGGTACAAGTGTTTTTTTAAACAGTAACATTTTATTGAGTACAACCTTCTCATTTTTCCAAATTTTCTAATCCCAGTACATGCTGTTGATTTCAGTACTGATAGTTGGTACAACCATTTTATATTTATATGTTTATATATTTATATAAGATAAACTAGTTTTATGTGAGACAATCAGTGCTTACATTTTGCTTTCAATAACTTGCTATTGTTAAGCCTCTAAATGCATGTGTCACAAACTATTCCATCTAGTTTTGATCTCCAGATTGATTTAACATTGCTCCTTGAACAAAAACACTTAAAACACGCAAGTTAACCATTTACAGTATAATTTGAGATCAGGGATTAAATAGTGGGAGTAATATTTTGTTACCACTATGTTGCACATTTGAACAGTTTGACCAATGACTTTATATCCTGCATTTACTTTTTTTTTGTTAAATAGATCTACATGCTATCTGCTTTGCTCTGTATTATTGCCCTCTGCAAACTCAATTTTCATTGCAGCATCCCGTGTAGCCAATTTTTACTAGAGAGGGAAATTTGTTTCTGATCTCTAGTAATTCTCAGTTTCATACTTTTAATCTCTGAAATAATCTTTTTTATTGATGGTTTGTCTTTGGTTTTCCATTTTGTGGTTACAGTTTTCTTGACTATTGACACCAATGATAGCAAAACATCTGCTTCTTTAGTACATGTTGTTTTATACCAAGTCAACTTGAGACTCTCAATATTAAGATTACATTCTCTTCTGAGAATAAGATTTAGCATATTAATCAGTTCATTTTTGTACTGAATCAACTCCTTGCATCCGCAAAATATATGCTTCTAAGAGCCTCTTTTCTGAACCATCACGTATTCATTGATTGTCTCTTGTCTGTGTGATCATTTTTTTCAAATCTTGTAGAGGTACAGAAATATTTGGGCAGACATTCCCATGCAAAAATTCTAATTTTATCATTTAATTGTATAAGAATTGGCATATTTCTGATCTGTAATATCTGTTTAATTGTTCACTCCGTACTGTTTTTGATTTTTTACTGCATTGTCTTTTCAAATGTAGAATTGTCTTGTACTTATTACTTTTTTTCATCTCTGCCATTTCTATTCTGTCCTGAATTAGAAAATCTACTATTTCAATTTTTAACAGATTTACTACCCATTTTCTGCATATCTTCATTCAACTCTAACATTAGACTTGTATATACAAGTTGATCTGAATTAAGTTACTTAAAAGTTTTTCTAACTTCTTTCCCATTTTATCAAGTCCTCTCCTTTTATCATCAGTACCCAAGGTGGTTATTTGTTCTTTTCCAACTATGCATTACATTTTCTTCTGTGTCTTTCTTACTACTGTATATAGTATAGCCTCTTTATGACTGGCACGAGTTATAATCCAAAAGGCAATTGGCTGTAAGGGTATATGGTAAATATGCACTGCTGCCTTGGGTAATGAGTAACATCTGCCAAGCCAAAGTAAGCTCCATATTGCACAGTTAACAGTACAGAGTTATAATCACTGGTTCCCCAGGATTTCACTTACCTTAGACTGACCACAGTATCTTTAAGTACTGCCTTGCAACCAGCAATTAAAACTTGAGCAAAACTGTGCGTATATACACACACACACACACACACACACACACACACACACACACACACACACACACACACACACACACACACACACACACTCTCACACACACATACGCAGCCTTTATCAGCATGGGAGTAAATGTTGACTCTCCAGTACCAGCTCCTTCTTTCCTAAACTTTAATGTATACTTGCACCAGAATCTCCAAGCAGTAGATTGTGCAGTAGGACTAGCATACAAAAAACAAGGTTTAATTTCCATCTCCAAGATGCAATGCATTTCATACTGGCAAATGCGCAATTACATACCATTTTGCACATTTTTTTATATATAACAATTTTGCTAAAAAGACAAGTATAATGCAGCTTTCTTTCATTTCATTTGTATCTTGTTTCTATACAGCTTTAGTACAACTTCTTACATACATTCTTCAAACAGAAGTTTTTTTTCCAATTTTTCAGTTTTTGTCTCATTCTTTTCTAGACTCAAGTGAGTTTTTTTAATTGAACCTTAAAGATGAAGTCTGCTATAAAATTATTTTTTACATTATGCTACACCTCAGTTCCTTTCTTAGAAAAGTCCTCTGAATTTGCACAGACACCATTTCTTTGCTGTATGGTCTTGTTATAGACCTGCATTCCCAAACTCCATCTAAGAGGCTTGTTGTTTTTCCCATTATTTTTATGTAATTACTTTAAGGGATTGTGGTCTTTTACTACTGTGAATTTTCCTATTATATCCTTTGGGTAGAGGTTTTAGAGAGCCAACAGTATGGCTGACTTACTGACTATAGTTTGAAGTACTCACTAGCACAAGAAATTCCTGGCTATAATCAGGACTAGCTAGTAGGGGGTGGTCCACTCAGTGCCACTGTAAATTTTTGGAATGCCTGCACATACACTAGTATTCGGATAACCTTATGCAGCCTGTATTTTCATGCAAGGTGTGTGAGGGAGTGGCTATGGTACTGTAGTAGGGGGAACAGGCTTCCTCTAATACTCTGCTCTTCCAAGATCCATGTCTGCTTTTTGTTAACCAGACTTAGACCATGCATAGATAGCCCCTACTTTGGCAGACTGTGACCAAATGTTGCCCCCATCAACCTGGCAATCAAGTTAAGCTACCTCTGCCATTCTTGCCTGACATATTTTTGTGTTGGCAGTTAATCCAGCCCTTTTTAGTATGTCTTGCACCTCTCTGACTTGTTGCACATATTCCTGCCAGGATCATGTAAAAACGGCAGTATGATCTATGTAAGCTATAGAACAGACCCTAACTTCTGCTAAGATGTGATTCATCAGCTTCTGAAAAAGGTACTGGGGCATTCCTCACCCTAGAAGGCATCTTAGTAAATTCATACAGCCAGGAAGGAGCAACAAATGTTGACCTCTCCCCTGCTGCAGGTGTCATTGATACCTGATATAGCCCTTGGTCAGGTCAGTAGTTGTCAGATTCTTTGCCGTATCCAGCTGCTCTAAAGCTTCATCCATTCTGGGTCCTGGGTGTGCATCTTCTTTTGTATGGCTGTTTAGTTTTTGCTAGTCCAGATGTGACCTGGTGCTCCCATCTTTTTTTGGCTCAAAACAGGGGAGGCCCAGAGATTGATAGAGTATTTATGTATCCCCATCTTTAACATTTCCTGTAATTCTTCCTGCATGGTTTGCTTGACTTGTTTCAATACTCTGTAAGGAGTCTATTTGATTGGTTGGTGAGTTTCTCTATCTACTTGGTGCTGTGCTGGATGGGTACACTGTAATTTAGCAGTGAAAATGTCCCTGTATTCATGTAGCACTGATTGGAATTCTTGAACCTAAACAGGAAATAACTGCAGTGATAGTATGTCATCCACTGAGGTATTAGTTGGAGCCTCATTGAGACTACTATCATATTCCCATCTGATTTTTGGTGTCCCATTTCAGAGATCAAGTCCTAGAGCCCCTTTTACATCATAGGACTTTCATGTTGACATAACCAAGATTGTTGTTTTGCCTGTTGACTAGCAACTTAACCACATAATTGTCATTGTTTACCTTTTGCACTACCATGAAAGGAGTCTTCTTTGTTGTTTGTAACTTTTTCTTCCCAACAACAGTAATGGTTACTGTTGCCTGTTTTCCAACAGTATATTCATGGGCTTGCACTGTCTGGTTATTTCCGACCTTTTTTGCCACTCTGCCTGTACTAGCTGATGTGCACAACCCTATGAGAAACTTCAGATTAGTCCTGAAATTTAAGACATACTGTACAAGGGGCTGTGTGTAAATCACACTGTTCCACTTGTTACGTAGTGCAGGAAAGGGCATCCTCACTCTGCGAATATGCAATCATCCAAAAGGTGGAAACCTGTGGCTTCCTGAGGCACCTCTCCATACACAAAGAAGAGATGGGCATGTGGTTGTCCCATTTTCACTTGAACTCGTCTGCAGATTCTCTTAGCTTAATTTCATACCACTTCACAAAAACAATTGTTTGTAGATGGCAGATGAGGTTTAAAGCTGCTTTGACTTACAATGCTTGCACAAATAAATCAGCAGGACTAGCATAAACTTAGGCCCTGTGTCAGCTGGTAATTGTTGTGGGAAACCCATCCTGATAAAAGTCTCTAGCAGAGGATTTGCCACCTTTTCTGTTTCTGTGCAGAACAAGGCCACTGCCTTACCGTACTTAGTAGCATAATCCACCGCTACTAAGATGCACCTGTTACCAGTGGTGCTGGGGGTATTAAGGAGCTCGACAATGTTCATAGGTTCATGGGAATGTACTAGGCTGAAAACCATCAGGGCCTTTATAAGCCTACCCATGCAATCTAACCCAGTTGTGCCCCTATGTATCATGGGCATTTATTAACAGACAGTATGCTATTTAGGAAGTTTCTAGTGGTTGGTAGGATGGGTATGTTAGATTGGGCATTACTTTCTTCCTGTGTCCTCAGAAACATGGAGGCCAGACCCAGGCTTAATTTCCAGTTTCCTATCCATTGACTAAAGTTACACTTAAATAGGGTTAGCAATGGATTCTGCTTCACATGGATGGATGGGCAGCCTGTTCTGGAACATGTCTGTGGCTACCCACTGAAATGGTTCTTTTATAACTGCCAGTTGTGCCAAAGCATTGCTTACACATCTTGTAGTACACCATTTATATATTTTGCTATGCCTGGCCAATCAACAAGTTTTATAAGCCTCCTTTTTGTATGCTTTATGCACTGATGTAAAAGGAACCTGGTTATGCCCAAAAGCACCTTACTGTACTTGGGACCAGCAGCTGCAATATCTCTATTCCTTTGAGCCCTTCTCCAGAGTCCACTGTCTGAACAGTAATCCTTTGGCCCAGTATGCTAACTTGCCTAGTGTTTGATGCTATGGCATGTGTTCTAACAGGCAAAATGACTTTGATAATTCATAAATTCCAATGCCCTGGATCAACTAATCTATTGTCTCACCAGGGGCTCCAATATCCTAGACCTGGTCATTACCAACATGGGAGCTAGATGCTCCACAACAGTGGTCTGCTCCACACCAGTGGTACCCCTTCATTGGTTAGGTGTGACCATATGCAAATCACCCTTGACATCTACATCCCAACCCCACCCAGTAAGGAAACCTCCGTAAAAAACTTCTCCAAATCCAATTTCATGCTACTCAAGTCAGAAGTGACAAACTTCATGACACCCATGCAGATGGGAGCTGAATGTTCGACTGCTGAATCCTACACTAAGGCACTGTACGTGCACATCCACTTATGCATGAATCGTGCCATCCCAAATAGAACCAAGATGCTCTCCTCCAAAACAAGGAAGCCAGTCTGGTGGTCCCCTGCCATAAACAAACTATACAACAGAAGAAAGAAATTGTTGCAGAAAAGAGGAAAATCCCCGGATACAAAAAACTCTCTTACCAGCCTCAGTAAGAAACTGAGATCCCTCATAAATTCCCTCCAAAGCTAGTTATGAAAATAAAATTGCCAAAAATTCCAAAGACAACCACAAGGCATTCTATAGTTATGTCAAGAATCTAAATGGCAATGCTCAGATATGCTCTGAGCTACAACAGAATGGCATTAAATATACTGATTCCAAGGATATTGCCAATATCCTGGCAGATCGATTTAGTGCAAACTTCACCCCCCCTCTCACCCCCTAAAGGACACATTTCAATTCCAAAAGATTGCCAAATTCTGGTAATCACGGCCACACAGGTAGAAACTGCACTCTCCAAAGCTAAGAATACAGCATCCATGGGACCAGATGACATCCCTGGCTGTGTACGGCATGAACTACAAAATGAACTGGCACCTCACCTAAGTGTCATGTTTAATCATAGCCTCACCTCAGGCTTCATGCCCACTGAGTGGCGCACAGCTACAGTTATCCCACTCCACAAGGGAGAGCCACCTTGGATCCCGGGAACTACCATCCCATCAGTCTGATGAGCCTGATCTGCAAAGGCATGGAACGCATTATCATGGAACTTATAAACAAAGACATTGGCAACCTTCAAACACTGGACCCCACTCAGGGTTTGTGAAGGGCCAATCATGTCTTCTGAACCTGATTGATTTCTTCAGTTCAGTCTCCAGAGCTGTGGACAAGGGCAAGGCAGTCCACACAGCCTATCTGGACCTCGCCAAAGCCTTGGACACCATCCCCCACTCTAGAATCATAAATAAACTTACTAAGCTGGGTATAAATCCCTACGTCACTCGATGGGTTGCCAACTGGCTTACTGACAGAACACAGACTGTAAAAGTAGCCGACTCCAAATCCAGCTCCAGACAAGTGACAAGTGGAGTACCTCAGGGTTCAGTCCTGGGACCGCTCTTGTTTGGCATCTACTTCTCTGAAGTACAGGCCAACACTAAGGAACTCTGGCTAACCACGTTCGCAGATGACTGCAAACTGGGAGCCATTATTAAATCCCCAAATAATGTGGATATTCTACAAAAGGACCTTACAGAAACAGATGCTTGGTGCCAGAGCCATGGGCTGAAGCTTAATGCCAAGAAATGTATAGTTATCCCCTTTGGGAAAAAACATGTACCTATGATTTACCACATAGGTGGCAATACACTAAACACCAAAAGTGTGATGAGAGACTTAGGGACATAGGTGGACAGTGGTCTCACCTTCGATATCCACATCACCACAACAGTCAGGAAATCCTTCTATGTGGCACACCTCATCACTAAGGACTTTTCATCCAGAAAAAAGGAGGTGATTGTCCCACTGTACTCATCCCTCTTTAGACCCATTATAGAGTACAACGCCCCGTTTGGTATGTACCTCACATGATTTCTGCAACAGCTGGAAATGCCGCAGAAATACCTCACTAAAAGAATCACAGGCCTAAAGCAGATGCCCTATACTGACAATCTAAAAAAACTCCAGCTATACTCTGTGGCATATTGTCTACTCAGAGGCGATCTCTGCTTAACATACAAGGCCATGTCAAACACTGAGCTGTTGGACATGCTCCACTTAAAGAAATACCAATCCCTCAGAGCCACATGCTCCAGGGATCTAAAACTTGTCATCACAATGAACAAAACATGCTGGAGGGATAGGTTCCTGACCCAGAGATTCCCCATACTCTGGAATAGACTGGCAATACATGTCAAGCAGAGCACCTCCTTGGCGCTCTTCAAAAGGATTCCAAAAAAGTCCAGCAGAAATGAAGTGGATAAAGTTGCATTTATTTAATGTAAAAGGTGACTAACCCCATAGAAATAAACCAGTTTGAGCTTAGAATAGCCTTCCTCAGTGTTACTGCTTAACAAAAAATTCCATGTTTAAATAGTATGCACTAAATTGCTGTCGTCCCCCTATTGGTGCATACCAAATCAATTATGTTCATTCAGGCCAGGTTTGAAGAGAGCTCCTAACCTTACTATCCAGCCTGACTCTTTTTCATTAAGTTTACTATGCCAACCTGACTTGCACATTCTATTTCCTTGGATTTTATCTATAATAGTAAAATGGAATTTAGCAGTATGATGGGTTAGAGTATGTTTATAAAGGGCATTTGTAAGCCTTTAGTTCCTTGTATCACTTAGATGCTCACTGATCCTGAATCTAAGTGGACGCTCTTCAAAAGGAACATGGATGGTTGTATGGGAGATAAGAAATTCACCCTGGGGATCACGTCAGTCGCCCTGCTAGACAGGGGTCCAGGGAAGTAAATATTGCGGGAAGAAATATCCAGGGAATTGTTATGGCCAGGCTTGTATAGGCCCTAGGGCCGATAGCCAAGTACCAACCTATAACACAGTAGACCTTGTACTTGTGATTATACACAGCCATGCATGAAAGCAATCACATGGAAAAGTATCACGGGTGAGGCCTAGCCACTTTTCCCACCTCTAGTTAAGATCGGTAGTGTGGCCACTTCTGAGAAAGAGCTTGGTGGTAGCAAAAACTGTGAATTGATGCCACAGCTGTCAGAAAATACCGGACATTTTCTAAAAGTAGGTACTTCAAGAAAAGAAATGATTGATAGCAGAGTATCTGAATCAGATGCTCAAGTGTCAAAAGTACTTGACTTCCATTAGGAGAATTATGGGGGATCACACAGAGAGAGGTTAGCCAAACATATATCTGAGATGCCACTTTGGAAAACTTTGAAAGTGGTAACCAAGGAGTCTCTTAACCCTCAAGGGCTACAGAGAGTCCGTATACTAGGGAAGAAGACTTTTTGTCTGTTTAAAGCATTCAAGTAAATTGTTTGACTTTATCTATTCAAATAATAGATTCATAGGATGTTACTAGGCTATTGACACAAGGATTTTTACAAGCTTTACAGTTAAATCACAGTATAATACCAGATGAGAGATATCGTCTATGCCCATGTTTTTTCTAATAAGGACTACCCATGTCCAGGAGAGAAGCCAGGGCAATCCCCAGCAGAAATTTATGATTTCCCATCCAGTCATCCAGGTTGCATTTTAAGAGGGTCGTGGAGGTGCTCTACTTGATATGGATTTTAACCTATTCCAGAGAAGTGGCAACTTCTGAGAGATGTGTCTGTTGTTCCATCAGGTCCTGCTTATGTCGCAGGCTTAATTGAGGTCCTGGAATGTGTGGCTGTAGTCCCATTTGACTTACAGATGTGCAGCATTTCAGTTAGATTTGGGTCAGAGATAGCCCTGTAAATCAGACATAAATCACCTCTAAGTAATCTGTACGCTTCTGAGTACAGTGACTTCAGTCTGTCCATTTAAGACATGTGCCGGAGACCCTGAATTTTCTTAGTTAGAAATCTCTGAGGTCACTCAAGTTGCTGCATGTGTCTGGTATGGTACATACCAAAGGGAGCATTATATTCAGTAATAGGCCTGATGAGGGACAAGTACAGAGGAGTTATAACCTTTTTTGCTCTTGAGTTGATGCCTTTTTTAATCAGGTGAGCAATGTAGAATGCCTTCCTCACCACAGTAGACACAAGGTGGTCAAAGTTGAGGTCACAGTCAACTTGGGTTCCCGGGTCTATCACTACTGAATTGCTACTTGTTTATTTTATGATCAGCAGGGACATTGTTCTTCCTAAGAGAATGATGATGCATTTTTTAGCATTTAGTTTAAGACCATGGCTTTGTCACCAATCATTGGTCTGTGTAAGCCCCTTTTAAAGTATGCTGACATCACTAGGGGTTTCAATGATAGCACCTAATTTTCAGTCATCTGCAAACTTGGTTAGCCACAGCCCCTCTGTTTTGGCCTGGATTTCTGACAGTATGTGCCAAACAAGAGGGGGTCCAGCACTAACCTTTGTAGGATCCCACTGGTAACAGGTCTGCTGGTATCGGTAAATTCTCCCACTTTGACTGAGTGTTGTCAATCTATGAGCCAGTTCACAACCCATCTGACAACATTAGAGGTTGACATTCAATTTGGTTAGTTTGTCAATTATGCAAAAATTGTGGGATAGTGTCGAAGGCCTTGGCCAAGTGAATCTAGGCTGTGTGCATGGCTTTGCTCTCATCTGTGGCTGTAGTCATGTCCTCAAAGGAGTTCAGGTTTATCAGGAATGACCTGCCCATGACAAAACTGAACTGGGATGGAATCCAGGGTTTGGAGGTCACCACTGTCCCTATTTATGAGGTCCATGATGATTCATTCCATTGTCTTACAGATGAGGCTGGTTAAACTTGTGGGTCTGTAGTCACCCGGGTCTGTTGCTGAGCTGCCCTTGTGGAGGGGGGATAACGGTCTCTGTTTCCCATTCAATGGTGACAAAAACAGTACTCGGGCAGTGGTTGAATGGAGTACCTAATGGAGTAGCTAGCTCTTGTTTTATAACAATAAGAACTCAGCCTGGAATGCCATCTGTTCCCATGGAGGCTGTGTTCTTAGCCTTGGAGAGAGCATTGAAGACTTGCACTTTGGAGATGCAGGGGGGAGGAGGAGATGTAGGCATGGTTTGTGGTATGCTTGGGGGGGGGGGGGTGAAATGTTCACCAAACCTTGCAATTTCAGCAGGATCAGTGTGTGTGATGCCATCCATAATTCGTTCGTCACACATGTGAGTCCTACATTTTAGGTTGTGGAAGTAGCTGAAGAAAGCCTTATAGTTATCCTTGGCTATGGTTGCTAAAGTTTTCTCATAGTTGCTGTTTGAAGATTTTACAAGTTGTCTTATTTGCTTGTTTAGGCAGAGGAGAGTGCTCTTCCAGTTCTGAGATCCCAATTTTGTATTTTTTGACAGCAGCTTATTTTGATTATTATACAATTGATTAATGCTAGATGTCCACCAGGATGGTTTGTTTTTTTTCTTGAGGATCTTGCTTTAATCCTATCAGGCACAGCTGTGTTTATACATTTGTGTAGATATATGTTTATACAGGGCATCAGTGTTTATCTTAGTGTCAATGCCATCTGTGGAAAATGAAGCTTGGAAGTCAATTATACCTTCCCCTAGGAGGGTTTAGTTAGCTTTAGTGAAGTTTTTTAGTCTGACCTTTCCTTTGGGGAGTTCTGGTGCTATTGCTACTTCAGAAATGACTGATTTATGGTCGGATGTAACCAGTGCTGGCCCTACACTTAGGCATTGCATCGGTCATTCATATTGGTGAGGACCAGATCTAGAATATTGGAACCCCTTGTGGTGTGGTGCACTATTTGTTCCAGGGCATTTGAGTTAGCAAAGTCTAGGAACTTTTGTGTGAGTGAGTTTAGGCTTGTATAACTTTCCCAGTTAGAGGAGGGATAGTTGAAATAACCCGTGATTAGTTGTCCGATATTGGGAAAAAGATGCTAAGGATGAAGCTGCCAGGTAACAGGAAAAGAAGAAGGCCTAAGATAAGGTTTATGGATGTGGTGAGAGAGGACATCCAGGTGGTTGGTGTGACAGAGCAAGATGCAGAGGACAGGAAGAAATGGAAACAGTTGATCTGCTGTGGCGACCCCTAACGGGAGCAGCCGAAAGAAGAAGAATAAGTTGTCCCACGTAGGCCTAAATAAGCTGTGTGGGCATCTTGGTTCATGGAAGGGGACCTGTAACTGATGATGACCTGAGGGGGGGGGGGGGTCTTACCCATGGTATTTTGTACCTGGAGTAGCTTCATAGAGTTTTCTTGTCTAACCAGTCTATAGGTGTAATTATGTTTAATGAAGATAGATACTCCACCTCTTTTAGTTCTCACACCATTAATTTGTCGTCTAAAAGTGTGGAAGGCATTGTAGCCTTGCAGGCAAGGGTACTTTCTGCAGCTTTGAGCCATGTTTGTGACTGCACAGATGTCAGCATCTTCCAGGGAGAGGAGTGCTTCCAGAGAGTGCAATTTTTGGTTAAAACTCTTAGCGTTTAGTAGCACGACCCTTAGTGTCTTTGTGCTTTATGTTTTCACGTCAGGTATTTTGTTGTTGAGACCTTGCCTGAAAAGGCATTATGGGGGAGGCAAGTGCCTTAGCCAGCAACCGAAAGCCTAAATGTGCCAGGTGAAGAACATCTCTGGCATAGCAGCATGGTCTATCAACCATGTCATACCAGGCTGACAGGAACTGGATCCAATTAGAATGATGCCAGAAATTAAGCCAATTATTGAAGTCAGTCATTTTCTGTTTATATTGTGGTATCATCCTAGGTGAGGGTAAAATGCTGCTCAAAGCTAGGGACATACCCACCTGGGGCACATATTCACAGAGCTCAATCATGTCTCTCTTCGGTTTCACTATGAAAGATCAAAATTCCAGAACATTGAACCTCTGATCTGTTCACTGTAGTGCAATCTCAGATTTGGTATATTTTAGTTGCAGGGGGTGTGGGGGGTGCAGGGAGGCTCCCCCCCTGCAAAAATTTGAAATAAGAACTTTTCACATTTTAGGGGGGGGGGGGTTTGTAGGTTTGATATTTCAGCACTTCGATCCTCTGGTCTTCCACAGTCAGAGGTTCGATGTTCTGAAACTTTAATCCTTCATAGTGAATCCCTTTCTTCATATAGTCCAGAGAGGTATATCTCAAGTCGTTCACACCAACGTGAACTATGATGGAGTCATAATGGTACTTGTTTAGAGACTTGAGTGCATGTGTGATCTGGTGAATCCTTGCACCAGACAGGCAGCTGACCGTAACCTTCTCCTTGTTAAACCTGGTGTGTGGGGTGTTTCTATGTCTCACTATAGTCACCTATTACTAAAACATTTGGAATACTTATGCATTGCCTTAAGGGTTTATTTGGTGAAACACAGGTGCTAGTGTGTTTGTGTATCAGATGCTTTGGGAGTTGTGTTAGGTGTAGCATGTTGTTTTGGAGGTCTCTGGTGTTTAGGTAGGTTTCTAGAGATTACCTCTGCATATGAAGGCTTATGTGTTGGGTGCATGTTACAAATAGGAGTTGTGGTATGTGAGCTGACAACCAGTTTAGTGTTGCTCTTCTGGGTGCGAGAGAGCAGTCATTCCAGATTCTTAGTGTAGGTGCATCTCTTGCAAATTGCACTTGAATGATTTAGAAGTAAGGGGATGTCTGTGTACATGAGGCAGTTGCTACACTACTCCCAGAAAACATGTCTACCAGGCTGGCAGGAGAAACAGATGGAAACTGATAATCCACAATGCAAGGTTTGAACCTGGTATCAGGGCAGATAAGGAGAAAGAGATGGGAGTATCAGACAGGGAGCTATGCTAGGGTGACTAACCTATGGGGTGTACAGTAGCAGGTCTATAAAAGAAGGGATCTGTAGGGACTGGTGTTGATAGGTAAGAGGTAAAATCTCTGTTGGGTGGTTCACTGAACAGATGAGAGCTATTTGAAAGAATAATACTTCGCTGTCTTTTCACTAGCATGATTATTAGCTTGAATACAAAGCTGCAAGAATTATATGAAATATAAAGGGTTAATTTAGGAATAGTATAAAATGCTGAAAAATAAGTAGTAGTAAGTGTGCTGGCATAGCTTAATTAGATTTTGGCATCCATGTAAAGGAGTATGTTATTGAGAAACAAAGTCTGTAAAAATAACTCTGCAGATGGCAGCTGGAAGGACACCAGTGATGTAAAGAGATATAACATCATGCAGGATAACAGATAGTACTGGCACACCACTTTTCAGATAACCGAGTTTCCTTGGACCATCGAACTTAAATCAAGGACAAATCATAAGTTAGAAGAACAAAGGAAAACTGTTATACAAAGAACTGGTATACATCAGACTTTGAGAAAAATATCAGACTTTTTGGTATAAATATGTGTGTGTATAAACAAGCTTTGGGAATTTGCCATAGAGAGCTGACAGCATCTGTGTTGCATGCTTGTAGATCCGAAAGAAGAATGTAATAGGAAAAATGTGTATTAACTGAAGCAGTTTATGTCAGTGTATTTATTGTACTTGTACAATACAGTAATAAGACTAGTTGTTCACAATAAATAGTTAAATATACTTTGGTATGCTTGCATGCAAATGCAAGTAACAGCAAGAAACCAACGGAATATGTCATATAATTCTTCACTGTTCAGTAACTGCTTTGCTAGATAGTAGCTGCTTTTAAGAAAAAATACTTCTATTGGCACTTTTGCATCTATGACTGCCAAGAGTTGCCCCTCTGTGCACTGGTGCATGATGGTGCGCTACACGCAAGCAAAAGCAAAGCAGCTAATACACACACAAGCAAGAGAAAAGCAGCTAATACAAAGAAACCAGTGAAAAAGCTCAAACTGAGCCCTGAATCAATAACCTTCAATTAGATAGTCCTACGGTATGCTCCTAGCATGAAAGGTATAGGAGGCTTCTACAAAAATAAATATGTTCTGATTTTTAGTGCTCAATCTAGAAACAGAACTGAATTCAGCCAGTCTGAATCCAATCTGTACTATGACCAACAGAAGTGCAATGGAACTACGGAAAAAAAGCAGGGTATTTTTTTTATTTTGTTTGTTTTTTTTAATTAAATAAGCAACAGTGTAAAACGCAGCACAGTTTTTTCTTGAATTAATAATAGCAACAGAATAGTACAGCAGAAACAGATCTTTCCTTAAATTAAGTTAAAGCAGCAGTTGGTGTGAAATACAGTCAAAGTGCAACAGATGATGCAGTAAAATACAGTGTAAAGCAACAGCAAAAGGTACAGTTTTTTAACTGCTGAAGTACAGTCACACTGTATAAGAGAAGTGAAAAAAAAATACTTGGAGCCCTTTTGTGGGTTTCCCAGCTCAGAAAGATGAGGTAAACACCTACAATCACTTGATGACTAATCCCAGTCCTCCTAATGTAAAAACACATTTTGGGTACATCATGCATTGGATTTCCTATAAGCAACATTACCCACAGCCCTTGGTCAGTTTAGTGTTGATTACACAACATACTTAAATGCCCAGATAAAAGCAGGCCATTCCCGTCTTTGTAATTAGGAAACAGTAGTACTTATGTTGACGTGGGATATAGGTTTCCCCAGTTGTACCTCTGAAGGTGCAGCAAGTTCCTCTCATGCTAGTACTGCTTATCCCTTTCTTCTCATTCCTTCTGCATCTTCTGTGCCTTAAGCTGTTTTATTCTTTCAGCTGCCTCAATCTCCAGGCATTTCATTTTCTGATGTAGTCTTTTTATTTCCAGCTGGGTTTTGAGATAATCTGGAAATAGACTGTGTTGCTGTGCTGCATGCTCTGTACCTGCAGTCATTCCTGAATGTCTCCAGTTATAGAGGACTGCATTTCAAATTCATGTAGGGTTCTTCATATGTCTTTCTTGTACGTACCAACATATGAAATTCCCTTTTTCTACTTCTTAGTCAGCTGTGACACTATTTCCCACACTCCATAGAGCTCATTTTTGCCTGTCTCCTAACTACTGTAACTAGAAAGTAAAATAACTGCCATTTGAGGTATACTACTGTAGATTTACGTTGTGGTTGCAAGGGTATTTTCACTTTTTAGTTGGTCATAACCATTGTATAGGATGTACAAGTCCAATTTACCGATCCCACTGCTGCTAGCAATTAATATGTGACATATGGAGACTACAGAATTTAACTCCCACACCCATGGTATCAATATTTGATGCATCAGAACTGGCAGTGTGGACTTTGGGCTTTTACTTCCACTACAGGTAACACTATATTAAAGTCAGTTGGCTGTAGGCTTGTACATTAAATATGCACTGCTGCCTTGTGTAATAGCTAAAACCTGCTACACCCAAATAAAATTCACACTGCACAACTGCAATTCAGAGATATAATCACTGACTCCCAGGATTTCATCCATCTCGGACAGAACTGAAATTTAATTTGCACACTTGCAGCCACATAATCATTTTCATTTTTTGGGGGGGTGAAATCAATGTTGACTCTGAGACACCATTTCCCTCCTTCCCCAAATTAAAGTTACACTGCTACCAGTTAGTTATAATTAACAAATGAAGAATGCACTTTACCATTGATCCTTAACATAAGCCAGCCTTTAAATGTTTAAATGGTAGCAGTTAACACTGTTAGGACAGCCTCCCAAGGATGAACACCATACAGTTTGATATGCAGGTAAGATGCATAAACCCTTAAGCATATAGATAAAACATTAGTCACAATAATTTAACATTAAATAATAAAATTCTTTAATTGACATAAGTAATTTAAAGCATTTATTTTCAAAGAAAATATACAAACCATAAGATGATTGAAGATAAAACTTTCAAAAAGACAGAGAATGGATAAGAACTTCATCAAACATATGAATGAAACTAGCTGTTTCTGGTTAACAATTTGCAATGTTCTTACTACACTTGGCTTCCAAGTTCAAAATAAAATTTGCAAAGTCCTTGTAGGCAGTAGATTTAAAATATGTGATGTGAAGTTGTTCTATCTTGTCTTCATTCTTACTGATGGGTTCAAAGCCGATCCGTCAGCTCTGAGTCGGCCAAATTGCAAAGCTCAAGGTCTCCAAACAGCTCGAGGCAAAAACCCTATCCCATGATGCTCCTTTACTTCCCTTAGATCTAGTTTACTGCTGCAATAGATTCATAGGTTCATAGGTTAGTACTAAGCTAACTGCCCTTGCGAGCCATTTTAAGCCTAGCCAATTATCCCTTGTGAGACTCAAACCCTGCACCTTGTGTTTGTAAGGCAAATACCTTAACCATTAGGCCACCCTCCTTCTCAAAGACACGTTTAACTGTAGGTCCATAGATTAGTACTAAGCTAACTGCCCTTGCAAGCCATTTTAAGCTTAGCTAATTATCCCTTGTGAGACTCAAACCCTGTACCTTGTGTTTGTAAGGCAAACACCTTAACCATTAGGCCACCCTCCCAACCTAGATCAAACGTGTTCCTTCAGCTCAGGCCGTTTTTTGAAAGACAGCTAAGTAAAAGTTTCTTTTTGGGTTTTCTTCATATTCTCCTTGAAGAATTTTGTCTCCTTAGCTGAAGTTAAGCTATTATTTCCTTTACCTTCCATTTTGGTGTGAGTTTAAAGTTAAACATTTTCCATTGTTGGCGTTAGGCCATGTGTTGTTTTTGTGCTGGTTTAGGCATCTTTATTCTCTATCCCCTCATAGCTGAGTTTAGGCTTTAGCTTATAGCCTGGTTAGGCTTTATTTTCTTTTGATAACAGATTGCTAAAATAGTGAAGTAACCTCTTTTCTCAGGGCTTTATCTCTCATTTCATAGCCGAAGTTAGGCTTTATTTTAGTTAATGATAGTTTGTGTTCAGATTGTTCTTATAGCCAAGTTTGGCTCTGAATATTTTTTGGATTGTGATTATTCTGACTTGTGAATTATTACTATGTCTGAAAAAGTGAAGTCGGGCTTCAAAAAATGCCCCAAGTGTAGCCAGAAGATGTCCCTCACAGATGGTCACACCATCTGTGTTTATTGTTTAGGCGAAGTCCACTTTCAGGAAGTTTGTGCGGTGTGCCATGGGTTTAGTACTGGGGTTTTGGCAGAAAGGAAAATTAAGCTAGTGGAAAGGGGCCTTACTAAGTCCGCTTTTCAGTCAGAATTGGATTTATCTCCTCAAAAGAAACCAAAACCTTCTTCTGCTGTCTCTGGTTTGGAGATGAAAGGCCTTTTGACTCCGAAGGTATCAAAGAATGTGTCTGACTCGGCTCCACAGTTAGCAGAGCTGATTGTCCAGGCAGTGGGTAGGAGCCGGTCCCCAGTCTTGGAGCCGGTATCTCCAACCCTAAGGTCTCCAATTCTGGGCTCACCTGCTCCTTCCGTGGTCTCCTCTTGAGCTTCCAGACTATCGGATTCAGATGTGGATCATGTGGTGAGGAGATTGCTACAGAATCCGGTGCTACCAAAAATTTGTATCGGCCTCGACTCTGGCAGATTTGGAGCCGATCAAGTCACCAACCCTGCTTACTGTTCCTCCTCCGACTCGACCCGAGCCGGAAGCAGCTGATCAGTTGATTGTGGAACCGTCGGCACCGACACCCATTTCTGGCCTATCGGCACTGACTACACTGATGTCCTCGGCCCTGGCTGCAGACTCTGGGAGCTGACACTCGTCCGTCTGTTCAGGGGGGTGGAGTCAAACCGATGTCTCGGTTTCAACTCTTCCACTCGGGGCTTCAGCGTGGGTGAGCCCGGCTCCCACCTCTGGATTAGAGCCAGTGGCTTTGGTGCTGGACGAGTCTTCGGTGTCTTCAGATCCTGGGGCTTCCTCGCATCAGAGCCGTGGTGCCTTCGATGCCATGAGGAGTGTCTTGTCCCCCCGGACAGTCACAACTTCTGAACAGACTGCTTCTTCCCGTAAAGCACCAGAATCTTCTCATTCACTACAGATCCAGCATAAGTGTAGGGACCCAGAGCCAGAGGAATCCATCTTTGGGGACCCTGCTCTTCTGAGACCTCCCCAGAAGCTCCCACTGAGGAGGTCCTGAGGAAGAGGACATGTAAGAGGAAACATCTGGATTCCCCTCAGGAATCTGTCACATCTGACACTGATTTGGAGGAATCGGAAGGGTCCCCAAGGTCCCCCTCTGAGGATACATCCTTTGTGGACATCCTGGAGATCCTGTAGCAGAGGGGTGACTGGCAGCCCATCAACCCTTCCAAGGACGAATCGGTGCTCCTGAAAGCTTTTGGGTACTAACCCTCCACCTCTTTAGTGTCTCCTCCCTTCGATGAGTTGATGTATCTTTTATCTCGAAGGGCGTGGAAGTCACCAGATACCATGGAACCTGTCCCGAGAAGACCAAACAAATATATTTCTGGACCTCATAATAAGGCCTTTTTATCTAAACCTATTCCTGTTGATGCCATGATGGTTGCGGCAGCCAGTAAGAAGGAGATGTCAGAGACCTCTACATCTGTCCATCCTCCTAATAGAGACTCTAGGATTATGGACAGATTTGGCAAGGGCATGTTCAATTCTACAACATTTGTTCTTCGTTCATTGAACTATCTGACTCATTTTACCAGGCTTCAAAGAGATCTCTTGAAAGATACTCTTCAGGGTGCAGTAGCTGATACAGTAGCTGATAAAGTGACATCTCAGCTTGCTACCCTTAATCCCATCGTCAACTCTTCCATGCATCTCATATCTTACGCAGCTGATGGGATGAGTAGGGCAGCGGATACAGGAATAGCTCTTCGGAGACATTCCTGGATGCACTTATGTTCTTTTGCAGAACCTTTCAAGTCATCATTTGTGAATGCCCCGTTTGATGGTTCCTCACTTTTTGGACCTAAAGCTAAAGAGACCCTCACCAGCTGTGAACAGGATGGAAAGAGTCTTATCCCAAAGGTCAGCGGAGTGGGGAAAATGTGGTTCCATAAAGCCCAAGGAGCCTTTTCAGACACACAAGGTGAAACGCCCTCCAAGGGCAAAGGAGGGGCCAATAATGGAAGACACCGTCCATGCGGCAGAGGGGGTCCGCAGAACCAGGGTGACAGGGATCAGTTCCTTGGGAAACCCTATCAACACTTTTGAAAGGAGGCCCGCCAGTCCACCTTTGGAGGCACTCTGGGGACGACTATCTTTGTACCTAGGTGCCTTGTTCAAAATCACAAAAGACAGCTGGGTACACAATATAATATCCAGAGGATATAGTATTCTCTTCCACTCATGCCCAAAACCTTTAAAAAAATCTCAGATGTTCCACCAAGTCTGCGGGGCATAGCTACAATGGAGATTCAAAAGTTGCTAGAAAAAAAGTGTCATCCAGTCAGTCCCAGCAGACCAGAAAGGATCTGGAACCTACTCAAGATTCTTTTTAGTACCAAAGAAAACAGGGGACTGGAGATCGATTGTAGATCTCAGCAGACTCAACAGATGTGTAGAAAAGACAAAGTTCCAGATGGTCACGCTTCAGTCAATACTTCCATTCTTGCAGGAAGGCAATTGGATGTGCTCAATAGATCTCCAGGATGTGTACTACCACATAAAGATGGCCAGGCCATCCAGGGATCATCTGCGCTTTCGGCTGGGGGCCAGTCATTATCAGTTTCAAGCCCTGCCCTTTGGTCTCACTACAGCCCCCCAGAGTGTTTACCAAATGTATGGCAGTGGTAATGGCTCACTTGAGACATCAAAAAGAATCCGGGTGTTTCCATATTTAGATGACTGGCTCCTTATCACACCCACCAGGCATCACCTTATACAGGCAAGGGACATTACTTTAGACCTCTGCTCTCAAATGGGAATGACTATAAATTCAGAAAAATCTGCCTTATCGCCGTCGCAGCATACCGTCTTTATAGGAGCAGTCTTGCACACCGTCAACATGTCCCTAAAACTTCCTCTGGAAAGAATATTGGCCCTGCAACAACAGATCATGGACAGTCTCCCAAAGCACAGGGCACCAGCATCAGAGATTCTCAGATTACTGGGCACCATGGCAGCAGCTATTATAGCAATACCTCTAGCAAGGTCGCACATGTGCATTCTTCAATGGCTACTATTCACACAGTGGACCTTTCAAGAATTACCTATGGATCACCTGGTTTGGATAACCAACTCATGCAAGAAGGATCTTCGATGGTGGCTGACATCCGAATCGCTAACCATAGGACATCCCTTTATTCTCCTGATTCCAGTTGCAGCTATGACCACGGATGCCTCCCTGATCGGGTGGAGGGGGCATTATCAGGGACGGACAGCCCAAGGCATATGACAAGAACATGAGGCTCATTTGCATATCAACGCCCTAGAGATGAGAGCAGTACACTTAGCATTACAGTCCTTTCAAGACTCTCTTCCTCTGGGGACCATTGCAATCCAGTCAGACAACATGTCAGTGGTCTGGTATATAAACAAACAAGGAGGGGGACCAGATCTTATCCCCTATGTTGAGCAGCCCTGAGAGTATGGCATTGGGCAGAGTCCACCCAATGCTGTCTGATAGCAACACACATCCCAGGGAAATCCAACGTGATAGCAGACATACTAAGCAGAGCCATTTTATTGCCACATAAGTGGTCTCTCAAGAATGAAGTGGCGGAAATGATCTTCCACACATGGGGCCAGCCTTGCTGCAATCTTTTTGCAACTCCCACAAATACCAAATGCAGCAACTACTTTGCTCTAATCCCCCCAGTGGGGGGGGGGAGTCCCCGAGGGATGTGCTCGTACATGATTGGCCCCTGGGTCTTCTTTATGCTTTTCTGCCTTTCCCCCTGATTCCCAAAGTTCTGCAGAAAGCCAGTGCCCTGGGAAGGACAGCTATCTTAATAGCCCCCTTTTGGCCTTGTCAGATTTGGTTCCCCTTCCTGAAGCCTCATCTTCTGGAAGAACCCTGGATCCTGGACCCAGAGAAGATCTTTTGACCCACTGGTTAGGCGCTCTTCACCCTTCTCTACAGTCCATCAAACTGACAGCATGGCTGCTCCAATATCAAGAATAGCCAGGTTCCAAAATTTGTCAGCAGAAGCTCAACATATACTACTGTCTTCCCATAAGTCATCGACTAGGAAGCTTTATCTTAGTAAATGGAGATTTTCTATCTGGGCCCAACAAAACAATGTTGACCCGTTCCTTGCTTCGATATCGGATATATTGGAATTTTTGACCAGGCTATTTAATGAATGGGCTGCAGCAGCAACTATTCAAGTGCAACTGGCTGCTATTTCGAATTTTCATGTTAGTGAACTAGGGGACAATGTCATGTCACACACAATGGCTAAGGCCTTTCTAAAAGGTGCTATGCATTTGAGGCCCCCTGTTAGATACCCTGCTACTACATGGAATCTAAATCTTGTTCTGTCAAAGATTATCCTTCCTCCATTTGAACCAGCATCTTCCTGTGAATTGAAATTTCTCTCCTGGAAAACTATTTTCCTAGTGGTTATCACCTCTGCATGCAGAGTTTCAGAATTACAGGCCCGGTCGGTAAGGTATCCATATTTGATATTCCACAAGGATATAGTGGCACTCAGAACAAACCCCTCTTTCCTACCAAAGGTATGCTCGGAATCCAACCTTAATCAAAACATTGAATTGCCAGTTTTCTTTCCTAATCATACTAATCGATTGGAGAATATGCTTCACAAACTTGATGTTCACAGACAGCTCCGTTTCTGTTTAGACAGGACAAAAGACCACAGACAATCTGACCAACTGTTTGTGTCATTTAAAGATTCCAGGAAAGGTGCCACAATTTCCAAACCAACCTTATCTAAGTGGCTTTCGGACTGCATTTCCTTTGTTTATTGTTCTGCACATATTCCCTTGGAAAGCAAAGTTAGAGCTCATTCAACTAGAGCTGTCTCTACTTCTGCAGCTTTTTCGGCCAGGCTACCAATAGATTCCATTTGTGCAGCAGCTACATGGTCTAAGCCACATACCATTGTTGCTCATTACAAAGTAGACAAGACCACAAGGGACAGGACCTCCTTTGGTTCTGCTGTCCTTAGGCAGGTATTCCCATTAGCCACCCAGGATTGTGCTGCTGGGGACGCTACCCATCAGTAAGAATGAAGGTGAGATAGAACAACTTCACATAAAGAAATTATGTACTTACCATAACATTCCATGTGAGTTGTTCCTGTCGTCTTCATTCTTACAACCCATGCTCCTACCCCCGACCTGTGTCTGGAAGTTCAAAAGATGACTCTTCTGTCTATTTGTTTTTTTCTGAGGAGTTTTTCCTTTCACCAGTAAATGGAATTATGGGTATGGTGCTGTTACTCTGTGACTATATTACTAGTTAGAAAAGAAAGCGTGTTACCAAAATAACGTTATTGGTTTCGTAATAAAGGACTGTTCACCTTCCTCAGTTTGGTTTGTGGATTAACTCGAAGAAGTACTACCTGCTTGTTTTCTAACAAAGGATTGTTTGCCTTGCTTAACTTGGTTCGTGGATTACATTCGTAGAAGGACCATCTTTCTTTTGCGCTTTTGGTAACACGCTTTCTTTTCTGACTCTGTTTGTAGTTTGCTGCAGTGTGTTTCAGTTCTCAGTATATTACTAGTTGGCAGCACACAAGATCTGAGGGAAGTAGAGAAGCATCATGGGATAGGGTTTTGGCATTGAACTGTTTGGAGACCTCGAGCTTTGCAATTTGGCTGACTCGGAGTTGACGAATTGGCTCCGAACCCATCAGTAGGAATGAAGGCGAGAGGAACAACTCACATGGAATGTTATGGTAAGTACATAACTTCTTTTTCTCTCCCAATGGTATGCTCTGGCAGGCAGTTCAGTAATCCATGTAGCTTCTCTAACTCCTGTAATTCTTAAATGAATAATCAGTCCCTCTGTTTATATATCCCTAAATAGGATTTCCCTGTAGTTTTGGAATTTTCCTGTTTTGACATGTACGTACTTATGTAGGGACACCATCTCAACAAATTACTGCCCAAGTAAATCAACATCATGTGACCTAGCTAGACTCTTTAGTCCCATGTCCAAGCTGCAATATATTTTCAGTACGGCAAATGCTTCCATACAAGAATAAATGCTATAAAAGCAGATAGCTTCTGGTTATATTTCTCTTCTTAATAACTATGAAGTCTTCATAACTCTCAACTTTACCTGTCAAAAATGTGGGAAACCACCTTCTATAGTATGGAACAAATAAGCAAAATGTGGAACAATTACTAGCGCTGCACTAATACCTTCAACTATGTAGCTCACAGTATGGTTAAAATGTGTTACGTTATGCTTACATGAAGCTGTGTTGATGAACTAGTATAATTCAGTATGATTAACAGGAAAATTAGTTGAAAAAACATTTAACGATGAATGTGTGATAGACCCTTTCAATGCAGAACAGCTTAGGAAATGGACTTCTTTTAAGATGTAAAATGAGAAACATTCTTGATAATGAATTACAGTTAAGAGGTATGGTGTTCTTATGCCAGCAGGTTAAGATGTCCTTAATGAAAAGATGAAGACAGAACTAGATCTGGTCTTTGGTCATTAAAGATAAATAAAGCTTTTCCAGCATCGTTGAAAAAAATTAAAAGACAAGGAAAAGCTAATTACTGATACTACATGACATCTAGTTACTAAGGCTGAAATTGTCATCTGGAAAACATTTTGATGTGCTTGCTGAGACAACTGGCAGGGTCACTGAAACTGATAGTAAGGGTAGAAGAAGAGTGAAACTCTCTATGGTGATAGCAGTTAATCTGCTTGGTCCAGAAATAAGATGAAGTCACTGAAAGCCAGGAGGCACTTGATTGCAGTGGTTTTATGAATTTTGAACTTAAGAATTGAGAGAAGGTGTCTGATCTGTTTTCTTTTATCTGTTCAACAAATCACTTAGGAAAGGGGAGAAATATCTCAACCAGAAGGATCATTTTGTGGTCCTAATTTGCAAGGGAAAGGATCTGAAAAGAATATAAGTTACTATAGACCATTATGTCTGTTAAACGCCACAACCAGAATCATAGAGAGGCTAAAATTTTCTCCTTAGTGAGAAAGGGAAAGTGTGTGTAATATAGTATGCTATTAAAAAGGATCTCTGTACCACCAATAACTCTTCGCATTAGTGTGACCTTATCGGAAAAGAATGTGTTAATGACTCTAGGTCAGCATTTTATTTATTTATTTACTCTTTGTTGACCAGGTTAATCCACCTAGGCCAGTGTCTCCTTTTCAGAGGAGACGTGAGGTATTATACTGACAAGAGGAGACTTGGCCAGGGCACTTATGAATTTCCCTTACTTTTTTCTTGATAAGTGCCATGGAGTCATACAACTGCTTGAGCTACAACCAACTCATGTAGATGGGACCTTAGTTTAAAATTCATCCTAATGATGGCACACTCAGGAGTGCAGCATCCCCTCCATGCTGCACTGTAGTGTAGTTTTTTGGAAAATTAGTCCAAATACATTATGTGGGAGTAGAACCTAAGGTTTCTGATCTACCAGCACCAAAGTTAGTATGCTATCTGTTGTGCCACTGGCGCTACTATCAATGTTATTTTCATTTACCTTAACTAAGGCCTTTGACCATATTAATCATAATTTACTTACTAACACATTCAAAATGCTATGTCTGGCTGATGCTTTGTTGAGCAACTTGTTTGCTGTTCTACAGAATGAGTCCACATGTGAGTGGTACAAATGCTTACTGCAACTGTAGGCAAACCTCTCACACAGATTGGGTATCAGTACCTGGATATACTTCCAAACATCAACGTATACAAATCTTGAATGGCTAACACTTGATCCCAAAAGATCAAAAGGCAAAACATTTATTTTTTTTTTACAAGGGGCAAGTCCCCATCCCCCCGCCCCGCTTATCATATATACCAACTGCAAGATTGCTCTACATTAATGAAAGGACAGAAGCCCCTATGCACACTGTGCACAATCTTACACAAACTTAACACTGTCTGAAGCAATCAAATCAGTTTCAGTCACATCTGACAGTGCTAAACACATTCAAGATTATGAACGTTCGATTATCTGGAGTGTTTCCATGTACCCATACTAACATCACACCTACACACTACAAGAAGAACAAAAAGCCTTCTGGTGCTAGGGTACTCCAAAAGTCACTTCTTAAACAAAAAATGACTCCTAGGCATGACACCTCAGATTTATGCACCATATCCAAACCTCAGCAATGTACCAATATGTATTGCATGCCACATATAGATTCTTTTACCACCTTCATAGACAAGAGTCACCAGAGTGTTGTGGACATGCCTTTCAGACTACAAGAGCAATCCATTCACTATGATTATCTACTTGTTAAGGTGACTCCACCATTCAGCAGACCAGTGCACCACATGGAAGGCTGAGCAAAGACAGGGTAACGGTTACCCGCCTGGGGCTAGAATCAACCACATCACCTAGATACTGTAGACCCTCCACCCCAAATATAAACATGATATGGTGGTTGCAGTCAGTTTTACTGTATGAAGAGAGACATGATAGAACTCCTTGAGTACCTCTGTAAGGCTGGAAACAACCTAGTCTTGGGCAGTATCCTGTTATCAACAATGTTGACTTTAATAACTGGCTTAGTTATTGGTGTCGCTATGACGGGACCCAATGGGCGTCAGCTTGGAGGTTGATGAAAGGCAGTTCAACCTTTTAAACCAAGGATGGTTCATAGCTATTTTGTTGGAGGTTTTACATATTTGGTAAGACTTTATCTATCCCTATGGTGACTTCCTAGGCAGTGTCAGTCTACTCAGGCTCCCAACCTAAGTACAAATTCTAGTCTAGCAAAGATATAGGTAGTTCTCTTCAACTCTTAGAGCCTGCATATCAAAATGTCCTCCTGTGAGACTTTCCTGACTTTGGAAAATATGGCTGCTTGCATTGTCACTAAAACTTCGTTCCAGAACAGTAACAATACTTCCTCCTTTCCTGGCTCCTCAGCCAACCAATAATTTCGGTTGGCAAGTGTAGATAGCAGTAATGCTGGTGGTGCTGTGGCTGTGTCTTTATTTGAAATCTCCTCAAGACTAATTGACCGGGTCAATGACTGCGAACTCTTTCATATCCTAATATCAGTAAACAAGACCTCATGCCATATACTGGCCAACTACAAAGACCTATCCATGATAGCCGCAAAGCAAAATATATAAATATTTATTTGATGCCTTTAGCCTATCAAGTGGCAATATGGAGCCTAATTAGATGATTTTTGAACAATTACTTGAAATAGTTTGTTGAATAAGTCTTACCAAAATTGATTAATTTGCCTGTTTATCAGTTTTAAAACAGAGAAGGACTCCTTGTTTAAAGACAACAAATATAATATGTGAGAGTGTTCAATCTCGCCTTTGTTCTTACACATGGGTTCGGAGCCGATCCTCGGCTCCGTGCCGGCCGACTGCAAGCTCTGCATCGAGAAGAAGCTCGAGGACATCTAATACCCACAATCCCCCTCTGCCTTTACCCCAGATCTAGTTTGCCGCTGCTACATACGCATCGCTGGAGGCTAGCTCGAGGCTTTTTACAGATAAGACTTTAACTATTTTGGTTGAATTTTCAAAGAATTTCTTTAAGAACTATAGTTATTGAAAGTTAGTGTACGGTGTGTGAGTAGAGCAAAATTCTCGGTACCATTAGATTAGTTTAACTTAGTTTAACTAACTGGTATAGAGTTTTTCGGGGCCTACCACCCCTACTTGAATTGACAATCGGACTTACAAAATACCGGATTTGACTTTTTGTTACCTGATTTGACTGTTACTGGACTGGACTGTTTTCTTTCTCTTTTCATTATGTCTGAGAAGATGAAATCTGGCTTCAAACGTTGTCAGTGTGGCCAAAAGATGTCGGTCACAGACAACCACAGTTCCTGTGTCTACTGTCTTGGCCCTCTCCACTTACAAGAGGACTGTTCTATTTGTCACTCTTTTAGTGGGAGGGTCATGACAGATAGGCGCAGGAAACTGATGGATAGAGGATTATTGAAACCCTCTTTCCAGGAGGCTCTGGATGCTTCAGACCAGGCATCCAAGTCTTCGAAGGGGTCGAAGACGTCGGAGCCCAAGTCATCGGCTCCGAGCTCTTCGGTATAGTTAGATCACCGGTTCCACAGACTACGGGGCCGAGTGTTCAGCTGGTGGCAGTTCCCGAGCCTCGAGACTTGGAACCGGTGACGGAGCTCCCTCCACCGACTCTGTTGAGGTCGGCTCCGTCTTCGATCCCTTCGACTCGTTCTTCCAGGCCCCTTTCCGACACCGATGTGGACCGTGTGGTGCAGAAATTGATGGAGCATACGGCCCTATCCAAGCTTATCTCGGTCTCCTCTCAGTTGATGTCGAGACTTGAAGGCCTGCCACTATCTCCATCTGTTCCTCCTCCGAGACCTGTCCAGTCTTCGAGCCGGAAGAAGCTGAACTGATGATTGTGGAGCCCTCGGTGCCAGAACCGTCCTTTTCTCGGTCGGCACCGTTCACCTCGACTCCATCCGATCCGTACTGGAGTCTCGGGCCAAGATCCATCCTTGGTTCCGGGACCGAGAGTCGGACCGATGTTTCGTTCCGACGCTCCCTCTCGGGCCTCGGCACGGATCGACTCGGTTCCGTCCTCGGGTCGGTGCCTTCGGTTCCTGTTTCGGGATTCTTCCCATTTCTTCGAACCGGGAGATACCTCGACTCGGGACCCGGGGCCTTCGACCTCATGAGGAAGGTGTTGTCTACCCAGACAACCACATCAGCAGGTACAGCTTCTCCTCCCCACAAAGGACCGTTATCCTCCTCTGCACCCACGGCCACGTCCAAGCGTCGGGCACCAGTGTCTCAGCCACCCCTGGAGGGTGACCCCTCTTCCTCGGAGGCTTCTTCGGATGCTCCCCACGAAGAAGTCCCTAGGAAAAGACTGTGTAAGAGGAGACACTTGGATTCTCCACAAGAATCCTTGACATCTGATACTGACTTAGATGAGTCAGAAGGGTCCCCTAAGTCACCTTCTGAGGATGTCTCTTTTTCTGACATCTTGGAGATCCTAAAACAGAGAGGTGACTGGCAAGCCCTCCCCCCTTCTGAGGATGAGTCAGTTTTGCTGAAGGCATTTGGTGCTCGCCCTTCCTCCTCCTGGGTCACTCCGCTCTTTGATGAGTTAATGGAATTAATTGCTCGAAGGGCGTGGGAGACTCCTGACACGGTGGAACCAGTCCCTAGGAAGCCAAATAAGTACATTACGGCACCACAGGACAAGGCTTACCTCACCAAAGGAGTTCCAGTAGACGCCATGGTGGTGGCAGCAGCCACGAAAAAGGAGATGTCGGAGTCTTCCTCATCTATCCATCCGCCTAACAAAGATTCTAGGACCATGGACAGATACGGGAAGCACATTTTCAGTTCAGCGGCTTTCTATGCGTTCCCTGAACTATTTGACTCATTTTACACGTTTACAGAGGATCTAGTCAAAGAGTTGGGAGATACCCTCCAGGGTACTACAGATGCTGCTGTTTCAGAGAGTTACAGCGCATCTCAACACCCTTACGTCCATTGTAAACTTCGTCCATGAGGCTGATATCCTATGCAGCCGAAGGATCGAGTAGGGCAGCGGCTTCAGCGATTGCTCTTAGTAGGCAATCCTGGATGCGCTTATGTTCGCTTATGAAGCCTTCAAGTCTTCCTTTACTAACGCCCCATTTGACGGAGCCACACTTTTGGCCCTAAAGTAAAGGAGACCCTTACACGGTGTGAACAGGAGGGAAAGACTCTGTCTGCTGTCGGAGTCCGTTTTCCACCCTTCCAGACCGTACCCCAAAGGGCAACGTGGTGGGAAAATGTGGTTTCGAAAACCCCAAGGATCTTTCCCAAACACACAGGGTGATGCCCCTCTAGAGGCAGAGGGGGGCAGAGGTGGAAGACGCCGCCCTGGCGGCAGAGGGGTTCCGCAAAACCAAGGTGACAGGGATAACCTCCCTGGCAAACCTTTTCAGCACTCCTGAGAGGAGGCCCGACTGTCCTGCTCTGGAGGCAGTCGGGGTCGCTTAGCTTTATACCCTCAGGCCTGGCAAAACCTCTCTTCAGACAATTGGGTAAAAAGCATTGTTACCAGAGGTTACAAAATCCCATTTCTATCCACACCCATTCCAAAGAGAAAACTCCCAGATGTACCACCCCATCTGCGAGACCCAGCAGCTACAGAAATTTCAAAGCTGCTAGAAAAAAGAGTCATCCAACCAGTCCCAGCGGACCAAATAGGATTCGAACTTACTCAAGGTTCTTTTTAGTTCCAAAGAAAACAGGGGACTGGAGGCCGATTCTGGACCTAAGCCATCTCAACACCTTTGTCAAGAAGGAAAAGTTCAATGGTCACGCTTCAATCGATCCTTCCATTCTTACGGAAGGACGACTGGATGTGCTCGATAGATCTGAAGGACGATACTACCACATCAAAATGGCCAGGGCGTCCAGGGATCATTTGCGCTTCCGGCTCGCAGCCAGTCACTATCAGTTTCGAGCCCTGCCCTTTCGTCTCACTACAGCCCCAGGGTCTTCACCAAATGCATGGCAGTGGTAGCGCCTCATCTGAGGCGCCTAGGATTCCAGGTGTTTCCGTATCTGGACGACTGGCTCCTGTCTGCCACCACCAGGCCAACTGATACAAGCCAGGGATTACACCCTACAACTTTGTACACACCTTGGCATTTCAGTAAATTTCGAAAAATCGTTGCTACAGCCATCACAGCATATCTTATTCATAGGAGCGGAATTAGATACGCGTCATTTAGTTCTAAAACTTCCTACAGAAAGAATAGTAGCACTTCAATTCAACATTTCCCTTCTACTGTCGTCCAGAAAGTCTCCGGCAAAAATTGTTCTGAGAGTTTTGGGTCTCATGGCAGCTTCTCTCATTGCGATACCATTGGGAAGACTGCACATGAGAGTGCTACAATGGCTTCTGTTTGCACAATGGTCATTCCAACAACTTCCACTGACTCACGAAATTTTGATAACGAAAACTTGCAAATCACACCTAATGTGGTGGTTACAGACTTGCAACCTATCCAGCGGAAGACCATTTGTGCTACCCGCACCGTCAGCGACGATAACCACGGACGCTTCCCTGATAGGGTGGGGGGGCATCTTTCAGGGACAGACAGTCCAAGGCGAATGGACCAATCTGGAGTACAATCTGCACATCAATGTTCTGGAGTTGAGGGCAGTGTTTTTGGCGTTGCAACACTTTGCTCCCCTTCTTCCTCCAGGGACCATTGCAGTTCAGACAGACAACATGTCTGTAGTCTGGTACATAAACAAGCAAGGGGGAACCAGGTCTTACCAACTATGCAGAGAGGCCATGAGAATTTGGCAATGGGCAGAGTCCACGGTCGCTTTCTGATCGCAACGCACATCCCGGGTCATCCAACGTCATAGCCGACAGGCTGAGCAGGGCAATACTATTGCCTCACGAGTGGTCCCTCAAACAGTCAGTTGCGAAGGATTTTTCGCAAATGGGGCCAGCCTACCTGCGATCTGTTTGCGTCTCCAATGAACGCCAAATGCAGGAGCTACTTTGCCCTATTACCCTCCAGGGAAGTCCCCAGGGACGCTGGTGCACGATTGGCCCCGGGTCTCCTGTATGCTTTTCCTCCATTTCCCCTGATTGCAAAGTTTCTACAGAAAGCCAACAACCTTCAGAGGACTATTATTCTCATTGCCCGTTCTGGCCTCGTCAAATTTGGTTCCCCTTTCTATTGCCACCGCATTCGGGGACCTTGGATGCTGGACCCAGAGCCAGATCTACTGACTCACTCGTCAGGAGTTCCTCACCCATCTCTAGAATCTCTCCATCTAGCAGCTTGGCTGCTCCTTCCCTTTCTAGCCAGGTCGGTTCCCCTTACATCGGTTCAAGATATTTTAGTAGCTTCTCATAAAGTTTCCACTACTAAGACTTACACCAGTAAGTGGAAACGCTTTTGTCTTTGGGAGTCACATCATTTGGACCCTGTTAGAGCTCCGTTAAACAAGGTTTTAGAGTTCTTGACTGAACTATTTCATGAAGGAGCTTCCCCGGCTACTTTAAGAGTACAGTTAGCTGCCATTTCTAACTATCATGTAGAGGAATGTGGTGCCTATTATGGCTCACAGACTGTCTAAAGCCTTTTAAAAGGTTCTTTTCATATCAGACCACCAGTCAGAAGCCCGACATCACCGTGGAATTTAAACCTGTTGCTCTCTAAATTGATGTTGCCACCCTTTGAACCAGCCTCAAGTTGCGCATTGAAATTTTTGTCATGGAAAACTTTATTTCTAGTGGCCATTACATCTGCTAGACGAGTGTCTGAGCTTCAGGCCCTTTCTGTCAAGCATCCTTATTTAATATTTCATTCTGACAGAGTATCCCTACGCACTAATCCATCCTTTCTTCCCAAAGTTTGTTCTTCTAGTAATATTAATCAGTCCATTGAACTACCCACCTTCTTTAAGAACCACTCTAATAAATTGGAGTATATGTTGCACAAACTGGACGTCCATAGACAACTCAGATTTTATTTGGATAGAACAAAAGATCACAGGAAATCTGATCAACTATTTGTAGCTTTTGCTGACAGCAGAAAGGGTCTTGCAGTTACGAAACAAACTCTTTCTAAATGGTTAACTGACTGTATCACATATGTTTATGAAGCCTCTGATCAAACATTATCAACAAAACCCAAAGGACATTCAACCAGATCAGTTTCTACATCTTTGGCTCACGCAGCTCGCTTACCACTAGACACTATTTGTGCGGCTGCTACTTGGGCTAAACCACATACATTTATATCTCATTACAAAGTGGACAGGGTTTCTAGGGATAGGGCAACCTTTGGTTCCACTGTGCTCAAGAACGTTCTCCCTTGAGTTCCTCAGGATTATGGAGCTAGGGACGCTACCCATGTGTAAGAACAAAGGCGAGATTGAACACTCTCACATAAAGAAGTTATGTCCTTACCATAACGTTCCATGTGGAGTGTTCATCTCGCCTTGGTTATTACACTCCCACCCTTCCCACCCTTAGGAAGAACGTTCGATTTGGTGTCTGGTCTGGAGTATTCTCCTTCTGCTGTTGCAGTATTAGTGTTACTATCATACCCTTGGTATGTTTGTATATATGTACTTTTATGTATATAGTTTGGCATGTGTGCGTGCTTTATGTCTGGTTTGCTTGCAAACTAGATCTGAGGTAAAGGCAGAGGGGGGTTGTGGGTATTAGATGTCCTCGAGCTTCTTCTCGATGCAGAGCTTGCAGTCGGCCGGCACGGAGCTGAGGATCAGCTCCGAACCCATGTGTAATAACCAAGGCGAGATGAACACTCCACATGGAACATTATGGTAAGGACATAACTTCTTTTTATGGTGGCAGACATTACAGAGGAATGATACATATACATGTCTAAATATTTGTGCGCTTTCACAAGCAAGAAAACAAAGGAGAAATGTTATTATGTACTTTGGAATGATATATACAACTTAGACGTTATCCTGAAATGAAGTTCCTCACCCAGAAAGTCAAATCAGTTGTTCCATTTTATTTTCCAAAAGGAAACCACACTTGCTGTTTCATAGCCAAGCTTTGCTTTGTCAAAGTGGCTGGGTAACCATTCTGCATTTTAATGCAACAAATATGACATAGCATTGCATGGGTGATAAGGTCACATTCTTCCAGAGGAGCAGTCACATAATAAGTATTTTAATATTTTTCTGATTAAGATATAAGTGAACAGGATGGTGTCATTTCTTTTTTTGCATGTAAGGATGAAAACTAAGAAATGAGATATGTATTCGAAAATGTGGGCTTTCTGTAGATGGTTAACAAAGCCCTTTTCTGTAACATAGATGGTTATATCTAAATAGTTAATTTTTTGAGTATTAAATTGGAAAGTAAACTTAAGAAAGTCAGTAGTAATTTCCACAAATTCTGTGCAGTTTACACTATCTGCTTCAGAGTCATCCCATAATCACCCAGAATGGGTAGCTATAATCTACAAAACTTGGAAAAAAAAACAGATGTGAAGAAAATAAAAATTTCTTTTCCCAGGTTAGCATTAATAAGTTGGCAAATATCGGGACACAGGCTGCACCTATAGCAACCTGTTTTACTTGTTTAAATATTTCTTCCTCAGTGTATATAAAGTTATTTAAAACAGAGTTCTAAGTTCCATGATTGGATTAATATCATGTGCTGATGAAAAAAAAATACAAGATAGGAGGGACTCGAAGAAATACTCTAGTCACCCTTGTTGGGGAATACAAGTAAATAAATCAACTACATAGGTTGTCAAAAACACAGTATTGAAATCCCACAATTGGGGTTTCACCCTCCGCAGAAAATCCCAAGAGTCCTTTAACATATGCATTTCAACTTTGAAAAAAGGTTTCAGTAACCTATCACCATTGCAGATGAGTTGAGCTGCCATTATTGGTCTTATTGGGGGCTTATAGATATTTTTTGGGTATGCCAAAAAAGGCTGCAATGACAGGAGAAGAAAAGAGATTTGGCCCTGAAATTGCCTCATCTTCAAGAAAGAAATGAAGCCCCCTGTAAACTGCAGTAGCTTCATTTTTTTGAGACCTCTAAGTGTCTCCTTTATGTAAGAGTGAAAAAAAGATCACTAGAGTAATCTATGGCATTGTATATTACAATGCCACCACCTTTATCCATTTTCATAATTCTTACTGTTTATCTCTCATTAAGTCATGTAGAAGTGTGTTTTCATCTTTTGTGAGATTGTGGTATCTAGTATTATTGAAATTCATGGAAAAATGTTCATAAAGGTCTTTCTTACTTCCTGTGGCAAGTGCTTGAACTAGTGGATTCATGGATGGAGCATAATTTTTTTTTATTGAGCCATTGACTGTAATTGTCAGTCTGTGATTGAGTCATTAAGTTGTATAGCCAAATTTAATTTTCTGGTAAATAATTTAAATTCTACTAATGAATCTACCAAATCAAAGTTCTTCACAGGAATAAAACTGAAGTCTTTCTCAAAGAGGGAAAATGGCTACTAATATGCTACATCCTTCAGATCCTGAAACAGAGAGCTGGTTGGATCCCCAGCAACACTTCATTTGAGAAGTCAGTATTCCTGGAGGCTTTCGGTACTGGCCTCATCTGCCGATGAGCTCATTGTTTTGGTCTCTCGGTGGACATGGAAGGAACCAGGCACAGTTGAACCCCTACCCAGAAGACTGGACAAGATTCTGGCACCTTCTTCAGGGAAAGAGTTTTGGGCTAAAGAAGTGCCTGTAGATGCCATGGTCATGGTGGTGGCCACCAAAAAAGAACTTGCCAAATGGAGTTCCACTGATGTCCTTCAAGGATGCATCTGCAGTCATCACATATGGGTTGTCCTGCCTCAGGCAGCCCTTTGGTCGGCCGGATTCCAAAGTCTGGGTCCGGCGTCGGCTGATGTCGCCCTTTCCCCAACGTCAGAGCGCCTGGGGTATAAAAGCGTCAGCCGATGCCATCTTCTTCAGTCTTTCTTGCCGCATGGTGCCCAAAGCAGAAGCAGTTCGCAAGTGCCGGTCGGCCAGCTCCTGTAATTCAGCTACCGAAGACTTCAAAAGCTAAGTACCCTGTTGGGGACTCTTTCTTGCCTCAGCCGATGTCAGATAAAGTTAATAATTGTTTAACTTGTGGGAAACAAATACCTCATAAGGATTTCCACTCTTACTGCCTCCCCTGCCTAGGCCCAGACCACGACATCTCGGCCTGTTCAGACTGTGCTTCCTTCAACCGACGCACTCTTAGACGTCGGGCGGAGTTTGCAGAGGAATTTTTTGGGGCTAGTTTTTCATACAATATGCCGTCAGAGACTCTGACTTCACATTTAACAAAGAAACGGAAGGACAAGGGCTGACACACGCGGGCCGCGGTTTCGGCTGAAACCACGGCCAGGCCTACGGCGAGTGTCTCGGTCTCGGCTGAAACCGAGTCCTTGGTACTTCCGACCCCCGAAACCGCTCAACCGACAACCTCGGCCCCGGAGGCCCCTGCTGAGTCGGTTATTGAATTTCCTTCAGAAACTGGTGTCTTGGAAACTTCCGACACCATTCCTCTAGACAAAACTACACCAGCACGTGGTGCAGCTAGGCCTCCTGCATCCATGTCCATAAAGGCATTCACCAGGGCTAAAGCTGCTAAACATACAAAAGCTATGCCTCCCAGGGTTATTCCTCAGGGACCCTCTACAAGTTCACAGATTCTAACTTTAGCAGAGGACCTTATTTCCTTTATTAGGGGCTCTCAACCCCATCCGGACAGGGGCTCTCAACCTCCTCTAGACAAAAGGCCCAGGGTTGAGCCCTCTGATCCCCACTCCTCAGAGGAGGCCTCTGATGGCTCTGCTCTCTTGGACTACCAGGAGTAGGCTTTTTCGGCCTACGAGGATTCTGATGCAGAGGAATCAATCCCCTCTGCCTCCCCTCCTGAAGAACTCTCCTTCGGGGAGACCCTTCACACTATGAGAGAGCATTTCAAATGGCAGAGCCAGGAATTCTCTGATTCCAGGAAAAGATTAAGAACTTTTCTGCATTTACCTCAGCATAGACCTTTGGCTATTCCTCCTGTTTTGAATGTCATTGATGATGTGTACTCTGAGTCTAGCATAACCCCTGACACACTTCCTCCGGCCCCTGTCAAACCCGATAGGTACTACAGGGTCCCGGACTCGCATCTTTTTCTTTACAAGGCCCACTCTGCTGATCCAGAAACTATTTCCCAGGGCCCTAAAGGGGTTGCAGCTGCCACTACTAAAATCCACTCCCCTCTGAAAGGGAGTCCAGGGCTTTAGAGAGATGGGGTAAAAAAGTGTATACTCCTGCTACTCTTTCTATGAGGGCATTAAATTGTCAATTTCATATGATACAGTACCAAGAGTATTTGTTAGATGAATTGCATAAGAAACTGTCTTCACCTGAACCCCTAGATCGCAAATCACTTCAGGATCTGGTACATAACTCCCAGCAGGTTAGCAACCATTTCTTACAGTGTGGTTATGATGCATTGGAAGCTTCATGTAGGTCAGCTATGACAGGTGCAGTCATACGTAGGCATGCTTGGCTGAAGGAACAATCTCTGCCAGACCATGTTAAAGCTAAGCTTCTGGATGCTCCACTGGAAAAGCAAAAGTTATTTGGCTCCACTGCCCAGAAGGTCTTAAAGAAATTTGAGGAAATGGCAAAATCTGTACAAACAGTCAAAGATTTTCTACAAGTCCAACCACCAAGATTCAGCAGAAATTGGCCTACCAAGAATTGGTCCTTTCCGGACACAGAAAGATTTCAGAGAGGCAAGAACAAGCGTGCCAGAGGTAGAGGGCAAGCTAGGGGCTCCTACAGAGGATGTCAGTGGCAGCCTCCCAACCAGAGAGGTAGTGCAGGACCTACAACTGCTGCACAAGGACAGACTCAATGACTTTGCTTTGACTCCGCCAACCAGGGCTCAATTCGAAGCACCTTTGGGCGGAAAGCTTTCTTTATTCTCAGAAAATTGGCACAGTATTACAAGAGACAAATGGACACTGCAAATAATAGACAAAGGATACAGGTTCCATTTTCACACATTGCCAAAAGAAAAGGCATGCCAGACCTGCCACCAAATCAAAGGGCAGAGGCTTTGAAACAAATCTCCAACTTAATGCAAATGAAAGCTATAGAAAAGGTTCCTCTTTCAGAACAAGGCCAAGGATTTTATTCCAGACTATTCCTTGTTCCAAGAAAAGAAAATCAATGGAGGCCTATTCTCGACTTGTCCGCACTGAATACTTATCTCATTGTGCCAAAATTCAAAATGCTGATTCTACAGCAACTCCTTCCCATGCTGGGCAAGGGGTCTTGGCTGGTGACTCTAGACCTCAAGGAGGCATACCTGCATGTCACTATCAGACAAAGTTGCAGAAGACACCTCAGATTTCTTGCAGGTTCAGAGCATTATCAATTCTCAGCATTGCCCTTTGGCTTATCTACTGCGCCCAGAGTATTCACGAAATGCCTGGCATCAGTAATTGCACACTGCAGACTTCAGGGGATTCAAATATACCCATATCTGGATGACTGCCTTATACAAGTGGACCGCCAACGAACTTTGGTAAAGGACTTGAATTATGCCATCCACCTACTGCAGGCCTTGGGATATACAGTCAGCATTCACAAATCAAGACTTGTTCCATCCCAAAGAATAACTTTTCTGGGTGCGGATCTAGACACAACCACCCAAATGGCTTTTCTCACAGAAGAAAACTAAAGACAACTACCGGATTACTTCAAGAATCTGACAAGACAAACTCAGCTGACTGCAAGGAAAATCCTGCAGACCCTGGGTTACATGGCATCTTGCATTCTTCTGATTCCACAAGCAAGGCTGCATATGAGGAAACTACAATGGTACCTAAGGAGTTTATGGACTCAGCACAGTCACAGCTTAGAAACTTTGATCCCACTCATTCCATGCCTCCAAAAGGAATTTCTGTGGTGGGCTCAAGCAAGCCAGTCAAACAGGGGTCTGCCCTTCAACAAGCCAACAGCCAGCCAAACCATTACAATGGACGCTTCAGACCATGGTTGGGGAGCACACATGGAGGGCAGATGTATTCAAGGACTATGGTCACAAAAGGAGCTACGCATGCACATAAACCAAAAGGAAATGCTGGCAGTGATACATGATATCGAGGCCTTCAAACTCTTTCTGCATCAAGGCCACCTGCTAATAAGGACAGACAACACCACAGTTATGTGGTACATAAACAAGCAAGGAGGCACCCATTCCTACCCTCTTTGCAGACTGGCAATGACTCTATGGGAACTTTCCTTGAAACTCAATATAGACCTGCAATCCCAGTTTGTGCCAGGAAAAGACAATATACTGGCGGACAGCTTAAGCAGAAATATCATGGATGCACACGAATGGATGCTGCACCCAGACATCTTCCTACAGATAACACAATCATGGGGAAGGCCAGACATAGATCTTTTTGCCTCCCCCCACAATCATCAGCTGAAGAAATTCTGCTCAAGGACATACCACCCACAAGCATGGAAAGTGGACGCCCTATCTTTCAGCTGGAGAACTCTAACAGTGTATGCATTTCCACCTCTTCCATTAATGACCAAGGTATTACTGAAGATCAGGACAGAGCAGCCAAAAATGATTCTGATAGCTCCGGACTGGCCAAGACAGCACTGGTACCCACTGTTAAAGAGCATGTCACGCATGAAACCATGGCCTTTTCCTCAATGGCCACTTCTCCTGACACAGCACAATTACAAAACTCTGCATTCCAACCTGAAAACCTTGCAACTAGCAGCCTGGAAAATACCTTGACTCCTCCTCAGGATAAGCTATCCAAGAGAGTGAAGGATATCATCATGGAAGCTCGCCGGCCTTCCACAAGAAAGGCATATTCAGCAAAATGGAAAAGATTTCACACTTGGAGCACCACAAAGGGCCTAGATGCGACAGTGATGAACATGGCACATATCCTGGAATACTTGGCAGAAATGCTCCACAATGGCCTGTCTTACTCTTCCATTAAAATTCATGCTTCAGCAATTTCAGCAGAGTACAATACTGATCCACCTGTCTTTTCTCATCCTCTCCTAAGTTTCTAAGAGGAATTAAAAACATCAATCCTCCAAGGAAACCTCCAGTGCCTACTTGGGACCTTAACTTCGTGTTGGAAAAACTAACTCTGCCTCCCTTTGAACCAGCAGCATCTGCAGAACTACAGTTCCTGTCTTGGAAGACCGCCTTCCTTCTGGCCATAACCTCAGCGAGAAGAGTATCTGAGTTACAGGCCCTCATGGCAGTACAGCCATTTCTTATTTTTCATCAGGACAGAGTCTCATTGAGAACCAGTCCTTCATTTATGCCAAAGGTGGTATCCAGGGTCTCATTAAACCAAGCTATTCACCTGCCTACCTTCTTTCCAAATCCACAAAACAAAGGGGAGAAACTTCTGCACACCCTGGACATACACAGACAGTTGCGCTACTACTTGGACAGAACTAAAAGCTACAGAAAAACTGACCAGCTGTTGGTAGCATATGCTGCTGGTGCACAAGGAAAAGCAATTTCCAAACAGACAATTTCAAAATGGATAGGGAATTGCATTCGTTTTTGTTATTCCTTTCATGGAAAAACTGTGCCAGCTAACATTAGACCTCATTCCACCAGAGCCACAGCCACCTCCACAGCCTTCTTAAGAGGGGTGGCTACCAAGGACATTTTAGAAGCTGCTACATGGAGCTCCGTGCATACATTTTCCAAGCATTATAATTTACCTTTATATTCCAGATCCAGAGCAGGCTTTGATACGGTAGTCCTGCAGGGCATTTTAGCTACACCATCCTTTACATAGATCCTCCACCCCCAGATTGGCTATGGTATTCTACCCATATGTGATGACTGCAGAGGCATCCTTGAAGGACATAGTACAGTTTTGTACCTACCATAAATGTAGATGTCCGATAGGTATGCATCTGCAGTCAGGTTTACCCTCCCTCCTTCCCCCCTTTGGTATTTATTGGGTACTTTTCCCTCTCATAGCTAGCTGGGGTTATCTATTATGGTGTATTTGTTTTATATATATATATATATATATATATATATATATATATATATATATATATATATATATATATATATATATATATATTTCTGTGCATGTTTGGAATTTATTGCATTTCTCCAAATTTAGCCTTCCTTTGAGGGCACCTGGCATCTGGGGTAAGAAACACTGAGGAAGATGGCGTCGGCTGACGCTTTTATACCCCAGGCGCTCTGACGTCAGGGAAAGGGCGACATCAGCTGACGCCGGACCCAGACTTTGGAATCCAGCTGACCGAAGGGCTGCCTGAGGCAGGACAACCCATATGTGATGACTGCAGATGCATACCTATCGGACATCTACATTTATGGTAGGTACAAAACTGTACTTTCACCCCCCCTAACAGGGAGTCTAGGGTGATGGACAAGTTTGGGAAGCATGTCTATGCTAGAGCCACCTTTTCCCTAAGACTGCTGAATTATTTGGCACATTTTCCTAGGTTGCAGAGTGATTTGATTAAGAAACTTTGAAATACCCTCTCAGGATCCATTTCTGCAGAGCTTCAGTCATCCAGGACTTTTCAGCTGGCTACCCTACAGTCTATTTCAAATTTATCCATGGGGCTTTTTTGTATGTAGATGAAGGAGCCTCAAGGGCAGTGGGTTCAGGCATTTCCATCAGGAAGCATCGCTGTATGCTCGTATTTGATTTCATGGAGCCCTTTAAGTCTTCATTTGTCAGTGCTCCTTTTGACGGCACGTCCTTGCTTGGCCCCACAGTGAAAGAAACTTTATCAAGACATGAGAAGGATGGAAAGACCCTGTCTGCAGTGGGCATATGTTTTTCGATCCCTTAGAGATCGTTTTCAAGAAATCAATGAAGTGGTCAAAAAATGTAGTTCAAGAAATCCCAGGGTCCTTTCTTTTCCAGGACACATGTGAAGGAAGTTGTCCCAAGGGTAGAGGGGGGAACTCTAATAGTTGACGATGCCCCCATGGCAGAGGAAACTCACAAAACCAGGGCTCCAGAGATTCTTTTTTGGACAGACCCTAGCAGCTTTCCTGAAAGGAGGACCAATTGCCCACCTCTGGAGGCAATCGGGGGTCAATTATCCCTGCTTCAGAGAGCCTGGCTAGACAGAACAAAAGATACTTGGTTGTAGAGGATTATATCCAGAGGCTATATAATACACTTTTCCCTTCCCTGTCTAATCTCAAGAAAGATTCCAGATGTTCCGTCCAGTCAAAGGGAAGAAGCAGCAATTAAAATACAAAAGCTACTAGAAAAAAAAGAGTTATCGAAGAGGTCCCACCAGACCAGATAGAATCTGGAACTCGCTCAAGGTTCTTTTTAGTGCCAAAGAAACAGGACAGGAGACCAATTTTGGATCTCAGCAACTTGAACAATTCAGTTCTACATACCAAGTTTTGGATGGTAACGGTTCAGTCCACTCTCCCTTTCCTTGGCAAGGATGACTGGATGTGCCCGACTGTCTGCAGGATGAGTACTATTACATAAAGATGAACAGATGTTCCAGAAGAGGCATTTATGCTCCCGGCAGGGAGCCAGTCACTAAAAGTTCAGTGCTCTGCCCATTGTTCTCACCACAGCCCCCAGGGTGTTCACCAGATGCATACATTAATGCAACATTAGATGGTTCTTCTGAGGACAATGTTGTACCTGGTACTTCACAACAGTTTAATGCAGCATTGACATCAACTATTGATAACATTGACACACAAAGACAACCGTCTCTGGTCGGTGTAACCGTACCACCCCTTCGCTCTGACCTAACGCTAAATGAGGTAAATAATACAAACAGAGCTACAACTTTGAGTAATGTAGGATGTCCTTCATGGATGCATCTGCAGTCATAACAACTGGGTTGTCCTGTCGTCAGGCAGCCCTTCAGTCGGCCGGATTCCAAAGTCCGGGTCCGGCTTCGGCTGATGTCGCACTTCACCCGGCGTCATCTCTGTTGGCCTTCGGGTATATAAGCATCAGCCGATGCCATTTTCTTCAGTCTTTCTTGCCGCGTGGCGCCCGAAGCAGAAGCTGTTCGCAAGTGCCGGTCGGTCGGATCCAGAGATTACTTCTACCGAATACTACTTCGAAGACTTCTAAAGCTAAGTACCCCGTTGGGGACTCTTTCTTGCCTCAGCCGATGTCAGAAAAAGTTAATAATTGTTTAACCTGTGGGAAACAAATACCTCATAAAGATTTCCACTCTTACTGCCTGCCCTGTTTAGGCCCAGCCCACGACGTAGCAGCTTGTTCGTCCTGTGCTTCTTTCAACCGACGAACGCTTAGACGTCGGTCAGAGTTTGCAGAACAGTTTTTCGGTTCTGACTTTGCGTACATTATGCCGTCGGACCCTCCGACTTCGCATTCTGCCAAAAAACGCAAAGAAAGACCGACACTCGCGGTCCGCGGTTTCGGCCGAAACCATGGTTAAGCAAACCGCGAGTGTCTCCGTTTCGGCCGCAACCCAGAAAACTGATCAAACTACACCTGAAACTATCACTACAACTGAGGTCCCTGCTAACACTCTTGAATCGGCCTCAGAAATTTTACCCACTACGGTGCTTACCACTGACTTATCAGACACCATTCCCTTGGATGTCTCTACCCCAGCACGTGGTGCTGCTAGGCCTCCAGCAGCCATGTCCATTAAGGCCTTCGCCAGGGCTAAAGCAGCCAAGACTACTAAAACAGTGCCTGTTAAACCCCCTTCCACCAGGCCCTCTGCCAGTTCTCAAATGCTTACCTTGGCAGAAGATTTAATTTCATTAATTAGAGGACCTCAATCTCACCCAGAGAGGGGGTCCCAGCCGCCAGAAAAGAGACCTAGGGCAGAGCCGCCTGAGCCAGTGTCCTCTGATGATTCTGCTGATGAATCAGACATAACTGACCAGCCAGAGGCTCCTTTCTCCAATTTTGAAGATTCTGATGCTGAAGAATCCATTCCAGCTGCTTCCTCCAGAAGAATTCTCCTTTGGGGAAACCTTGCATGCCATGCGAGAACAGTTCCAATGGCAGCAACAGGATTTTTCAGACTCCAGGAAAAGACTTAGGACCTTTTGCACCTACCACAGCACAGGCCCTTAGCTATCCCTCCTGTTCTCTCTGTGGTGGATGATGCTTTCAATGATGCCTGCTCAGCTCCAGATTCTTTACCCCAGCCCCTGCCAAACCAGAAAGATTTTACAGCGTGGCAGATACTCATCACCACCTCTACAAGCCCCCTCTTCCCGACCCGAAACTATATCCCAGGGTCCCAAGGCAGTAGCGACTATAGCTAAAACCCTGTTCCTTCTGAAAGGGAAGCAAGGTCATTAGACAGATGGGGTAAAAGTTTACACTTCAGCCACTCTTTCAGCTAGAGCTTTAAATTGTCAGTTTCACATGATACAATACCAAGAGTTTATGCTTGACCAGTTAACTAAAAAGCTAACCACTGATGAATCTCTTGATAAGAATTATGTATTAGAAATGGTAAATAACATACAGCAGGTTAGTAACCATTCTTTAAAATGTGGCTATGATGCACTGGAAGCTTCATTTAGATCAGCCATGACTGGCACAGTAATTAGAAGGCATGCATGGCTAAAGGAGCAAGCTTTACCGGATCATGTTAAATCTAAATTGCTTGATGCTCCTATGGATAAATCAAGTTTGTTTGGTACACCTGCCCAGCAGGTTATGAAGAAAATGGAAGAAAAGGCAAAATCAGTCCAGACAGTTAAATAATTCTTGCAGGTTCAACCCCCAAGGTTTAGCAGGAACTGGCCTGCCAAAAATTGGTCCTTTCCTGACTCCACAAGACCTCAAAGGGGCAGGAATAGACGTTCCAGAGGCAGAAACCAATCCAGAGGAGGTGCCTACAGAGGACGACAGTGGCAAGGTAACAACAGAGGCACAGAATCAACACCTGCCTCTACATCAACACAGCCACAGTGACTTAAACCTAAACCCGCCAACCAGGGAACAAATAGCAGCTCCTCTAGGCGGAAAGCTAACCTTATTTTCAAAAAACTGGCACCACATAACAAAGGACAAGTGGATTTTACGAACCATAGATCAAGGTTACCGGTTCCACTTCCACACTTTACCAGTCAAAGAGGAATGCCAAACCTACCTCCAAATCAAAAACAGAGGCTCTACAACAGATAATGGAATTAGCAAACATGAGAGCTGTGGAAAAGTGCCAACAGCAGAGCAAGGAAAGGGGTTCTACTCCAGACTATTCCTAGTTCCAAGAAAGGAAAAAGTTGGAGACCAATTCTAGACCTGTCTACCTAAATACTTACATCATTGTCCCAAAATTCAAAATGCTGACCCTACAGCAACTTCTTCCCATGCTGGGCAAGGAGTGTTGGCTGGTAACTCTAGATCTCAAGGAGGCATACCTGCACGTCCCCATTCGACCTATCTGCAGAAGATACCTCAGATTTCTTGCAGGATCAGAGCACTATCAATTCTCAGCATTGCCCTTTGGCTTATCTACTGCGCCCAGAGTATTCACAAAATGCCTGGCATCAGTAATCGCCCATTGCAGACTACAGGGAATTCAAATTTATCCATACCTGGACGACTGTCTGATACAAGGGGACAACAAAAGCAAGCTGACAACAGATTTACAAAGGGTCATTTACTTGCTTCAAGCACTGGGATACACAGTCAATTTACAAAAGTCAAGGCTGATACCATCCCAGACAAGGACTTTCCTGGGAGCGGAATTGGACACAGTAAGGCAAATGGCATTCCTAACTACAGAAAAACAAAAAGAACTCCCTCTTTACTTCTTGGCACTAACAAATCTGAACAAGTTAACAGCAAGAAAGGTACTGCAGGCCTTGGGTTTCATGGCATCATGCATAATCTTGGTTCCATTTGCCAGACTACATATGAGAAAGCTTCAGTGGTACCTAAAGAATTTATGGTCCCAACACAGACACAGCCTAGAAACGGAAATTCCACTAATACCATGCTTAAAACAGTTCCTATGGTGGGCTCACGCATGCCAGTCAAACCCAGGCCTGCCCTTTCGCAGGTCAAGCAAGCCAGACCATCACAACAGATGCTTCAGACCTGGGATGGGGGGCACATATGCTGGACAAATGCGTGCAAGGATTGTGGACACAGGACCAACTTCACCTGCACATCAACCTAAAAGAAATGCTGGCAGTAAAACTGGCAATCCAAAAGTTCAGACCATTTCTCAAGGAAGGCCAGTTGATGATAAGGACAGACAACACCACAGTCATGTGGTACATCAACAAACAAGGAGGCACTCATTCCTACCCCTATGCAGAATGACTTTGGAGCTGTGGACCCTGGCACTCAGCTACAACATCCAGTTACAGGCAATATTTGTACCAGGAAAAGAAAACTCTCTAGCAGATATGTTAAGCAGGACTACATCGGATGTCCACGAATGGCAGCTGCACCCGGACATCTTCAAGACCATCTCGAAGAAATGGGGAATGCCTCAGATAGATCTATTCGCATCACCTCTCAATCACCAGCTCAAAAAATTCTGCACAAGGACATTCCACCCACTAGCATGGAAAGTGGACTCGCTCTCCTTCAGCTGGAAAGGACTAACAGCATATGCATTCCCACCTCTTCCCTTGATACACAAAGTATTACTAAAAATCAAGGAGGAACGTCCAAGGATAATCCTGATAGCTCCAAACTGGCCAAGACAACATTGGTACCCACTGCTGAGGAGCATGTCTCGGAACAATATGTGGCCAATACCCCTGATGCCTTTGATGCTAACTCAGAACAACTACAGCACCATGCATCCAAACCTAAAAACGTTGCAACTGACTGCATGGAACATCACATAGCAGCTGCTAATCCACAGCTTTCACAAAGAGTTAAAGACATTATTCTTGAAGCACACAGACCTTCAACAAGAAGAAACTATGCTGGGAAATGGAAAAGGTTTGTCATTTGGAGCTCAGAAAGAGGTAAAGATGTATCAAACATAGATATGCCCAACATTCTGGAGTATCTGGCGAACTACTTCATTCAGGCCTGTCCTATTCCTCCATCAAGATTCATGCATCAGCTATTTCAGCAGAATACAGCTTTGATCCACCTGTTTTTCACACCCTTTGCTCAGGCAGTTCCTCAGAGGAATCAAGAATGTAAAACCTCCAAGGAAACCACCATTACCAGCCTGGGACTTGAACTTTGTGCTAGAAAAATTGACTCTATCACCTTTTGAACCAGCAGCAACAGCAGACCTGCAACACCTGTCATGGAAAACTGCTTTCCTACTGGCAATTACTTCAGCAAGGAGGGTTTCAGAACTACAGGCCTTAATGGCAGTGCAACCCTTTCTAATCTTCCACCAAGATAGAGTGTCCATGAGGACTAATCCTACATTTATGCCTAAGGTGGTATCCAGAGTGTCCTTAAACCAGGCAATCCACCTACCTACCTTCTTTCCCAACCCACAAAACAGAGGGAAAGAATACTGCATACCTTGGATGTACATAGACAGCTACGCTACTACTTGGACAGAACAAAAATAGCAGAAAGACTGACCAACTTTTCGTAGCCTATGCAACAGGAAGGGAAGGAAAAGCTATTTCCAAACAGACAATCTCCAAATGGATAGGAAATTGCATACGATTCTGTTACTCCTTCCATGGAAAGCAAATTCCACAGAACATAAGACCTCATTCTACAAGGGCAACAGCCACTACCACAGCCTTCTTACGAGGAGTGGCTACCAAAGACATTATTGAGGCGGCTACTTGGACCTCCGTGCATACATTTGCCAAGCATTATAATTTACCTCTATATTCCAGATCCCGAGCAGGGTTTGCCACTGCTGTACTGCAAGGGATCCTAAACACACCATAATCTACCTTTATCCTCCTCGCGTAGTTGGCTATGGTATTCTACCCAGTTGTTATGACTGCAGATGCATCCATGAAGGACATAGTACAGTTTTGTACCTACCATAAATGTAGATGTCCGAATTGGATAGCATCTGCAGTCAGGATTACCCTCCCTCCTTCCCTCTGTGGTACTCCTAGGGTGTTTACCCTTCTAATAGCTAGCTAGTGGGGACTTCTTTCATGGTGTATTTGTTTGTATTTATGTACATACATGCTTATTTTTGTGTTTACCTCTATCTTTTGGAAACATTGGCATCTATCCAAAATTTTTAGCCTTCTAGAGGGCTTCTGGCATCTGGGGCAAGAAACACTGAAGAAAATGGCGTCGGCTGATGCTTATATACCCGAAGGCCAACAGAGATGACGTCGGGTGAAGTGCGACATCAGCCGAAGCCGGACCCGGACTTTGGAATCCGGCCGACTGAAGGGCTGCCTGACGACAGGACAACCCAGTTGTTATGACTGCAGATGCTATCCAATTCGGACATCTACATTTATGGTAGGTACAAAACTGTACTTTCTAATGTACCTCAGTTGTCAGACTGGTTAAAAAATGACAAATTAACATTTAACAGGGGAAGAAATGTTAATATGTGTTTGCAAGAGCAGTTGAATGAACTAGACCATAACTTACTTAAAATCAAGAAGTTACAAATGGATAATATGTTTTTCAATGAATGTCTTAAACACAGAACTGTGCCAAAAGGTCTCCGTATGTGGCGCTACCCCACTGGGTTGGTGGCAGTGTCGGACTTCCACTTGGAACTTATTGAACTGTTTGATAAGTTTGGGTTTGAATTCATGCAGAGAGTTATAGTGAATCACAACAAAACAATCAAACTTTTAAATAAAAAAGTGACAACACTGGATAAGTTAATTACACAGAACTCTGCATTTTCCAGTAACAGGTTCGAATATTGTAGGACTTTTCGTAGAATAGACGAACAAATGTCACTTATTAAAACAAGAAAATTGAAAAAACTGGTGAGGGATGAGAAAGATTATGCTAATAATACAGCGTACCCTCACCCCCCCCATCTCAGGCGTGGCAGTTTATTAAGGATAGGAATGTCCAAGCTAATGGTAACAGTTACCCTAATGATGAAACCAACAGTTTGGCTCCGTCTGAAGATGAATTTTTAGACGAGGACGAATACCCAGCTCTGAGACGTTCGGAGCGGATTTTGAGCCAACAACGGAACCAACAATACCAACACAGGGGCCAGCCACAAAATTACCAAACAGGGAGAGGAAGAGGTTACATCCAAGGTGTGAACAGGAATGGTTGGAGGGGGAAACAGAGAAATTAATTGTGGACATAGACCAGGATGGTCAATACCTACTCCCACATTTAAAACTATGTAGTAATTCAGAGAAGGACTTTAAGGTCTATAATTTTTCAAAAATAGTGTTGAATAAGACAATGTGTGACATTTTCTCAAAAGGTTTTACTTTTGTTCCTCGTCAGTCATTTAATTTAGTCCATACATTGATGGACTTGAAACAGTACACTAGGAAACTGGACCTAAATGTCATGTTTAATAAGGTAGACTCTGTGAAAGATCTATTTAAGATTTCGAGCACGTTTAATCCACCATTATACCCCACCCTAACTGTTTATGAGAGAATTTGTGAACTTGATTTACATGACTTAAATACAAACATTAATAGAGATGCTAGAACATCTACTTCACAAGCTAATTTAAGTATGAATGAAAATTTTGAACTTAAATTTCTTCTCCATAACAAAGGTACTAGGATCATGAAACCAGATAAGGGCGGGGGTACTATCATTATGAATACAGTGGATTACAACAATAAAATGTTTGAAATCTTAAATTCAGATACATACACTATGAGTTTTTTGAATGAAATGAACGGGGGCCTACAGGAGAATCAAGAGCTTCATTCAGGACATGTTTATTGATGGCCTGATATCCATCACAGAATTACACTATCTTTCTATAGAATACCCTATTACTCCTAGTATCTTTGGAGTTCCCAAAATCCATAAGGACATGCATCAACCACCAATGAGACCAATTGTTGACGCAAGGGGCTCTATAACATACCCCCTAGCAAAATATCTTGAGAAGGAGTTAAGTAAACATGTATGGAATGAAACTAGTGTATGCATAGATTCTTGGGATTTTTTAAGAAAAATCAGTAGTATTGGATATAAAAAGGACTATCTGTTAGTGACTATAGATGTGGTTAATTTGTATAGTATAGTACCACATGACATTGGATTACAATGGTTTTGTGAATTTTTACACTTAAAAGGGTTAAGACAGGACAACATTAATCTATTTGAACAGATGTTAGACATTACTTTAAGGAATAATTTTATTTTCTTTGAAGGACAATATTTCCTTCAAAAGGAAGGAGTAGCAATGGGCTCCGCATGTGGGGGCCTATATGCAAATATTGTCATGTTGATGTGGGAGAAACAACACCTCAAAACTTCCAACTATTTTCAATATTGTAAAACATATATGCGTTACCTGGATGACTTGTTTATATTATGGGAAGGGCCCAGAGACGTCTTGGATAATTTTCTTGCATTTATCAATGAAACAACCAGTTTCTTGAGGTTTACACATACTGTCAGTGATACACATATAGCATACTTAGATGTTCACTTACTAAAAGATGAAACAGAATAGATTTCTTGCTAGAATATTTCAAAAAGAAACCTACTCTAATAGTTTTTTACATTTCAGCAGTTGTCATCCCTTTAAATAAAAGCGAGCTGTACTAAAAGGGCAATTTGTCCACGCAGTCTGGATGACGACTCTTTGGGATGACTATGTAGAGGAATGCAACTTGCTGAAATGTATGTTCCTTAGAAGAGGTTATCCTATTAGTCTAATTGATAAGATTATGCAAGAAGTTAATGACAAAAGAAAGTCTGGGCACTTTACTCCCATTCTGGAAGACAGGAGCCAAAATGTTGAGTACCAGATAAGTAACATAAATCAAATAATTAATAGTGGAGATGACAATAGAAATGAAGCCAACACTAATATAACCATGGCCACAACACCAGTTAAAGAAAAGATTTATGAAAATAGTTTTTTGACTACTTTCAATAATGAAGCACACTATATTAAGAACATTTTAATAAAAAATTGGGAAATTATTAGGAGTGACAAAGAAACGAGAGACATTTTGGGGGACGCTCCAATTTGCGTATATAAGAAAGGACATTGTCTTAAAAATATGTTTGAAAGACGACAGGAAGAGTATCTTCAATTACACATGCATAAATGTGGGAGATGCAAGTTCTGCCCAAACATTATGGAAATTAATAACAATGTCATAATAAATGGAGTTAGAATTTGGCTGAGAGGTAGATTTTCATGTACAACTGAGAGGGTTGTATATAGCGCTGTTGGTAATTTGTGCCCATGTTTTTACGTGAGCAAGACTGAGTGCAAATTTAAAAACAGAATAGGGGAACATCTCAGAAACATACGTGATCTATGGGAAGGGAGCGCCTTAGCAAAACATATTATGGCTTACCCAGACATATATTAGACACTGTAATGATTAGTGCAAAAGGTGGAACATGGTCTTACCAGCTTGACAGAATGGGACTAGGATGGGAGATCAAACTGAACGCCATGTACTGGCCAGGGCTTAATGATAATTTGTCTATTACTAGACTCTTGAAAATTAAAGCCCTGAATAGACGTTAAAATACACTTTGTAACTATCTTAGTGTAACAAACTTATTCATATATGCACTATTTGAATGAATATTTATTTACACTTATATATGTTTTCCAATATTTTAGGTATTTATTTTTATTTATTACCACATGGATTTATTTATTTAATTTTATTTCACTGTTAAGTTATTAATATAATTGTAGGTAGGTAGTGATTTTAAAATTCATGAAGTATTTTAAAAGTATTTTTAATGGTTTTAACAACTTTCACAGAGTTGTGGAAGTAATGACAATTTTAAGTATACTGTGGCTTTAAATGAAGGTGTGTTGACTGCCCTAGGATGTGATGTAATTTGAATTTCTTCTTTTAAATTCAGGTGATGAAAGTAACTAATTGTATCTGATGAAGTCTCTTCAACTTATTTAAAAAGGAGACAAAAGCGCTTATACATTTGGATATTCTACAATTTTAACCTTGGATTACAATAAAATTTTGGTGTGTTCATATAAACATTTGCCTGCTCCATTCTACTTTGTGATTGACTAGTGATTTCTGTTAATTCAAATACAAAAGCTACTAGAAAAAAAGAGTTATCGAAGAGGTCCCACCAGACCAGATAGAATCTGGGACTCGCTCAAGGTTCTTTTTAGTGCCAAAGAAAACAGGACAGGAGACCAATTTTGGATCTCAGCAACTTGAACAATTCAGTTCTACATACCAAGTTTTGGATGGTAACGGTTCAGTCCACTCTCCCTTTCCTTGACAAGGATGACTGGATGTGCCCGACTGACCTGCAGGATGAGTACTATCACATAAAGATGAACAGATGATCCAGAAGAGGCATTTATGCTCACGGCAGGGAGCCAGTCACTAAAAGTTCAGTGCTCTGCCCATTGTTCTCACCACAGCCCTCAGGGTGTTCACCAGATACATACCAGTAGTAATAGTTCACTTCAGATTTCAAGGATTCCGGGTGTTGCCATATCTCGACAACTGGCTCATTACCACCCCGACCAGGCATCAATTGATAAGGGCAAGAAATCAGATTCTCCAGACTTGTTCTCATCTGGGAATAACCATAAACTATGGCAAGTCTCAAGTAGAACTGACTCAGAATTTGGAACTCATACCAGCAGTTTTCAGCACAAAATCAAAGATAGTGTCACTTCCCCCATCAAGAGTACAAACTATAGGATTGCAGATCAGAAAAATAATCTGCGGTATCAAACTTTATGACCACCTAGTCCTTCAAGTTGTATGATCAATGTCAGCAGCAATAACCGTAGTACCTTTAGCCAGATTTTTTATGAGGATTCGCCAGTGGATGCTCAACGCAGTGGTCAATACTTTACCAACCCATGTCAACTCAGATAAGAATCACTCAGATATGTAAGAGAGATCCCAGGTGGTGGATTCAATCAGATCATGTTCTGCAAGGCCATCCATTCATTTTCCCTCAGCCCAAGGCCATAGTGACCATGGGAGGACTTTCTGAGGAAAACGGTCCAAGGCACATGGTCACCCGAAGAGACAAGCTTACATATCAGTGTCCTACAGATGAAAGAGGAGCTTTTAGCATTGCAGGCCTTTCAGGATGCTTTGCCTTCAGAGACAATTGTGATTCAAATGGTCAATATGTCAGTAGTTTGGTACATCAACAAACAAGGAGGGACCAGATCATACCCCTTGTGTCGAGAAGCCCTCAGAGTGTGGCAGTGGGTGATCTCATCAAACCACTTTCCCATAGCAACACACATCCCAGGGAAGTCTAGTGTAATAGCAGACAAACTGAGCAGGTACATTCTTCTACCTCATGAGTGGTCTCTCAACAAGAAAGTGACAATAGTGATTTTTCATCAATGGGACCAGCCTTGCTGCAATCCTTTTGCTTCTCCCCTAAACAACAAATGCAGCAGCTACTTTACCCTAATCCCCCACAAGAGGAATCATCAAGTTATGCTCTACTTCATGATTGGCCCCTGGTCTGCTTTATGCCTACCCGTTAATCCCATTAATTTCAAAATTTCTGCAGAAAGCTGCCAGGATGAAGATTAAAGTCATCCTCATTGCACCTTAATGACCTCAGCAGGTTTGGTTTCCCTTCCTTTGGCCTCACTTATCAGACTCCAGACCTCCTGTCTCACTCATTGGGCATGATCCATCTAGACATTTCAAACTTCAGGCTGATGGTCTGTTTTCTCCAATTCCATTAATAGCCAGACAACCGATGATCTCTTTCCATGTCCGAAATATACTTTAATCTTCCCACAAACCATCAGCACAAAGACTCTATACAAGTAAATGGAAAAGATTTGTATATTGGGCACAAAAAAATCATGTTGAACCTTTTTCAGCTCCGACATATAACATACTTGAGTTTTTAACTTTATTTTTTAAAGAAGGGGATAGTTCCTCATCCATTATAGTTCAGTCAGAAGCAATACCAAATTTCCATATTGGATTTGAAGGTCCTTCAGTAGCGAGGCACTTTTCTTTTGAGACCTCTGTTTAAGGACCTTACCACTCCATGGGATCTCAGTTTGGTACTGCAGGCACTAATACATTCCCCCATTGAAACAGCAGCTATATGTGAACTTAAGTATCTTACTTGGAAAATAGTTCTAGTGGTAGTTACCTGTGCTAGATGAATTTCAGAGATTCAAGCCTTGCCTTCAAAACCTGCATATTTGATCTTTTACAGTAAGTGCAACATGTTATCAAAATCTAATGTCAATCAGTCCATTAATTTGCCGGTATTCTTTCCTAATTTTGCAAACAAGGGTGAATACATGTTACATTTATTGGATGTTCACAGGCAATTACATTTTTACCTGCATAGAACAAAATAAATCAGAAAAACAGACCAGTCATTTGTTTCCTTTGCAGAATTGAAACTGGATAAACCAATTGCAAAAGTAACTTTAGCCAGATGGCTAATTGATTGTATTTAATTTATATATAACAAACTGGGTATTACTTTACCACAACCAGTATGAGCTCATCCAACTAGGTCCATGGCAAGTTCTTTAGTCTTTCTATCCAGAGCGTCCATGGACGACTTATGTGCAGCAGCAACTTGGGCTACTCCCCATACCTTTATTACTCATTACAAACTGGATCTGATCTCTAGGGGTAGAGCATCATTTGGTTCAACTGTGCTCAGGAATATCCTTCCTTAGAATCCACCATGGATTGTAGGTAGCGGGGGACTCTGTCTCTTCAGTTGAGGATAGAATCAAAATTAACAATATTAGATAAAGAAGTTATGTACTCACCATAACGTTCCATCTGTGTTGTCCATTTTCATTCTTACTCAGCTTCCCATCCACCTGCCCCCATCCCTTCTGTTTACGAACTTCTGGACAAATGTGCTGCTAGAGGGACATCATTATCCTTTATACTGAGCTCTGGATATCGTTTTTTTCCTTTATTTAGCACATGCAATTTTACGTCTCCTTTATTTATGCATGTTAAACATTCATTTTCTGGTAAAATAACAAGAACTGAGGTAAGTTAGGGTAGGTGCATTATGGGTATGGAAGAAGCTCAAGAGCTTTTTGGTTACAGCAAGCATTAGTAATGGATCTGAACCCATCAGTTGAGGAAGAATGAAAATGGTCAACACAGATAGAACATTATGGTGAGTACATAACTTCTTTTTTTTTTCAATGCACCACGAAGTTTAGCTATTCTTGTACTGGTAGAAAAGTGCTACAAATTCGGTCTTTTAATGAATTAATGGTAGATCTGTAGTTGAGATTATGGGGGACAAAAGATAAAAAGTTTGTCCAACTTGCAAGATTATAAAGAACCTTTGAGATGTTCAGAGCTATTAGGCTCAATAAGAGAGTCTGTTCTGTTTAAGGATCAAACTGTGTGAGGTTTGCAATACAATTATCATATTTGATTGTATTTAGATGAGTTAGCCACCATTAAATTGAGGAATTTTAATAGTTCATCCTAAATAGGGAGACAGGAGTTTTCCCAGTGTTGGGCGGTATGAGTACAAGAAGTCAGGGTTACAGTTTATTTATTTTTTAAACAAGAAAACTCTACTAAATTATCACATATGACATAGGCAATCATACATTTACAAAAATGAAAACAACCCATATTGACACAGTCCCAGTTGCAAGCATTTTACATCACAAACCACATTGACACAATCCTAGTTGTAGACATTAATACATCACTTATCTGCTCCATCATTGTCATTCAAACATTAGATAGCTCATTCAAATCCTACTTTCTTTTAAACCTCATTCCTCTCCAGTATATATTGTTCCTACAATTCCCATTTTTTTCCTATGTAATTTGCTCGTACCCTTTTCTAAAGATCCCAATTCCAGTTGTATTATCTATGTTACTATATTTACTTCTTCTAGTACAGTTGGTTTAGATTTTGATTTCCATTTTCTAGTGATTGCTTTTTTGGCAGCTACCATAATTATACTTCACACGGTCTTACTATGTCTAGGCAATTCCAATTCTGTATCATAGCTCAGAAAAATCATTTCCCTAGTTTCACCAATTTGCTCACCCAGCATTTCTGACAGAGTAGGTTGCAGGGAATCTATAAATTTTGCCAACTCATTACACTCCCAGAAATATCTTCACTATTATGCTCCACCTCAAAAAATCCAAGTCCCTTAGAGCTACACGCTCCAGGGACCTAAACCTCAGCACAAAAATAAATAGGACATGCTGGAGGGACAGATTAATTTCCCAGAGGCTCCCCTCACTCTCTGGAATAGAATCCCAATTCATGTTAGACATAGCCCCTCGCTGACCCTCTTCAAGTGAAATCTGGACGCGTGGATGGGAAATTACAAATTCACCCCTGGGATCTCGTCTGTGTCCCTGCTAGACAGAGGCACAGTAAACTAATCTTAAAAGGGTACCTTCTGTGACCTACTTTACAGAGGCACAGTAGGCTAATCTAATAGGGAGGCGGAAGCCAAATACACTCTGGCTAGGCTTATAAATGCCCTAGGGCAGATAGCCTAGTATCTACCTATGAACCTATTATCTTTTTCCCCCCATCATACCTCTGACATTTGCTGTTTACCTGAGGAAAAATTCTGTGGAGTCTACGTAGGGTATTAACGTATCTATCTACATTTCCAAGCTAAAATCTTAAATCTCATAGATTTTGTTGCATGTTTGGGAGACACACATATATCCCTCCATTGTTTGTTTGTGAATTTCTTATCCAGTCTCTGTTCCCAATCCTTTCTAACCTCCTCTGATTGATTCTTACAGTTATCATGCAATGTTTTATATGCTGTACTAACTATTCCTTTTTTAACAGCAGCTTCTGTTCAAGATTCTACTAAAAACTCTACCAGTGCTGTTTTTATGTTTAGTACCTCCTTATTTCTTTCCCTGTACTCTGATGTCAATCCTTGATAGGGAAGGTAATCTCTACCTTGCAGTCCAAATGCATTTTTGGGGTCTTCCCATTCTCTTACCTTTCCCCTCTGTAGTTATTTGTTTCTAGTACTTTGGTTCCTTTCCTAGTTTTCTCCAATAAATTCCAGCACCCTCTTGCTTATTGTCTGTATCCCTAATTGCAGTCACCCCTACTGGCAGAATCTCCTTTCTCGATTCCCATGATGGCTTAGTTCTTAGAATATTTTCTGCTACTTTATTAATATATTCTGTATGATTATTGTTATTCTCCTAAAAGGTCTGCATTCAAAATCCCAGCCTTTCCTTGTTTCTTGAGCTTCCCCTCTGTTTCATTATCAGTCATTTCCACTTTGAATTGTAGTTTTCTGCTTGTGCTATGTGTAGGAGCCTTAACTGTATTGCTCCGAAATACTCCTTCAAATCAGGTAATGCCAATCCTCCTTGTTCTGTTGGAAGAATCAGCTTATCCCACTTGACTCTTGCCATCTTCCCCTCCTAGATAAAATCCTTCAGCTCTTTATTAATTGCTATCCACAACTTCTCTGATTAAAAATATGCCTGACCTGGTTAATACTAAAGGGACTAAAAGCATTTTAACTGCTTGTATCTTACTATCCATATCCATATAACAGAGCTTCCATTTTCTCAGTTTTTCTATTATCTTTTGTTTAGTTTCTTCCCACATATCCTTAACTGGCACACCAGAATAAGTTTTAATCCATACTCCTAAATGCTTCATTTTATCATGTCCCCATGAATATAAATATTGCTGAACCAATTTGTATGTGGGTGCATAATTTACTGTTATTGCCTTTGTTTTAGCTTCACTAATTTTGTATTCTGAAAATATATTAAGCTCTCTCAAAATATTCCACAACACTGTAATGTTCCTTTCCGGTTTTGTCAGGTATAAAATAATATCATCTGCAAATAGAGCCAGATTTTCTTGACTGCTATACCAGTTATATCCCTGAATTTCTGAGTCCCTTATTTTCTTTGCCAATGGTTCTAAATATAGTGCAGATAACAAAGGGGAAAGAGGACACCCCTGCCCGGTTCCTGTGCTTAAGCAGAAATTATCAGAGAGGACCATGCCCACTTTAATGCTCACCTTCAATCCCTTATATATCCTCCTAATCAACCTTATAATTTTATCAGGGAATGCAAATGCTTCCATTGCCCTGCTCATACAATCTCAGCTTACTCTGTCAAATGCTTTCTCTGCATCAAGACCCAACAACAGCAATAGTATTTTCTTACATTCTGCTTCCCTCTGGATAATCAGTATACTGTTAATGTTGTCAAATATTTGCCTGATCTCCACAAAATGATATTGATCCATATCCATCAATTCTGGCATCACTTTTGCAATTCTTTTAACCACTATAGATACAAACACTTTATAATCATGGTTTAATATTGAAGTGGGCCTGTGTGAAGCTATCTGATGGGTCTTTACCCTCTTTAGGTATTACAGCTACCACCGCTTTCATCCAGGATATTGGTACTTCTCCTCCTTTTAAAATACTGTTAAACAAAACCTTGCAGATCTTTATCATTTTTCCCCTCCTAGCTTCCAGACTTCTACAGGAACACTATCTATTCCTGAGAACATTCCTGAAGATCGGTTATACATCACTATTTTTACCTCATCTTCTCTTATGCTAAATGTTGGTAATTGAGCCTCATCTACCTCTAACCTTGGCATATTTAATTCTTCCATAAATATTTCCATTTGTACCTTTTCTTGATTTCCAAATTTCTCTGATTTATACAGACTTTTATAGAATTTCCAAAGTATTTCTAATACCTCTACATGATCTCTTGTAACCTTCCTTGTTATAAGCTGCCTAAGCTTGGTGACAGCCCTTTCTACTTTTTGTTGCCCGAGTCATTATAGGATCATAGGAGGTTACTAGGCTAATGGCCCTTCGGCCCTTACAAGCCTAGCCAGGATTTATCCCCAAAAAAGAAACCTCAGTCAGTACCTGTCACCCCTGTCAATGAGGGACAAAGGTGGAACCCACGGGACAAATTTGTGGTTTCCCATACACTCATCATGGTTACCCTTGAAGAGGGTCAGCAAGGTACTCTCACATGTATGGGAAGTCTATTCCAGAGACAGGGCAGCCTCTGGGAGACAAACCTGTCTCTCCAACAGGTTTTGTTGATGTTGCATATTAGATTTTGGCCTGTCAAGTGGGTAAAGCGCGAGGAGTTAGACTTACGGATATGGGGCATCTCTAGTAGGGCAGGGTCCGATATTGCCTTGTAGGCAAGAGACAGATCACCTTTGAGCAATTTGTATGATACCAAGTAAGGTGACAATGATTTGAGCCTGTCTGCATAGGACAAGTGTTGGAGGCCATGAATTCTCTTTGTGAGGTATTTCCATGGCCTTTCCAGTTGGTGCAGGTGTCTGGAGAGGTACATACCAAATTCGGCACCATACTCAATTATGAGACTAATGAGGGAGGAGTACAGAGAGGTAATAACCTTTTTTTCTGGATGCAATCCCTTTACGTATGAGATGAACCAAGTAAAAGGCTTTTCTGACCACTGCCACCACATGATGGTCGAATGTGAGATTGTTGTCAACCTGAGTACCCAGGTCTCTCACCATGAGTTGTGTGTTTAGGGAGTTGCCGTTGATGTGGTAATCAGTAGTGGCCATATTTTTGCTGAATGGTATGATAATACATCTTTTTGCATTTAACTTAAGGCCTTGACTTTGGCACCAGTTTTGTGTAGCTGTGAGACCCTCCTGCAGCATGTTAACATCATTTGGGGAGTCAATGACAGCACCTAACCTACAGTCATCCACAAGCTGGTCAGCCACAGGCCTTTTGTCTCTGCCTGGATTTCTGAAAAGTAGATGCCAAACAGTAGGGGTCCCAGGACAGATCCCCGGGGAACACCACCAGTGACAGGTCTGCTGTCGGAGGTGGTGGAGCCAATTTTGACCTTGTGGGTCCTATCTTTGAGCCAACAGGCATCCCATCTGGTGAGACAAGGATTAACCCCGAGTTGTGTTCACCTTTCAATAATTCTAGAGTGGGGGATTGTGTCAAAGGCCTTGGCCAGGTCAAGGTAAGCTGTATGCACTGACTTTCCCCCATGCAGGGCCCTGGTGACAGTCTCAAAGAAGTCAACCAGGTCCAATAGGCAAGATCTGCCCCTGACGAATCCAAATTTGGTGGGGTCGAGTGTTTGGAGATTACCTATGTCCTTGGTTATGAGATCCATAATAGTACACTCCATGGCTTTATAGATCAGACTTGTGAAGCTAATGAGGTGATAGTTTCCCGGGTAAGTAGTGGCACCACCTTTGTGCAAGCAGATGACAATGGCAGTTCTCCACTCTGCTGGAATGAAGCCTGTAATTAGGCTGTGGTTGAATAGGGTGCTCAATGGCAAAGCTAGTTCTTGCTGGAGATTGTGCAGAATACAGCGTAGGATATTATCAGGTACCATGGAAGCTATGGAACTTATGCTAAAGGTTTTTGTGCTGTGGAGTCATTATCAAAAAATGAGTTGCTTAACAGCAATCTTTCTAAACTCATGCATATTATTGTGGTAATCCCTTATTTTCTGTTCAGCGTTCTGCAGTTGCTGCTCTTGTTCAGTGAAATTCCCCCTGTTCTGCAACATTCTTTAATATTTGTTAGTCTCTCTAAATAATCCTCGTTACTTCTTAACCATATCTCCCTTTCTTTTATTTCCACCCTATTTTTAAACCCCACTTGAATTTTATCCTACTCCCTAACTATATTTTCAGAAGACATTTATATCTTCTCAAATAGCCACTGAATAATTGCCACTACCCATTCCTTAAATTCCTCTCTTTTCAACAGATGGGTGGGAAAGTGCCAGTGCCTCATTTTTATTTCATTACCCTGTGTTTTTATTTCTTTATTATTAACGTATGGTTTGAAATAGTTATTGAGTATGTATCAATACCTTAAATTAAATGCACATGTTCTTTTGAAATGTAAAATCTGTGAAGCCTAGCCCAGTTTTTGTATCCCGAGGAATAATATGTAAATTCACTCCAAGCTCCTAGTACTGAATTCACATCTTCCTTGCCAAATGTTGTGTCTTTCGACTTTTCCTGGGTAGGGGTCGCCACAGCAGATCTCCAGTCCGCTAATGATTGGCAGTAGATTTTTATGGGCCAAGTTGCCAGCCCTGATACACAACCTTCAACGAAGGTACGCCCATTCACGCATGTCTCCACACAGAAGACACTTTAGCTGAGAATCGAGCAGGACAATGTCTTACTGTGAGGTGACAATGCTACTGCAGCACCACCACTGCAGTTATCTTCCTTGCCAAATAATTTCATAAATTTCTTCAAAAGTCTATCCCCCAGACACATCTTTACTTTACTGCTACAAATCAAATTCCAGTCCACACCTATAAGTAATATTTTTGCTGAAAGCTGATTATTTCTCCTAGAATTTTCTTAAGATCCATTATAGCAGTTTTAGGTGGAATATAAATACATACCAGTGCAGTCCTCCTCCCTTGCCAGTAGCCCCTTAGGACTACAAATTAATATAAGTACTCCTCCTTTCCTTTGTCCTAGGTATTTTGCTGAATAACCTTTCTAAAAACCTTTCTTTATCAAATTCACATGTTCAGTTCTTTCCAAGTGTGTCTCCTGTAGCACAGTTATTTGCACTCTACATTTTTAATATAGCTCAGTACTCTTTCTTTTTGTATTTATCTGTGAGACCATTGGCATTTAAAGACATTACAGAAAGAATTGTATTAAAAAGTGATTATTCCCAACTTTTATGTATAACAGCTTTTTTGTTAAATGTCTATGTTCAGCTTTTGTGTTACATGCACACACTGACAGGTTGAACTTTTATACAGTTGTTTATTGTCATATCCATTTGAAATTGTCACATTTTACAAAACTTTTTGTTGTATTGAAAGCCCTCAAACAAAAAAATAAACACACCCCCAGTACCCCCTAAAACCTGTTAACTTAATACTAACTCAAAAAACTATGTACATCTTCAAATATTGAAGTTTTACCCTCCTAATAGGAACAAATATCCCAAACTGACAACAACATTCATAGACTTGAGTTAACTTAAAAGAAAGGTTATCCATGCTGAGGCTCATGGTGCAGCCTGTGCTTCTAAGTGCTGCCTGGTTTTGTGTTATCTTTATAGCTCTCCCAGCTAGGAAAACACCTGAATACTGTTAGAGAATCTTATCTCCTGGCCATTTTCTCTTGTTATTTTTTCTAGCCAGTTTCTTTCTATCAGATTGTAGCCAGTTTCTCTTTGAGATTGTCTCCATGAAGACGTGAGGACCAGATACAGCACTGCTACTAAGCATACATTTATTTGCTAGAAAAAAGCCTTATAATCAGTATTCTTTTTCATTTACTTACTTTGTCTTAAAACCTGTTACCAGATCACTCACAGATATAATTATTACTTTGCATTCCCACATCTGTCAATTTCCAACGTACTGGTTTTATTCCTGTTTATCTCCAGCTCCCAAATCCTGTCTGTGCTTCATTTCCAGTGTACTCTCGATTATTCTAGTAATTTCTCTTGTTCCCTTACTTCTGTCTAGCATTTTCTGTTGAAACAATGGAAACTGTTTTACTGGCACAGTCTCTATGTGGTCTTTATCACAAGAAGAACAAGAAGCAGAATCTTCTGTTTCACAGCTCACTTTTTGTTGACAAACATGTATTGCCTCCTTAGCATGTACTTCATCAAAAAGTGTTTGTGTTCCTCCAGGGAAGAATATTTTGAAGATAGCTGGGTAAAGCAATTTGAATCTCACTCCTGTTTTTTGACATTCTCTGAATAATGGAATAAATTTACTTCTCTTCTGCGTGGTGTACAATGAGTAATTATTCTCCACAAACACTCTGCTGTCACCCACTCCTTCTGCCACAGTTTTGTTAGAATCAACTCCCTCTGCTGTTAGGATTGTATCTTTACAATTTATGGTCTAGTTTGCTTTTTCGTCACCAGTTTTTTTGGGGCATACACACAATGTGTCCTTTCAACTAACAACTCCTGCTGTGGAATACCAGTCCAGTTGCTTATTTGTGCTTCATAAAATGTATACAGTCTGTTCCTTCCAGCTTTTCTGGTGAAGCTAAAAATCTCAGGATCTGATATTGTGTTCATTCATTCTTCAATGAATGAGGTCAGATCCGATCCTCAGATCTGACTGGGACACTTTCTAAAAATTGTAGGGTCTGACTGTCAAGCTCCCCCCTTACCCATAATCCCCCAACACCTCAGATCTGATTTGCTGCTCTTGAAGACAGTCAGGATTGTGATTGCATTTGCTCAAGCTCATTGTGTAGTATTATGAGTGAACAGCTATTTTTTTTGTTATTTTAATATAGTTTTTATTCTCTCTCTTATTTAACTAAGCCCCCTCACCCTCAACAACTTTCTCCAATGAGTTTTCTAAGACCTTGTACCCAAAGCTTTCATATCCAACACCATCTAGGTTTTCTCCAAAGCCGGTAACCTCTTTTTTACAAGAGACTTCCAAGAAGTTGTCATGGCCACCTTTCACATCCTCTTTCATTAGGTCTTCCTGTAGTCTGTCCAAGACAGAGGTGGCTAGGATGATGAGAAAGTTCCTCAGAACACAGATCTGGATGGGGGTTCATCTCTGATCCAACCAACCATTTTGGAGTCCTTGGATCTGAGAGCCCCAAGAGTCAAACTGTCAGATCCAAAGTTTATTTCATCTTTGGCTTCGTCTGCTTCCTTTCCCAATCAGCTCCAACACTGTTGGAGCATGACAGCTCTTAGAGCCGAAGCATTGGCTTCACATCTGTGGGTTTGACTTTGACTCCAAAGTTTTCAGAGCTGTTGCTTCTGCTTGGAGCTTTAGCACTGGATAGCTCAGCTCCGACTCCTCTCTCAGAATGAATGGTTAGGGAGGCTTGGGGATTGTCTGCTCTGAGAGCCTTGACTCTGGGTGGGATTGTCCTCTGCTTCTCCTGGTCCCTCTGCATTTGAGGTGGTGGAGAGAGCATTCTCACATCCCAGAGTAGTTTCGACTCTCCATTTTCTAAATCCATGCCCTATTCCCTCTTTGGATCCCGTGTCTAAGCCCTCACATCCTACACCTCAGGGACAGCTAGCCCAGATGAGCTTCCAAGCAGTTTGCACCAGGGAACTCACTGTCTCTTCCATTATCTCCTCAGAACATCCTACTGAGGAGCTCCCTTCATAGATGCCATGTAAGAGGAGGCACTTGGATTCCCCACAGGAATCCCTCACAGAAGACACGGATTTTGATGAAGGGGAAGGGTCCCCTGAACATCTTAGAGATCCTTTGCCAGAAAGGTGGTTTTCCCAAACCCCTTCCCAGGAGGAATCAGTATTTGTGGAAGCCTTTGGGTCTGGCCCGTCTATGTCTTGGGTTACCCTCCTGTGCAGATGAGCTCATAGACCTCATCTCCCACAGGGCATAGAAGCAACCGGATGCAGTAGAACCTATCTCCAAACACCCTGACAAGATTTTAAGCACCCCTGCTGATAGACAGTACTGGACTAAAGGGATTCCTGTAGATGCCATGGTTGTTGCAGCAGCCATCAAAAAGGAGCTGGCTGAATAAGCTCCACTGTCCATCCCGCTAACAGAGACGCTAGGGCATTGTACAGGTTTAGGAAGCGAGTATATGCATCATCAGCATTTGCCCTGTTATTTTAGTTTCAATGAAGTTGTTTACCATCAGTTAAGGGGCACAGCCATGGGGGCACCATTTGCCCCCATGTATGCAAATCTCTTTATGGCTATGTTTGAGTTGGATTATATATATAAAAATGAGTTTGTGAAACAACATGTTTTATTTTATTTCAGATACATTGATGATTTAATTTTTATTTGTGACAAAGGGTTGGATAGAGTATCAGTATTTCTCTCTGAATTAAATAATAATATGTACAATATTAAATTTGATGGTTTACAATGTGGCACAGGGGTGAATTTTTTGAATGTACATTTATCTGGAATGATAGATGGCTCTATTGAAACTACAGTTCATCCTAAATTTTAGGATGGCAATCGATATTTATTTGGTATTAGTTGCTATCCGGTTCATACCATCCAATCCTTACCCTATGGGGAGATGATTAGATTATCCAGGCTTTGTAATAATAAGTTGGATTTACAAAAGCAAATTTGTCAAACTTTGTCTATGTTTTCACATAGAGGCTATAGTGAGGATTTAATTAAGGATTCTATTGATAAATTAATTCAGTTCCACCTCCCGAGATATAATAATAGCAAAGGATATGCTCATTCTAGTAATAGGAATTATTTTGCTGAGGGTGAAAAATGTTCTTTGTGACTACTTATAATATTTTAAGCACAAAAGTTTGGGAATTAGTAAAACATTATTGGAAAGTTTTTACATAGAGATGAACTCCTGCATAGGATTATTTGTAATACACCTTATGTTGCTTATAAGAGAGGACAGAATTTGGGGAATAAATTAGTTAAAGCTTATTTTATTTTGCTGGTAGCAAGCCATTCCAGTTCCCTAATGCCCCTGGGTACCACACCTTGTAATAACTGCAACATATGTTGTCACATAACATTGAGTTTTCCTAGGATTAATGGGAAAATATTTATACCACATAATCATTTTTCATGTGACACAACAGGTGTGATATACTGTTTGAAATGTCCCTGCAACCTTTTCTATATTGGTGAAACCAAGAGAAAATTTAGAATTAGGTTGCAGGAACATATAAGAGACATTAAGAAACAGAGACTGGAAAGTCCTGTAGCATTTCATTTTTTAGAAAAACATCATAATGACATTAGTTTATTACAAGCTACAATTTTGAAAGAATTGTTTATCAGGAAGGGGGATGAAAGATTAATTAAAAATATTTTAGTGCATAAAGAAACAGTTTTTATACTGAAGTTTGACACTTTAACACCAAAAGGCTTGAACAGAGAAGTACATTGGAGACGTTTGCTTTAAATTTGATTAAAATGTTTTCTTAATTGATTGATTGTTTTATTAATTGATTGTCAGTGGTGTATATATAGGGGAATGTGTCTTTTGTAATTTTGTGCTCTTTGAAGGCTATTGTGGCCGTGGCACTAAGTCAATGTAATACATTTTTAATTGTGGATCTGATTTCTGCTGTCGTTTTTTTGTCCCTCCAGACCAAGCAGGATCCAGAATTTACTCAAGTTTATTTTTAGTGCCAAAAAGACAAGAGATCTGAGATCTGTCTTGGATCTCTGTTGTCTGAATCAGTTTATAAAGAATTCCAAATTCCAGATGGTCACAGTTCATTCCATTCTTCCTCCCCTTCAGAAGGAAGACTGGATGTGCTCAGTTGATCTTCAAGATTTGTATCATCACATCAAAATGAACAGGTGTTGTTGAAGGTATCTATGTTTCTGGCGAGGAGCCAGTCATTATCAGTTCAGAGCCCTGCCCTTTGTTCTCACCAGAGCACCCAGGTGTTCACCAAATGCATGGCAACAATAGCAGCTCACCTGAGTCTGCTTGGATTCAGAGTATTTTCCTGTTTAGATGACTGTCTCCTTACTTCACTGACCAGGCATCTAATTATAAAGGCCAGAGACTATTTACTCCAGCTATCTCTCTCACTGGGAATCACCATCAATATGCACAAATTACAACTGCAAACAGTTCAAGTCTTGGCGTGTATAGGGACTCGCTTGGACACAATCAGTTCTGTAGCTCTTCTGCCTCAAAACAGAGTTCTTAAATTGAAGACACACATCAAACAGATTCTTTCTATTCCTTCTCCCCCAGCAAAACTGATCCTCAAAGTTCTAGGGTTGATGGGTGTGGCAATAACTTTAATTCCCACTGCTCATCTTCATATGAGAATTCTTCAATGGACCCTAGCAGTGCAGTGGTCATTTTATCATCATCCGTTAAAACATCTGGTAAAATTGTCTCAGTCTTACAGAAAGACTCTTCTTTGGTGGATTTACTCCAAGGAGGTCAGTCAAGGTTATTTATCCTTCCTCTTCCCAACATCATGATGAATATGGATGCTTCTCAGTTGGGGTGGGGGGGGGGGCATTACTTGGGATGGACTGTTCAAGTCATGTGGTCCCCACAAGAGACCAATTTGCATATCAGCGTGCTAGGGAGGAGAGCGATGCTTCTAGAGCTGAAGGCGTTTCAGAGCTTTCTCCTTCTAGGGACTATTGCAGTACAAACAAGACAACAAGTCAGTAGTCTGGTACATTAACAAACAAGGGGGAACCAAATCCTATGCCCTTTGTTGAGAAACAATGAGAGTATGGCAATGGACAATCTCATCCAACCGCTTTCTTGTGGTGATGCATGTTCTGGGGACATCCAGCATTCTAGCAGACAAACTCAGTAGGACCATCCCCATGTCTCATGAGTTGTTTCTCAACCAATTTGTGGTGAACGATATCTTCCAGAATTGGGGTCAACCTTGTTGTGACCTGTTTGTATCTCCCCTAAATAAGAACTGCAACAGGTTCTTTGCCCTTATCCCACTTCAGGGACATTCACCGAGAGATGCTGTAGTCCACCTCTGGTCTCCTTTATGCTTATCCTCCTCTGGCTCTTCTGCCACTCATCCTCAAGTTTCTTCAGAAAGCACTTTGGTTGAAGAGCACAGTAATCCTCATTGCTCCTTTCTGGCCATGACAGGTGTGGTTCCCCTTCCTTTGGTCTCACCTAGTATGTCCTCCTTGGACACTGGATCACAGTCCAGACCTCCTATCTCAACTGTTAGGGCAGATTCACCCAGACATTGCAGGCCTCAAGTTTGCCACATGGTTTCTCCAGTTCCAGTGATTGCTAGACATCCCAGGCTTTCCTCCCCAGTTCAGAAATTCCTAGTTTCTTCTCATAAATCTTTGACTAGGAAAATTTACAAAAGCAAATGGAAAAGGTTTTCTTTTTGAGCTCATCAGAGAGAGAGAGATCCATTTACTGACACACTTCCAGCTGTTCTAGATTTCATTGCCTTGATATTTCAAGGCAGAGCAAGTTTTTCCACTGTTAAGGTTCAGTTAGCAGCCATCTCGAACCATCACATCAGAGATAAAGCTTCTCTTTTAGCATCATCTGAATTATGTAAGGACTTTCTTAAGGGTACCTTTTAACTTTGATTTCCAATAAAGGACCCTACCCCCCCTTTGGGACCTCACTGTGGTTTTGCAAACCTTTGTACTTTCTTTTGAACCATCAGCTAAAGTAGATCTCAAGTTTCTTTCTTGTGGCTATAACTTCTGAAAGATGAGTATATGAACTACAAGCACTATCTTTTAAACCAACGTATTTGATATTTCACAAAGACAAGGTTACTTTACGCAAAAATCCTTCCTTTTTACCAAAAGTTGCCTCTAAAACCAATATCAATCAAGCCATCAATTTGTGACTTTTCTTCTCCAAAATTGAAAACACCCTTCATCTTCTTGATATGCTCAGGTAACTTCGTTTTTACCTTTACAGGACCAAGGAATTTAGAAAAACTGATCAATTATTTGTCTCCTTTACTACTAAAAAATTGGGAAGACCAGTTTCAAAAACTACACTGGCTAAATGGATAACAGATTGCATTTCCTATGTTTATTCCTTGAGAGGCACAACCTTACCAGGACAATCAGAAGTGGATTCAACTAGATATGTGTGCAGCTGCGACTTGGTCTAATACCCATACATTTATGGCTCATTCCATATTGGACAACATCTCCAGAAATAGAGCTGCTTTTTGGTTCTGCAGTTCTCCAAAACATCCTTCTAGGAGGGCCACCCAAGGTTACCGTAGCTGGAGGCTTTGTCACATTCATTAGGGAGTGAATGAAAATGACATCATCAGATGAAGTTATGTTCTCATCATAATGTTCCAACTGTTTTTTTCATTCTTACTCAACTTTCCTCCCTTCTTCCCCTGTCCATGATTTTGGGAGAGACCTAAAGGAATTGATGTTAAGAACCATAGTTCCTGTTTGAGCTCCTGATCTTTCACCTATCACTTTTCTGTCATAGTATTGTTGTTGTATTTTATGATTATAATGCATATAATAGCAGCAAACTCAATCTGAGGTATTGTAGTGGTCATGGGCATTATGGGTAAGGGAGGAGCTCGAGAGTCAGATCCTCGAATCTTTAGAAAGTGGCTGAGTCGGATACTAGGATCCGAACCAGACCTATTCATTGAGGAAGAATGAAAATGGACAACACAGATGGAAAGTTATGGTGAGTACATAACTTCTTTTTTTCCCTATGTGCTCTGTCCTCTAATTCTATTATTGTTTGAAACATCTCCTCTTGAGCAGTCTTTTATTCAGCCAACACTTTCTTCATTTTGACTGCTGATTTTTTGCAGTTTTATCATCTCATATAAATACCTGTTTAAAGTTTCTTCCATTTTTTCCAGACTTCTTCTGTTTGAGTTGATAGACTCTATCAGTGTTTCATTTATTTTAACCAGGTCTATATGCAGTTGTCTTATACTTTCCTCTAGGTTACTGGAAGTCATGAATGGAGGTTGCACTGCTTTTTGCTGAACAGCTGCAGAATCTTTCCCAGGCAGTATTTTTTTCTTACCTTTTCTAGCTGATTTTCTTTATTGTCTTCTGTATTTATTTTTTCCTGGTGTCCAGGCAGTGCACTTACTAGCCAGTTACTGAAATTTGCCCAGAAACACAAACGTCTACTGGCCTTCTCTGCTGAGTTTCTGTTTTCACACTGAGCAAGTTAGAATAAAGCTGTTTACTCAATGTACAGTCATCTTGGAAGTGGTTACATTTTATTTATTTATTTATATTTTTATTTTATTTATCCTTTGTTTACTGAGTTAGTCCCGTTAGGCTAGCTCTCTCTTTTCGGAGGAGACCCAAGGTGGTATTTCTGCTTCTAAAGGAAATATGACCAGGGCATCAGGGTACAAAATGGAGGAAGCCTTGAGAGGTGATGCACTGTGTTTTGGAAGACCCAGATCGAGAGGTGACTGAACTTTTGTAGCTGAGGAAGTTATTGCAATTGAGTTAGAAGGAGACAGATTATCAATAGAGGAATTAATGAATTTGATGAAGCAAGCTGGAGTAAGGTAGTAGAGCATGTTATGGATGTGGAATAAGAAGAAGAAATGACAGTTTCAATGGGTACAGCAGTGGCTTTTGGTGATTAAAGGAGCAGAAAACACTTGAGTGTCTCTAGCTGGTGGTGTAACTTGTTTTAAGGGCACACACTGGCAAAAATCTTATGCTGATACAGTGAAAATGGGAAAACACACAGATGTGGCAACAAAAGAAGAGCTACAACAATAGACTAAGTGAGCAAGTCAGAACTAAGAAGCCTGTGGTAAGAATTAAAACAAAAACATGACTTTCATTTAATTAAATGTGTTTTGGACAATATAAATTTGCCTTTATGATTTAGTTTTACATTTAGGGACTGAGGACTTCTGTGAAGTGACTTTTGAAACATTTAGTTTGTCAGAAAAAAATCATGCCTGAGATAGAAAAGAAGCAAGAGATGGAAGGACTTTATTTTTTGAATTTTGGCCTGCAACTTAAAAAGAAAATACATGTACAATTTAGAACTCCTATTAAGTCACATTGAAATGAAGGTCAATATTCATAGTCATTTATACAAATGTGCTAATGCTGTCTGCGATGTCTGAGAGTGAACTGTGATTCATAGAGGGTATTTACACAAATGCATGATGACCTTGAATAAATCTATGCAAATGTACTAATAATGAAATGTAAATGAGGAATGATATGACTCAGCCTATGCTACTGAGTATTTTCTGAACCATTTGTAATTCATAGTGGAGTTTTCACACTTGTTCTGACTGTCTGCAGATACATTATATAAAGGGAAGTCTCACCAAACCTAGCTGAGTTGTAGCCCACAATAATGCTGTCAGTTGTTGCTAGTCTGGCAATTTCCAGGTCGGAGTTGCTTGTCTTGGCCAGGAAAAAAATGCTTGCTCGGTCTCAGTGGTGTTCAACAGCCAAGAAAGTGAAAATATAAACAGAGGATATTGTATTATAAATTTGATAATCAGGAAATCCTTGATAGGTTCAGATTGGACAGGGAAATTATAAGATCTAATGTTGTCTTTTTCATCCATTCTTCAATGTATGGGTCTAGGATCTGACTTTGGACACTTTCAAACTTCTCGATCTGGTGCTTAGGGTTGCCACCTTTTCAAATGGCCAAAGTGGGACATTTTTGGTACAAACATCAGATTTTACACGCCGACACATACCCACGGTCAGTACAAAGGTTAGAACTTAACTTTTTTACCTAAATAAAAGCTTATACTTGTAGCATTTTAGTTGCTTATTCTGTTTCTTATAACATTTAGGTATTTTAGATACAGAATAACTGTTTTATGAAACTATTACATAAAATATAGGAAATAATTTTGTCCTAAAATCTCAGGACATTTGCCATTTTTACAATTTTTTGTCAGGACATAACTGCCCAAAGAGGGACTGTCCCTCGCAAAGTGGGACAGGTGGTAACCCGTTAGGCTCCTCTCCTTACCCATAATCCCTGTTGTCTAGTGAAATACCTCAGGTCTCGTTTGCTGCCACAAGCATAGGATGGATCTGTGGATGCTCGGGAGATAAGTGACAATTTTTGAGAAAACCTTGTATTTCTTAGTTACATTTTTTGTGTTTTTTCTGCTACTACTCCCCTAACATTCCTTTTGCCTGTTTCTTCATCTTCTGCATTGAATTTCATCTATACATAAAAAAGTTTCTATTTCTGAATATCCTTTCATTTGTTATTACTGGCAATTACCCTTTCATTTTTTTCCTTCAGTATGTCTGAAAAACCATCTCGTTTTAAGAAGTATGTAGCTTGTTCTCACAAGCAATCCAACTCTGACACCCATGACAAATGCATTTATTGTCAGGGCCCTTCACACCTGGACACAGTTGCTCCATCTTTGACGCCTTTAGCCAGTGAACCATCATAGAGAGAAGGAACAAGCCTAATTTAAAAAGACGTATCCCAGCTCCTGTGGAAGAAAGTGCTTACCTTTGGACTTCTGGATACATATATTAAGTAATCTGAGGATTTAGGGCTTATAGAAAGAAATAAAAAAAGAAAAGGAAAAAATCATAAATAACAAGGAAGAGAAGAAACTGATAAATGTCTGTAAAACAAAAAGAGTACATACTAAAAAGGACACTGCTTTGTTATGTAGCACACAAATGACAGGGAATAACAATTTTCTATCATAAAACCATTCTACAGAAAAAGGCTTCATTGTTCCAGAAGAGAAGGTAGGAAAAAAAGAGGCAAGGGGCAGGTGAAAAGTAACAAATCACAATTGAACGTGGAAGGATTGAAGAACATTCCTGTAAGAAAAAAAGAGAAGAAAGACAGAAATTGATAGCATGGTTCAACTTATGAAGGTACAAAGCCAGTGGGATGAGAATTTGTATGCTTGAAAATGTAGTAAGCAGTGAAAACAGTGGGATTAATACAACTATTGGTGATAAAGATCATCCCTTTCTAATTGATAGAGCAGGTATTACTGAATTAGGAGTTGAAGAATTTACAGATCTGGTCAGAAAAGCTATTCTTGTAATTGGGGATTCAGTTAATAGAGGAACTGATACTCTTGCAGAGAAGATGCTGAACATCAAATAATGTTATGCTTGCCGGGATCAAAAATAGAGGATGGTGAGGCAGGCCTTAGAATGCCTTAATGTTAGTGTGATGATATGGGCCCAGCATAGCCAGCTGGAGTTTTGTAAAGAATGATATGTCCTTTGGATATCAAACTGATTTATACAAGTTGCTTGTGTTACAAATGTATTAGAACTGTATGTCATTTGTATATCAAACTGATTTATACAGATGCTTGTGTTGAAAATGCATTTGTGAGGTTTGCTTATGTTAAAATGTATCACATTGCCAACGTGATTAGAAAATCATTCTATGTGGCCCACCTAATCACAAAAGGATTTGCATCTAGATTGAAAGAGGTCATTGGGCCCCTCTACGCATCACTCATCAGACCCATCATAGAGTACAATGCCCCATTTGGGATGTACCTTACAAGACACCTGCAACAACTGGAAAGACCACAGAAGTTCCTCAACAAGAAGATCACTGGCCTCAAGCAGATGCCCTATGCAGCTCGACTGAAGAAACTCCAGCTGTACTCGGTTGCATACCACCTACTCAGAGGTGATTTCTGCCTGACATACAAGGCCATGTCCAACCCAGAATTGATGGACATGCTCCACCTAAAGAAAACCATATCCCCTCGTGCCACGTGCTCCAGGGATCTAAACCTCACCACAACAATAAATAAGATGTGCTGGAGGGATGGATTCCTATCCCAGAGACTTCCCATGCTCTGGAACAAGATTCCAATCTACATTAGGCAGAGCTCCTCGCTAACCCTCTTCAAGAGAAACCTTGACGAGTGGATGGGAAACAGAAAGTTTACCCCAGGGATCACTTCAATGGCTCTGCTGGACAGAGGCACAGGGAAATAACCTAAGGGGGTGGCGAAAGCCAACACATTCCAGCTAGGCTTATAAATGCCTTCAGACAGATAGCCTAGTACCTACCTATGAACAGTGCACCCTGCTGAAATGAAAAGAAATGTTCATGTATTATTGCAACTGAATTAGATATATATGTTGTAATAGAGGATACTGGGACACCAAAGGTTAACCTTAAGAAAAATAAGGGAAATATAAATAAGCTGTTAAACCATTAAAACAGCACCCACAGTGCTTAATAGGACCGAAAATGATAGGTCTGAGAAAAAGCCTTTGTTCATTAGCTCATTAAAAAGAGGGGAGGCCCCAGGCACTGCCATAAATATTTGGATGTGTATTGTGGCCTTCTGTGCTAAATTCCTATTTCAGCTTCAAAGTGGAATACTGTGAGAACATAGAGTCAGTTGAGCAGATGAGGTCATTCTGCCAGGCCTCTTGAAATTATATTTTAGATATTAAAAGCAGAAATCTCAGAGTATTGAGTATTCTGTTTGTGAAGCCTGATTAGAAAGATCCTCACCCACAACATCTTGCTTTGTGGTAGTAAGTATCTTAGCTAGGGAACAGTAATTCTTTTAGATTCAGTCAGGAATAGAGTGAAGCTTAGTTCAGAGTGTGTTTTTTTCTTTATTTGTATTAGTCTGTCTATCAATGTTAATTTCCGTATTTTCTGTGATTTGAACTCCGTGATTTACTGTAAATATATGTTCAGTAAATTCATGCTATTTTATTATTTATTATTAAATATATTTAAACTTTTATTGTGTCTGGTCCTTGTAGAATGTATTTAACCTATGAGAGTGTTTATATTTATTTTGTGACACTATGTGGGCCACTCCAGAAGGCCTAGACATCTTGGTGAACTGTTGCCATTTCTATTAGTATTAATATTGCACCGTATAATTGGACACCCTTTGTTAAGCACCTTGAAATAACTGATTGGGGAGTGTCTGGTGGTGGTAATAACTACCTTATAGTCTGGGCAGAAGGGGGCATAGCTAGTAAACCTGTGACAGCCTTTCCCAGGTGTGCATGTGTGTGTGTGTGTGTGTAGAAATCAAAACCCTCCATCTTGGCGACCTGGTGGGAGACAGATATAGAGCAATCCAGACCCTGGGCTGAGTGTGTTCCCTGCATGCTATTAAGGGATATTGTACTTGATGAACAGGTCTCCATCTGGAAATAATGAATGCATCCATTTGTATTCCAAGTGAACGTATCTCTCCAGTGTCAGTGGTGAGGATTCAAGCTCCTTGATTGCTGGCGCAGCGTGGGGATGTCACATATTGGTGGCCATCACAAATTGGTAGCAGTGGTGCACATAACATATTGATTGGCAGTAAAAGAAAAAGCGGCTCGGGCACACCAGAAATCAGCTCACAGTTAATTTATTGGAATTTTTATTTCAATAAATTAACTGTGAGCCATTTTCTGGTGTGCCTGAGCCAGTTTTTCTTTTATTGGTTGTCATTTGCAGTTATTTTCTGCTGTTTTTATGCTTCTATATTGGTTGGCAGTGGTGAGACCATCACATGCTCACACATTGGTGGGGAAATTGAACTCCTGTAGCTTGTAAGCAGTCGTCACTAAAGAAAGGTGTACTGTCAGCAGCCACATGACATTCAGAGTTTCGTATCACAGTAGTTTTATTTGTTCACTTTTTGTTAGCTTACTTAGTCAGGGAGAGCAGGCAAGGCTACCAGCAGAGGATTAATGCAAGCTGACAAGAACAAGTTGGCTGATATGTGCCAAGCCAAAGGACTGGTGCATGCCACTCTGACTAAAGGGGAAATGATTGCAGCCTTAATCACAGCTGTATCACAGACCAGCAACCAGGAAGACAACCAGACTGGCATTGGGGATGTGCAGCTTTCAGAAACAGGATAGTTCAACTTTTCCTCAGAGGACTTAAAAAATCCATCTGGAGTTAGAGACTTGAACTGGAGTCCAAACATTTTTAATTAGAGTCAGCAGAGAGACTGACATTTGGAAGCTGAATAAAATGAGAGGCATAGGCAACATGAAAAGGAAATGCTGACTTTTCACCAGGGTCATGGAGGTAATGGGGAAGGGAGAAATGTACCCCAGGAGCAATCAAGGTCAGTATACTTCTTCCTCAGTACCAAGAAGGTGATAATTTTGATAGTTTTAGTCATATATTTAAAAGAGTATGCAAACAGTATAATTTTGACAGAGAGCTGTGGGTACAGTTCCTCACCCCCTTACTCCATGGTAAAGCTGTAACTGTTGATGTTCTTCATCTCACATTGCTGCAGTCCTTACACTTGGGTAGTCCGCTGTCCTCGGTCGGCCCGACTATCAAAGTATAAGGCTGACGTCGGTCAAGGCGCATTTGACTGACATCAGGACGTCAGGGTACAAATGCGCATGACCGACGTCATATCCTCAGTCTTTTTTGCCGCATGGTCCGATGCAGAAGCAGCATTGCAAGTGCCGGTTGGCGTTCTGAAATTTTTCGAATTCGGAGTTTCAGACCGAGTCAAAGTTGGCTAAGTACCCCGTTGGGGAATATTTTAGTTTTTTCTTGCCTCAGTGGTTTACCGGATGTCAGAAAAAGTGAATAACTGTATTTCTTGTGGGAAACAGATACCGCATAGAGATTATCATACTTTGTGTATTCCTTGTTTAGGGCCTGAGCACGACGTTGTTGGGTGTCTCTCTTGTGCTAGATTCAATAAGCGCACTATAAAGAGAAGGTTAGATTGTGCCAGGTTAGTCTTCGGGAAGCGGTGTAATTATAGAATGCCGTCGGATGCTCCGACGCCCGCTTCTTCGAAGAAGCGCAAGGACAAAGCTGCTAAGCCTAGGCTAGAAGAACCGTCCGTTCCGGACGCCGGTTCTTCAGAGGTGTCGGTGGAGCCGGTGGTTCCGCCGGAGGTTTCTTTGGAGTCCCAGGGAGAGACTTTGTTATTGCAGGATGTGGCCTTTCAGGAGGCAGGTCAGGCCGAAGGGGCTTCTCAGGTTACTGTACTCCCTCCCTTCCTAGGGTGGTTAGGCCCTCTACTTCTGTTTCCAAGGCTTCCCCCAGAGGCAGGCCAGGTTTAGCTTCAGTTGGTGTCACCCCTAGTACTTCGGGAACTGTGCCCAAGAAGCATATGCTTAAGATGGCAGAAGATTTGATTACCTTGATTAGAGGTTCTATGCCCCCTCCTGATAAGAGACCTAGGGTGGAACCTGAGCTAGGGAGTTTTGAGCAGGCTTCGGATGTTTCAGAGTCTTGGCTGAAGACTTGCAGGAGTATTCTCCTTATTCTGATTCTGATGTGGATGATTCTACTCCTTCTGCTTCTCCTCCTGAGGATTTTTCTTTTTCAGAGACTCTTAATTCCATGAGGGAGCATTTTAAGTGGGAAGGTCAGGACTTCTCTGATTCCAGGAAAAGGCTTAGGGAATTTTTGTTTTACCCCAACATAGGCCTTTGGCTATACCTCCTGTTCTGGATGTGGTGGAAGATGTTTTTGCAGAGGCTTCTCTTAATCCTGATTCTTTGCCTCCTGCTCCTGTTAAACCGGATAGGTATTACAGGGTGCCTGTAGCTCATAAGTATCTTTTTAAGAGTCCTAGGGCAGACCCAGAAACTGTTAGTCAGGGGCCTAAAGGTGTTAAGGCTTCTGTTGTCAAAAATCCGGTTCCTCAGGATAAAGAGGCCAGGGCTTTGGATAGATGGGGAAAGAAAGTTTATACTTCCTCCACCCTAGCTATGAAGGCCTTGAATTGCCAGTTTCACATGTTGAAATACCAAAACTATCTCCTTTCACAATTGAAGTCTAAGGTAGATGCTCTGGCGGAAGGTATTGAGTGTAAAGAGTTACGAGATTTAGTGCATGTTTCTGAACAGGTGGGTAAGCATTCTTTGCAATGTGGTTTTGATGCTGTACAGGCCTCGTCTAGGGTGGCTGCCACTGGGTCAGTTCTTCGCAGGCACGCCTGGCTGAGGGATCAGAATTTATCTGACCATGTTAAGACAAGGATTTTAGATGCTCCTTTGCAATCTGATGTGTTGTTTGGTTCTCCTGTTGAGGCAGTCTTAAGGAAAATGGAAGACAAGGCTAAGTCTATGCAGACTGTTAAAGATTTTTTGCAGGTTCAGCCTCCGAAGTTTAGTAGAAATTGGCCTACCAAGGGTGGACGTATCCTTCTTATGATTCCCAGTCTAGGGTAGGTCTAGACGTGGTAGGGGCAGAGCTCAGGGCTCTTTCAGGCCTAGAACAGGGAGTTCGCCTGCACAGTCTTCGGTGAGGGCAGGGGTCAGTCCTTTCGTAAACAGACCCAATGACTTACCTTTTCAGCTGCCAGAGCCTTCACGACTGGCAGCACCTTTGGGAGGAAGGTTGGCACTCTTCAAGGAAAATTGGAGTTTAATTACCCAAGACAGATGGGTATTGGATATCATACACCACGGTTACAGGTTTTATTTCCATACCTTGCCTCCTTTCACAGGCATGCCAGACGTTCCTCCTCAGCAAAGAATAGAGGCTCACAAACAAATTTCTCTGTTACTTCAAATAGGGGCCATACAGCCGGTCCCTATGCCAGAAGTGGGCCTAGGATTTTATTCTCGCCTGTTCCTAGTACCAAAGAAAGGGAACACGTGGAGACCAATTTTGGATTTATCTACCCTCAACACTTATCTGGACATTCCCAAGTTCAAAATGTTGACGTTACAACAGCTCTTACCTCTGCTGGGCAAAGATCATTGGATGGTAACTTTGGATCTCAAGGAGGCTTACCTTCATGTTCCTATCAGAATGAGTTGCAGGAAGTATCTGCGTTTTGGGCTGGGACTTCTCATTATCAGTTCTCTGCATTGCCCTTTGGCTTATCTACTGCGCCCAGAGTGTTCACGAAAGTTCTGGCTCCAGTGATAGCTTTCCTCAGGCTAAAAGGAATACAGATCTATCCTTATTTGGACGATTGCCTGATTCTGGCTCAAGGAAGGACGAGCTTCTTCATCATTTGGAATATGTGATAGCAGTGCTAAGATGCCTGGGGTATTCTGTGAACGAAATAAAGTCCAGTCTAGTACCCTCTCAGGACATGTGCTTTCTGGGTGTAAGACTGAATACAGCATCCCAGATGGCCTTTTGACCCCGGACAAACAAAAGAATCTTTCCCTTTACTTTCATCAATTGTCTCATCAGTCCAGGCTGACTGCAAGGACAGTCCTTCAAGCCTTGGGGTTCATGGCATCTTGTATTCTGGTGCTTCCCAATGCCAAACTGCATATGAGGAAGTTACAATGGTATCTCAAAAATGTATGGACACAGCACTGCCAGGATTTGGACACTGTCATTCAAATAATACCTTGCATTCAAAAGGAGTTGTTGTGGTGAGCTCAGGAATGTCACCTAAACAAGGGACTCTCTGTGACCCGGCCAGAGGCGAGTCAGATTCTAACGACAGATGCCTCAGACAAAGCTTGGGGAGCTCATCTGAATGGAAAGTGGATACAAGACAAGTGGCCTGCCAGACTACAACATCTACATATCAACCTGAAGGAGATGTTAGCAGTCCAGTTTGCATTAATAGCTTTCAAGGATTTCCTTCTTCCAGGGCAGGTGTTGATTCTAACAGACAACACAACTGTCATGTGGTACATCAACAAGCAAGGGGGAACACATTCTTATCCTCTATGCAGGCAAGCAATGATTTTGTGGGAGACTGCTCTCATTTTACAGCTAAATCTTCAGGCAAGGTTTCTGCCGGGAGCACAGAACTCCTTAGCAGATGTGTTGAGCAGACGAATTATGGATCCCCACGAGTGGAAATTGGATCCTCATGTATTTCAGAAATTGACAGTGTCATGGGGAACTCCAGACATAGATCTGTTCGCTTCTCCACTAAACCACCAGCTGCCAAAGTTTTGCACGAAAAGGTTTCATCCCACAGCTTGGAAAGTGGATGCTCTCTCTTTCAATTGGAGCAATCTTCATGTGTATGCCTTTCCACCTCTGCCTCTCCTCCCAAAGGTACTACTAAAGGCCAGACAGGACAAGCCAAGGATGATTTTGATAGCTCCAGATTGGCCTTGACAGCATTGGTACCCATTACTGAGAAGCCTGGTACGGGAGCCTCCATGGCCCTTACCTTCGATTCCACACCTGTTGTCTCAGGAGGACAGTCATTTGCTCAATGTCAAGCTTCACTCTCTTCATCTAACAGCCTGGCATATTCTGTTTTGAACCATAGTGGGTCTCAACTTCCACAGCAAGTTTTGAATGTTATTTTGGAAGCTAGAAGGCCTAGTACAAGGAAAGTGTACGCAGATAAATGGAAGAGATTTTTATTTTGGAGTGCAGCAAAGGATTTTGATGTTTCTGAGCTTAATTTAGGTGTGGCTCTTCAATATCTTACTGAGTTACTGGACAAAGGTTTGTCCTTCTCTTCTATTAAAGTTCATGCTGCAGCAATTTTGGCTCACTATGATTGTGACCCACCATTGTTTTCTCATCCTTTGTTCAAGCAATTTCTTAGAGGGGCAAAGAATATAAGACCCCCACGTAGAGCTCCTACTCCTGCTTGGGATCTCAATTTTGTGTTGGAGAAACTCACTCTACAACCTTTTGAGCCTGCAGCTACTACCGAGTTGAAATATTTATCATGGAAGACTGCTTTTTTGTTGGCCATTACCTCTGCAAGAAGGGTTTCTGAGTTGCAGGCCCTTATGGCGGTTGAGCCTTTCTTAATTTTCCATAAGGATAGGGTATCTTTACGTACTAATCCTTCCTTTATGCCTAAAGTGGTTTCTAGTGTGGCTTTAAACCAAACTATTCATTTACCTACCTTTTATGCAAATCCCCAAGATAAAGGGGAAAATATTTTGCACACTTTAGATGTACACAGGCAGTTGCGATATTATTTGGACAGAACTAAAGGGTTCAGGCAGTCTCAGCAGTTATTTGTTTCTTTTGCTTTGAGTTCTCAGGGCAAGCCTGTGTCAAAACAAACTATTTCTAAGTGGATTGGGTTTTGCATTGCTTTCTGTTATTCCCATCATGGTAAGGAGATTCCAGCTGGGATTAGGCCTCATTCCACTAGGGCTACTGCCACTTCGACAGCTTTTTTGAGGGGGTGGCAACTAAGGATATTTTGGAGGCAGCTACTTGGAGTTCAGTGCATACTTTCTCTAGGCATTATCACCTACCACTTTATTCTAAATCTAGGGCTGGTTTTGCCACTGCTGTTTTGCAGGGCATTTTGGCAGCTCCTGCTTCCTTATAGTTTGGCCATCCTCCCTTACCTCTGCTTTGGGATTCTACCCAAGTGTAAGGACTGCAGCAATGTGAGATGAAGAACATAGTACAGTTTTGTACCTACCATAAATGTAGATGTTCGAAGATCCACATTGCTGCAGTCCAATTTACCCTCCCTCCTTCCCCTCTGTAGTTAGAGGCGGTTGTGTTGGTTGGGTTGTAAATATGGTGTATATTGTATATTTTGTACATATTTTTAGTGCTAGGTTGGTGGGTTGTTTGTTTGCTGTCTTTTGGTTTTGACCTTTCTTTCTAGGGTCTTCTGACATCTGGGGCAAGAAAAGACTGAGGATATGACGTCGGTCATGCGCATTTGTACCCTGACGTCCTGATGTCAGTCAAATGCGCCTTGACCGACGTCAGCCTTATACTTTGATAGTCGGGCCGACTGAGGACAGCGGACTACCCAAGTGTAAGGACTGCAGCAATGTGGATCTTCGAACATCTACATTTATGGTAGGTACAAAACTGTACTTTTCTAAATTGCCTGATACTGATTGTTTAGATTATGATGAAGTTCAGCACTGTTTATTAAAATGTTTTAAGTTAACACCTGAAGCTTACTGTAAAACGTTTCTTGAGCATAAACACAAGGCAGATGAAAGTGTATGTGATTAAATTGCTGAACTAGGCATTTATTTTCATAGGTGGGTGAGTGAGTGTCAGGTCATCACTATTCAAGGGTTGGCAAACATTTTGGTGAGGGAACAAGCCCTTAGCACTTTGCCTGAGGACATGAGAATTTGGTTGGCAGACAGGGAATGCAACTTTGCAGATGAACTGGGGGAAAATGAGACCTATACCTAGTAAGCAGGGCATCACTGCACAGGAAAGTGTACTCAGTGCTGCACATGGATATAAGGTAACCTGTGGTGAGCAGCATAAACCACCCCAACAAAGTTCACCATTAACAGGGGAAGCTACTAGTTCAGGTACACAGCCGTGATCAAGGGTTAAATGTTTTAAATGTAACCAGTGGGCCATGTAGCATATAGATGTCCATGGAGGCAAGGTGGTGAACAAAAGGTGGGGGAGCCAGCAAGTGGGAGTAACATAATGCCAGTAGTAAGTTGTCTGGAGGCAAGAGGGGTGCTAAACTACCAACAGAACTTATATCTGAGCTTAGTGGATGGAATACAGGCCATTGCTAAGAGAGAGACAGCCTCTGAAATAACCATTGTGAAGCCTGCAATGGTTAAATAGGAGAAATGCTTGCTTGGGCAGTCCACTCCAGTCAGAGTTTTAAAAGGGATCCCATTCCAAATGCCTTTGGCCAGGGTTCTCCTTGACTGGGAGGCTTGAAAAAGAAGCAAGCAAGTAGGTATGTTTGAGGATGTCCCTGCAGATGTTGTGATAGTGAATGGTTTTGAAATGCAGTACCTTCTGTGCACGCAGTGATACAAAGTCAGGCTCGGAGACAGTAATCTGGGTCTGGTAGCCTAGGGGAGCAACAGACAGATAGCGCACCCGAAGCCATGACTGGTGATGTGGCTATTTCAGAGAGGGAGTTACCCTGTAGCAGTGAGCCTGAAGATGAGCCACAGCTGCTGGTGGGTACCGATGTTCCCTTAAACAGAATGACTCCAAGGGCAGAGGTGAGTAGTAGTACCCAGGCTGACAGTGAGGCACCGCTGTCAGAGGATACCAGACTTCCTGTGTTAGAGGAGCTAGGAAGAGTTACAAAGAGAGAGTTGAGACAGGCTCAGCTCTCAGACCCTATAATAAGAGGCTTGAGGGAGGTAGCTTGGGAGGCGCCTGATTCTCAAGGAAAAGGGGAGTTTGTATAATGGAAAAAGGTTACTGTATAGAGAATGGACACCTGAGGGAGGGCTAGAAGGTGAGGTAATACAGCAGTTGGTAGTGCCCAGAGACTTATTATGCAGAACTTTTATTGGCTTGGGATTGCCAGGGATGTAACAGGGTACTGCAGGACCTGTGAGCAGTGCCAAAGAGTAGGCAAGGCAGGAGACAAGGTCAAAGCTCCTTTTATGTCTTTGCCTGTGATAGAGGAGCCATTTCAGAGGGTAGCTATGGATATTGTGGGGCCCCTGAGTACCCTAAGTTCCACAGGGAAGAAGTATATCCTAATGGTAGTAGATTATGCTACTAGATACCCTGAGGTCGTGGCTCTGTCCTCCATCAAGGCAGAGAAGATGGCAAATACTTTGCTAGAGATTTTCAGCAGGGTAGGTTTCCCAAGAGAAATACTGACTGACAAAGGTACCAATTTCATGTCAGGCCTGTTGGCTTGTCTGTGGGAACACTGTGGGGTGAAGCACCCAAAGACAACCCCCTACCACCCCCAGACTAATGGTCTTGTGGAAAGGTTAAACTCTACCCAAAAGACCATGCTGTTGGCATTTGCAGACCAGTTTAAGAGAAACTGGGACAAATATTTGCCCTATCTATTGTTTGCATACAGGGAAGTGCCCCGGGAATCCACAGGTTTTTTACCCTTTGAGTTGCTGTATGGTCATAGGATGAAGGGGCCTCTAGATTTGACTCATGATGAGTGAGAGGATGAGTATGTATCTAACAAGGAGTCGGTTGTGGAATATGTCCTAATCATTAGGACAAAGCTTAGGGAGCTCATGGACTTAGTCCAGATGAACCTGGCCGGAGCCCAACAGCAGAAAATTGTCTGGTATGACAGGAATGCTCAAGCCGGAGAGTATGCTGTGGGAGCAGCAGGTGAAGGTTCTCACTCCTGTCAGACCCAATAAACTGCAACTACTTGGGGCAGGGACACAAAACATTGGGTTTGCAGAGAGGGTGCTGTAGGACTTGGCTTGGACACTTGACTGATGACCTAACCCTACATCTGTACCAGTGGGCAGTCTTATTGGGAACCTGGAGTGAGACCGATATGGAGTAATCCAGACCCTGGGCTGAAAGTGTTCCCTGTGTGCTTTTAAGGGAAATTGTACTTGATGCAGAGAGGTCTGCATCTGGAAATACTGAGTGTATCCATTTGTATTTCAAGTGCACATCCCTGTCCAGTGTCAGTGGTGAGGATTCAAGCTCCTTGATTACTGGCCCATGGTGGGGATGACACATATTGGTGGCAGTGGTGGGCATCACACTAAGGAAGTATGGATGTGTTTTTATTCATGTCAGTACAAATGATCTCATCTGCAAGGACTCTCTGACTTTTAGTAGGGAACTTACAGTCCTCTTAGCATAGCTTGTATAGGTGTTAGGACATATTTTTCAATAGTCACATATAGAAAGAAGAGTCATGTCACTGTGAATGAAAAGAGTTTTGGGGGGTAAATACTTACACAAAAAATGTATCATTTAAAAAATAGAAATGTGTAGAGCAACTGTGCCTAATTTTGGGCATGTGTTTGGACAGGATTGCGTGCACTTGCTAGGATCAGGGAAGACAATTTTTGCAGCAAATATTTTCTAATACTTGACAAACACAGGGCAGGATTTTGTCCAGGTCAAAAATGTAACAGTTCACAGATAACATTTGATGTATCGTTGATGGTTGTTAGCACTAGGAGCAATATAATCATTTTTTTATTGGAAAATTTGCTACATTCCCACATTGATTGGTGTTATTGTTTATGAAACAAGATTAAAGAACAATGACTTGAAACCAGTTTTGTCACAGTATAAATGTTTTTTACTCTATCCGACATTTCTAACAAAAAAATCAGGTGAAGGTGTTATGACAGGAATTAAAAATAGTTCTTTGACCTGTGATTATTACTGTTCATTGATGACACCAATACTATAGATTGTGTAACTTTGACAACAAAAACAACCCTGGAACATGTAACAGTTGTTGGAGTTTATAGACCACCAGTGTCAAGTGCTGATGACCAAATGGAATTCATACATTTCTTGCATGAAAAATAAGAATAATAGTGTCTGAGGACTTAAATTTACCAGAATCAGGGAAAATATTGATTCAACAAGAAAAAGCTTACCAGGAAATGGAAATATACTAGACATTTGTGTTCCTAAAGAAATTGCTGTTTCATTTCAAGTTTTACCACTGTTGATGTGCAGTGATCATGGGGTTGTAAAGGTTAATTTGTTGCTAGATAATTCTGCCAAACTGAAATTTAAACCAATGATTATAAGACTAATAACAGATTATATGGAAGCAAAAGAGTCACTGTGTAAAACTAATTGGAGTGATGTGTTCAAAAGAATGTGTAAAGTTTTAAAACGTAAATTGTTTGACTGCTTTTCTCTCTCTTGGGACTGTCTTCCCAAGTCACCAGACATTCCTTTAAGTGCAGTTATAATGCAGCATTGGTATCTGCTAGATCAGCAGCATTCAGTTCAGTCCTCAGGAGATATTCCTGCCTGAGGATTTTAAGGCAAAGATTATGGATGCAACTCTGGACAACACTGCCCTTTTTGGTTTAAATGCTGCAGCTCTCTTCAAATCCCTTCAAGAGAAAGGAAAAGAACTTAAGGAGCTTAAACATATTTTTGTCTCCCCAGTTCCTAAATTTCATATGAACTACCCTTCGAGAACTAATTTTGTTAGGAAGAAGACCTGTACACCTTCCCAACAACACAAGAAGAACACACATAGGCAGATGCCTCCTATGTCTCAGCCATCTTCGGCTCAAAAGGCCCCCTTTCATGACAAGCCAGGTAGTCTGTGACTCAGTGGCAACCTCCTCAGAAATCCACCTTTCCCAGCACCTTTCTCACTCCCTTTCAGTTTGGTCAAACATTACCACTGACAAATGGGTCCTGTCCATTCTTCTAAGAAGTTATTACATGACTTGGAAATCCAGTCCTTCCTTCATGGGAATTCCACAACCTCCAAAGGGCCAGATCCACCTTTCCCCTCAAGTCATTCAAGACTTGCAGTCACTAGGAACCATAGAGGGGGCTCCTGCTTTGGAAAGAGGAAAAGGGTCCTATTCCAGAATGTTCTTAGCTCCCAGGAAAGATGGCCCCTGGAGACCATTTTTAGACTTGTCCCAACTCAATCTATTCCTTCAAGTACTGTCCTTCAGGATGCTTACTCTTCAAACTTTGTTCCCTCTGTTATTATTCCAGGCTTAATAAACGATACCCCAACGGTTGTAAAACAAAACAGCACAGAGTCTCAAACGGCAGTAGGGCTTCCACCAAATTTATTCCTCCGATACCACATAAACAAGTTAAAAGCAGAATAAAAGTACTGTCACGTACTAATAGTAAATACTGTGAACATAAGCAACAGAAAAACCATAAATGTAAAGCGCTTTTCGTCCGGATTGTATCCGGACTTCTTCAGACATGGAACTGACATTAAAATCAAGTTTAAATAACCTCTCATTCTAATTTTAACCTATCAGGACACAGTAATCTTCCTTTGAAATTTTTAAAGTCATAGTTAACTTCGCTAAAAATAAGTGCAATTTCTCCAAAAAACATCAAATGTTTTCAATGTGTTCATAACAAATTCAAGGATATTTTCAAAAAGTGAATGCAACTATACCGCTAGGTTGATCTCCCATCAAACAAAGTAGAAATGCAGAAAATAGTAACGGAAGATCTAGCCACGATGAAATTCAATAAAAATTCTCGAACACCAAATAAAATCCAAGGCAAGTTTAATGGTTCACAAAAATAGAGATGAGCGCTTTCGCATAGTGTAACCTACGCTTCATCAGATAGATAACTTTGCAAAAAATAAGTGCAATTTCTCCAAAAAACATCAAATATTTTCAATGTGTTCATAACAAATTCAAGGATATATACTGCTCTAATGGCTATGTCCTATTCATATTTTAAGTTGAGTTGTTAAATAAATGTATAAACGTGCACGACATCAACAAAGAACAGACAAGTAAAATAATAAGTTATCTAATGTAGTTAGAAACTATGTGCTAATAAACCTACTCATCGGGAGTTTCACCATATGTGTATGTGTATGGTTGTTGTACTAACTTTCTTTAAATTAATATAGAATCAAATCTATGCAATAACTAATGACAATGCCATAGTAGTATACCTTGAATCGTAAGCTACTATAGCTTTTATTTAGGCATCTCCACAGTAATATAACTAAGCTCTAAACTTTCAATTAAAATCTTGCATTCATTCATACCTGCTTATAAGGCCAATACTGTGCCTACTCAATAGTAATAATGTAATGAATCTTTATAAACCGATATCAAGGGTAATCCATTGTTACATTCCTGGCTATGCAAAAACTTGTCCCCGATAGCATACTTATACTAAAAAAAGTTAGTACTATGCGCTGGCTGGTTAAATATAAATATAATAATATAACCTGATTCATAACCCACTATAGTTTTTTCCAGTAATGTAAAAATTTCCAAAACTTGGACTAAAAGTTTGTATTTATTCGCTACTACTTATAACAATGAAGCATTCCCTACTAAGTTCAATTATAATAAAAAATCTCAATGAACTGTAGTCTCAGGTAACCTGTAAGTTTAATGCCAGTTGTTTGTTAATCTACTTCTATGTATTAATTCTATACATCCCTTAAACTCATTACCACGGGTTATCCGTCAAAGTTGAGTCTGTCAACAAGTTTAGTCCTACTGTAATCAATCAGTTTACAGTCAAAATAAATCTATGAAACCACTTTTACCAAGTTAAAACCCATTAGTCATAGAATATATAGAAAAGTGTGTACTAAACTCCATTTTAAAAAGGAGAAAAGGTCTAATTTTCCTATATAGAAACATTTTACCTAAGTAAGCTTCTTAGTTTGAGTACACATGCTATAGAGCACGTTTCATTCAACCCTGGTTCAGAACAGGCTTCTAAACGTAATTGCCAGTTGAATTCACTTTTCTCTTACAATAACTTAATAAAACTATCATTTGTATATTTTTCACTTTTGTAGTTGTTTCCCACCCTTTGACCTATTTTAGAGATGATCATAAATTTAAAAAATGTTCAGCGTTTTGCTCACAATGTCTTGCTAAAGCATTGTCAATGTTCTTCTTATTAATTGCCTATATATGTTCATAAATTCTGTCTCTCAAACGGCGGTCGGTTTTGTCAACAATGTCCAGCATTTTATGTCGGTAAAACCGACCGTCGTTTGAGAGGGGTTTAGTACACACTTTTCTATATATTGTATGACTAATGGGTTTTAACTTGGTAAGAGTGGTTTCATAGATTTATTTTGACTGTACAAGCTTTTAGTTATACGAGGGATACTACTCTAAAAACAAGCTGTGTTATAACAGGCAAATTAATATTTATAATATTTCTTATTCCTAGGTCCATACATATATTTACATAATTCATTCTCACAAACTTTGGTAAAAATTGTATATGTGAATTCAATGGAGGGACGAATACACTGGGTCGCCTAAAACTGGGTCCACTCATAGCATTGTTACTATCATTATACAGTAATTTCAAACTCAAATTACGTCAAAATAGTTGTAAGTCAGTCAATACATTACTCACATTGGATGATACAGATGGAACGAAGCTTAGTCCTTTGTTTAAAACTGACTGTTCTGCTTCAGTTAAGTTGTAATCCGACAGATTATAAACCAACACATTCACCTCCTCATTTTGCGTGTTCCCTGGAAACATTCGTTGGAGTGTTTCCTCTTGTGGCACCCTCTGCTGATCGAACGTGGTGTTCTCACCATTACCAGTAGTAGGTAGGTAAGATTAGTGTTAAAAGGGAGAAAATTGATGTAATAATATAATTGGTCAGCATGATCAATGTAATGATGACTGAAGTACTTTTAAATGGCTTAGTAATTCTTTGTTTTATGATTTGAAGAAGCGTTGGTTTCACAACGAGAAAACACTTATCTGTTTTATATTTTAATAAAAGTCTTGTGCCTGTGAGCTGTGGTGGTCCAGCCAATTTTTTGTGTTTTGGACACTGGTTGCTTTGGCTTTGGCAGTGACCTTCATCAGTGGTTGGAACTTCTTTTTTGTTACAAATTAAGATAAAGAATCAAGTCCCTAAAAACATGGGCACTTATAAATGTAACCGTTGTAGCTTCTGTAAATTTATTTTCACAGAACGATTTTGCATCCTGTGAATGGCAGAGTTTTTATATTAAGAGCTTGTGGTAGCTGTGAAAAAAAAAAATCTAGTATATATGGCTAAGTGCAGTGACTCCAGTGCATATTATATAGGAAAAACAAACCGAAAATTTAGGGAAAGAATATTCAGCCATATGTCTGAAATTAGAAGAAAGGTAGAAAGTAATGCATTATATAGACATATAAAAAGCACTAATGACACTCATACTTTTTGGTTTATGGTTTTATATGCAACACTTGAATATTTAAGGGGGTGTTAAAAATTTAACTGAGAGGAATCTAAATGGATTCTACATTTTAAAGCACATGTTCCACCCAATTTAAATGATGCTTTTAGTTTAAAACCTAGCTTAAAGGACTTAATAAAATAAAGTAATAAGTATGGTTAGTCCTTTAAGAGCATTTGATGTATTAGTTTGCTTGTGTTAATTAAATTATTGTTAAACAATTAAGCTTTAACGAAATGTATTTAAATGAAGTGTTACTGTATTTTAACTGATTTTGCCTGACGAAGCAGCTGTTGCAAAAGTTACTTCCTTTAAGAAAGTTTACTTGCATTAATAAAACAGAAATCATTACTCGTGCCTGTGGATTACTTTGTTTTTAATCTGGTGGACAAGTTTAGCAGGTCTGTCGTTCTTCTTCGTGAGTGGTCCCTCAATCCACCAGTTACGAGCAGATATTCTGCCATTGGGGCTGACCTTGCTAGTATCTCTTTGCATCTCCCCTCAGCAGCAAGTGCAAGAAGTTCTTCATTTTATCCTCCAAGAGGGGGAATTACTGAGGAATGGTCTGCCCAGCAATTGGCCCCAGGACTCCTTTATACTTTTCCCCCTTTTCCCCTGATCCCAAACGTTTTACAGAAGGCACTGTAGAGAAAGATCACATTCATCCACATAGCCCCTTTTTGGCCTTGACAAATATGATTTCCTTTCCTCTGGCCACAACTAGTACACCCTCTCTGGTTGCTGGCCTCAGATCCAGACCAGATGTAGCATCTCACCCTGAAATTCGTTCCCTCAAATTGACCGCATGGTTTCTCCAATTCCATTGATAGCTAGACAGTTCATCCTCAGTTTGTATTATGATTTCTTCCCAAAAATTTTCTGCACACAAGATTTACAAAAGCAAATGGAAAATCATTTCCATCTGGGCAGTTGAGAACAGTCTTGATCCTTTTTCAGTCCTCGTCATAGTGATCCTGGTATTCTTGGCAGAATGGAGGTAGCTGTTCCACTATCAAAGTACAGTTAGCAGGCATATCATCTTTGCACATTGGTGAGAATCGCACACCAATTGCATTTTTAAGACTAACACCTTTCTTAAAGAAACTTTTCTATTACAGTCTCCACTAAAAGACACAATCCCTTCTTGGGATATTACTATTTTACTGTAAGCCCTAACTAGTCCTCCCTTTGGACTGTCTGTCAAGGCTGATTTAAAATTTTTGTCATGGAAAACTCTTTTCTTAGTTGCTGTTGTATCTGCTAGGAGGATTTCTGAATGCCTTGCCGCATCTGCTAAACCCCTGTACTTGATTTTTCACAAAGTCAGAGTAAGTCTGAGAACCAGTATTTTCTTCCAGATGTGGCTTCTGAATCCGGCTTGGATCAGAGCCACATACTTTGAGGAAGGGCGGAGAGAACAACACAGATCTATCAGTATGGTGAGTGCATAACTTTCATTTTCTTACTGGGTATGTATGACCCCCATAAATAGAGGTATTGGAGGAATGTGTGGACTTCTGTATCCCTATAAACACTAAGGTATGTACAGCCCTAATTATAGTTGCCACTGGGACCTTCCACAGACAGACTGGGGACACTCTGGGGATCTCACAGGCTTCTGCCTGAAGGACACTGCAGGAGTTCCTGGATATACTCTTGGCACATGTGGATCAGTACATTTGTCACCTAAAGACAAAGCCAGGACTGTGTGTGCCTTTGCAATTAGGGCCCCTTCTGGTCCACAGAGTGAGAGTTACTGCAATAGGAAGGACCACTGGTCTATCAATTCCATTGGTTTCCTGGTAGTGTGTAATGCAGTGCACATAATTCCCATATTTGGCACACTAGCTTTACCTACCACCTCTTCTTTATGGTAAGATGTCCAGTGGTCATCTTACTAGTAAGTTGAAAAATATTCTTTTCTCTTGTTTTGTATTGTATTTATTCATGATAAAATGTACTGCTGAATACTAATAAATCATTTTTCCTTTGTTTTGCCCCCCTTCTCTCTGTCTCTCATTTTTTTTTTATGTCTTGCAGGTGATGCTGTATATCCAGTGGAGCCATGGCTTATGACACCAGTGAGAAAGCCAAGTGGAACTGCATTGGCGACCTAAAACATATCCCTGTCCCCGACCCGTATTTTAATCAAAAGGGTCTTTGGCCTCCTGAAGAGCCATTTCACATGCCTGGATTAGTCTCGGGTGCCCTTCAGTATGACCCAGCTACTGCTTTTAGGCTGTTTACAGCATGTTGCATTATGCACAACATGATCATGTGCCAGTCTGGTGGTGAAGTGACCCATGTTATCACAGCAGCTCCCAGTTCCAGTCCCATTATGACTAATGATGACCAGCCAGCAGCAGTGTTAAGGGACCCCATGTGGCAGGTTCTTGCATGGCATATGGTAGTGCAGGTAAATAGTCAACATCTAGCCCAAAGCTGTAAACCGTGACATTCAGGTTGGTATTTCCTTTCTTGTAAAAATAAAAAACAATACATGAGAGTATAATTGATGCAAGCAGTGATCATCTGTGGGCTGTGTTGTGTGGTGCATGGTTGGCTGAGACTGTGCATCTGACATTCTGTCTCATCTTAAAATTGCTATTATTTTTTTCTTATTTTAGAAAAGTAGCTCATGATGTTAAGTTGTCTATCTCGCCTTCGTTTCTTGCTTGTTGGGATCGGAGCTGATCCTCGGCTCCGACTCGGCCATCTTCTATAGCTCGAGAGCTGTTTACTGGCTTGAGGCTACCCCTTATCCCATGATGCCCAGTGCTAGCTACCCAGATCTCATTTGCTGCTTCAGCTGTGAGGTTCATGGTTACTGGCTCAGGCTTGTATAACTTTATTAACCTGCTTCTTTTTGTCAGATTAGGGCTTTTTTGAGGTTAATTGTTGTTATATAGCGATAACTAGTAGTTTTGTTTCCCTCCCTTAGAACTCGTTTAAATAATGAAGAGTTCTCCCCTCCCCTCCCTGTAGTAGTGTTTAGTCTTTTGGTTAGGTAGCCATTTGAGTTAGAGGCTCCCTAGTCTCTTTTTTAAAAAAAAAAATGTATCTTACATTGCTTTTTTGTGGTAGTGTTCTGTTTTTAATTTTTAGTGTGCTGGCCTGTTGGCCGAAGTAATTTAGAGTTGTGATTTCCTCTTTTGACAGGGTATGTCTAAAGAATCTAAAGTGTAGGGATTCAAAAAGTGTGACTCATGCTGTCAGAAGATGTCTCTGACAGATGGGCACACTTGCGTCTATTGCCTAGGCGCAGTGCACCTGCAGGACTCTTGTTCTATCTGCCATGTATTTAGACCAAGAGTTCTGCAGGAGTGCAAGAATAAACTTATTTTGAGAGGCCTTCTCAAGCCTCAGGATTCGCTGGCCAAGGCTTAGCCAGTGAAATCCTCTAAACCGGCCAAATTGTCGGCTCCCAGCTTGGAGCCATCATTGGACCCGACCTTGCCTACTACCTCTTCGGTTCCGGCTGGAACCGAGGAGACTGCTTCCTCGTCGGCTCCACAAGTACCCTTGGAGCCATCAAGGACCCAAAAAAGGCCGAGGTCCCCTTCACTAGACTCCATTCATTCGGCTCCTCGGTCTCCTCTTTTGCAGAGTGACCATAGTCATAGATCTTCACATTCTTCTCGGTCCTCTAGGCTCTCAAACCACGACGTGGAGAGGGTGGTCAGTAGGTTGTTGAAGTCGCAGGCATTGGCCAAAATGTTGTCCAGCCCTCTTCATCAGGTGTCGGCTCCGTCCATTTCTATTGATGTTCCTCCTCCGACTCCATTGAGCTCGGAGCCGGAGTTTATTGGGGTTCGAGTAGTGGAACCGTCGGCTCCTATTACGATTTCTCCTTCAGATCCATCTTCGGCTCCGATCCCATCGATGGTGCCTTCCGTCGAGGGATCTGGACAGAGAGACTCCCTTGTCATCTCCGAGGGGGCGAGTGGCATCGGACCCTTGTCCGACCGCGCTCTCCCTCTCGGAGTGTCAGTGGAGGTGAGCTCAGCTCCTACATCAGCCTCAGAGCCATCTCCCTTGGTGCGGAGGAGGATTACGGTCTCTTCGGAGCCGGAGCCTTCTCTGCATCATGGCAGGGATGCCTTCGATGTCATGAGGAGTGTGCTGGCCTCCCAGTCAGCTCCACCTTTATCCCCACTGGCTCCGTCCCCCGTAGTGCCTGCGTCAACCTCTGTCCCTCCTCCAGACCCCAAACGTGGGGAACCAGCACTCCAGACCACCCCATTTGGTGTTTCCTCTTCCTCCGAGGCCTCCCCTGATCATTCAGAGGAGCCACCTCGGAAGAAGAAGTGCAAGAGGAAGCACATTGACTCCCCCGAGTCTGTCATTTTGGATACGGATTTGGATGAATTGGAAGGGTCCCTGAGATCCCCCTCTGAAGATGTTTCCTTTGTGGACATACTAGAAATGCTTAAACAGAAGGGGAACTGGAATACCCTTGCCCCTACCGAGGATGAATCCGTATTTCTGGATGTGTTCGGTTCCCGACCCTCCACCTCCTGGATTTCTCCGCCCTTCAATCCACTAATATCAGTGGTGGCTCGAAGGGCTTGGTCAGCCCCGGATACAGTGGAACAAACCCCGATGAGGCCAAGCAAGTTTATCACTGCTCCCCCAGACAGGCAGTTCCTTGCTAAGGGTGTTCCCGTGGATGCCATGGTGGTAGCAGCAGCCACTAAAAAGGAGTTAGCGGAAACTTCTTCTTCTGTCCATCCTCCTAACAAGGAGTCCGGGACCATGGACAGATACGGGAAGTGAATGTTTGCTTCAGCGATCTTCTCCATGAGGTCACTGAACTACTTATGCCATTTCAGCAGGCTTCAGAGGGATCTTCTGAAAGAGCTTGGAGATACCCTTCAGGATCCATCAGCTGAAGGGGCTCAGGCTAAAGTGGCTTCTCAGCTGGCAACCCTTAACTCAGTAGTCAACTCCTCCATGAGGCTCATTTCCTACGCAGCCGATGGTGTGAGTAGAGCCACAGGCACAGGTGTGGCACTTCGGAGACATGCATGGATGCGGTTGTGTAACTTTGCAGAACCCTTTAGTGCGTCATTCACCAACACTCCCTTTGACGGTTCCTTTCTTATTTGACCACAGGTAAAAGACACTCTCACTAGGTGTGAGCAGGAAGGCAAGATGCTCTCTGCCATTGGAGTCTGTTTTTCCACTCCTTCCAGACCATACCTCGAGGGTCAGAAGAGTGGGAAAATGTGGTTTCGCAAATCCCAGGGAGCTTCGCCTGACACACGTGGTGATTTTTCCTCCAATGGCAGAGAAGGAAATAATAATAACAGACGCCGCCCTCATGGCAGAGGGTGTCCGCAGAATCAGGGCAGCAGAGAATCTTTCTCTGAGAAGCCCTTCCAACATCCCTGAAGTGTTACCTGACTGTCCACCCCTGGAGGCAGTCGGGGGAAGACTTTCAATGTACTCAAAGGCCTGGCTAAGTCTAACGCAAGACAAATGGGTACATTCAATCATATCCGGAGGTTACAGAATCCCATTCTTTCAATTCCCTTTACCGTCACGGAAGTCCCCCCCAGATTTTCCACCCAATCTGAGGGACCAAGCAGTTATAGAAGTTTCAAAACTGCTAGAAAAGAAAGTCATCCAGGAAGTTCCGGCAGACCAATACGAATCCAGAACTTACTCAAGGTTCTTTTTGGTACCAAAAAAGACAGGGGACTGGAGACCTGTTTTGGATCTCAGCAGACTGAACAAGTCTGTTTAAAGAACAAAGTTTTGGATGGTCACGCGACAGTCCATTCTACCCTTTCTGGGTCAGGACAATTGAATGTGCTCCATTGATCTCCAGGATGCGTACTATCATATCAAGATGGACAGATGCTCCAGGAGGTTCCTTCGCTTTTGCCTGGGAGCCAGTCATTATCAGTTCAGAGCTCTGCCCTTTGGTCTCACCACAGCCCCCAGGGTGTTCACCAAATGTATGGCAGTGGTCATGGCTCACCTGAGGCGTTGAGGATTCAAGGTGTTTCCATATCTAGACGACTGGCTCCTCACTGCTACTACCAGGCATCAACTTCTTCAAGCCAGGGACTACACATTTTCAATTTGCTCTCAGCTAGGCATTACTATAAATTTAAAATAATCTGTCTTGTTGCCCTGTCAATCTATTACTTTTATAGGAGCAGACTTAGACACAAGGAGCATGTACACAAAGCTACCTTTGGTCAGGGTGTCCACTATTCGCCAGCAGGTTCAATTTCTCATGCAGTGCAAAAGGGTACAAGTCAGGTATGTCCTTAAAACCTTAGGCTCTATGGCAGCGGCAATTCTTCTGATACCTCTGGCCCATTTTCACATGAGAATCCTTCAGTGGCTTCTATTAACACAGTGGTCCTTCCAACAGCTCCCCTTGTCTCATATGATCATGATTACAGAAGTATGCAAAAGACACCTTTCCTGTTGGATGGTTTCCCCTCTAGTGACTCAGGGCAGACCCTTCATTCAGCCCCCTCCGGTTGCCACAGTGACCACAGATGCCTCACTGATAGGGTGGGGGGGGCATTTTCAGGGCAGGACAGTCCAAGGCACTTGGCAGCCTCATGAGTACCATCTGCACATAAATGTCTTGGAGATGAGAGCCGTGCTTCTAGCATTGCAAGCCCTTCAGGACTCTCTCCCTTCTGGGACCATTGCAATTCAAACGGACAACATGTCACTGGTGTGGTACATCAACAAGCAGGGCGGAACCAGGTCCTGCCCCCTATGTCGAGAAGCACTCAGACGCTGGTAGTGGGCGATTTCCTCCCAACGATTTCTGATTGCGACGCACATCCCTGGGAAGTCCAGCATCATAGCAGACAGTCTCAGCAGAGCTATTCTCATGCCTCACGAGTGGTCTCTGAATCAGGTAGTTGTGGATCTGATCTTACGCAAATGGGGACAGCCTTGCTGCAATCTGTTTGCCACCCCCTTCAACACCAAATGCAGCAACTACTTCTCCCTCTTACTGCTTCCCGGTCACCCTTCCAGAGATGCTCTAGTCCATGATTGGCCTCAGGGACTCCTTTATGCCTTCCCTCCATTCCCTCTTATACCCAAACTCATACAGAAAGCTCTTCCGTTGGGTTGCAAAATGATCCTCATTGCCCCCTACTGGCCTCGACAGATATGGTTTCCGTTCCTGCACCGTTACCTCATCGAGCAGCCCTGGACTCTGGATCCTATTCCAGACCTACTGATTCATCAATCAGGAGAGCTGCATCAATCCCTCCAAACACTCCAGCTCACAGCTTGGATGATCCAATTCCAACCTTAGCCAGGCTTCCCAGCATTTCCCCAGCCATGCATGAGATTATTGTCTCCTCTCACAAATCCACCACTAGGAAGACTTATGCTAGCAAATGGAAACGTTTGTTGGGCAGAGGCTAGGAACATAGATCCCTTTTCAGCCCCAGTGCATGAAATCTTGGATTTCCTAACAGAGCTTTTCCATTCTGGGTCCGCTTCTGCCACAATCAGGGTTCAACTAGCGGCCATCTCTAATTTTCATGTTGGTTTTTCTAATCTCAACATTATGTCTCATAAGCTGTGTAAAGCCTTTCTCAGAGGGACTACTCTCCTTAGGCCCCCAGTAAGAGATCCCCCTCCTCCTTGGGACCTTAATTTGGTACTAGCCTCCTTGATTATGCCCCCTTTTGAACCGGCTGCTTCCTGCTCCATTAAGTTCCTATCTTGGAAAACTCTCTTTCTGGTAGCTATTACCTCAGCCAGACATGTCTCAGAACTTCAGGCACTGAGTGTTCGTCCTCCGTACTTAGTTTTTCATAAGGACAGCGTTGCTCTGAGAACTAATCCCTCCTTCCTTCCGAAAGTCTGCTCGGAGAATAACCTAAACCAATCTATAGACCTCCCTGTGTTTTTCCCTATCCACATCAACAAGGCAGAATACAAACTACACCAATTGGATGTTCATAGACAATTGCGTTTTTACCTGCATAGAACGAAGGATATAAGAAAGTCGGACCAACTTTTCCTTTCCTATGTTAGGGGCAAACAGGGTCTTCCAGTTTCCAAAGTGACTCTGTCCAGGTGGTTGTCTCACATTATTACCTTCATCTATCAACTAAGAAACAAAGAGTTAGCTTTCAAACCGAAAGGTCATTCTACTAGGGCTTTGGCCACCTCTGTAACCTTCCAGGCTAGGTTGCCCATGGACTCTATCTGTGCCGCTGCCACGTGGGCAAATCCTCATACCTTTATTTCTCATTACAAGGTAGACATGGTCTCTAGGAGTAGACCTAACTTTGGTTCCACTGTTCTGAAGAGTCTGTTCCAATGAGCCACCCAGGAGCATAGGTGCTAGGGACGCTGTCCCAACAAGCAAGAAATGAAGGCAAGATAGACAACTTAACATAAAGACGTTATGTACCTACCATAACGTTCCATGTTAGTTGTCTTCATCTCGCCTTCTTTCTTGCGCCCCACCCTCCATCCCCCTGTCCTATTGGAGCGAGGGGAGTTCTGGTTTCACTGGCTGAGTTTTCTCTGGTTTATTTCCTCTACTGACTGTGAGAGTATTACAGGTTTGCTCAACCTGTTTGTTTGGACAGGTTAATTCTATGGCTATGTCTGGGGTTAGCTATTACAAATGAGATCTGGGTAGCTAGTGCTGGGCATCATGGGATAAGGGGTAGCCTCGAGCCAGTAAACAGCTCTCGAGCTATAGAAGGTGGCCGAATCTCGGCTCCGATCCCAACAAGCAAGAAAGAAGGTGAGATGAAGACAACTAACATGGAATGTTATGGTAGGTACATAACTTCTTTTTATTGTTTAATGTCATGCCTGAGTACTCACTGACTCCTGTTTGGTGATGTTGTAAGGCATCATATAAATAATAATCACATTTTTCTCTGTTTGGTGAATAAATTCGGCTATAGTGCTTTATTTTAGTATGGAAGTACTGAATGTCCTTAACATTTTGGTATTTCATGAATTAATGCACTGCAGTTGAATGAAAACTTGTACTGTTTTTAATATAATGCCATTTCTTCTCAGATTCTGTTTGCCGTGGTACTACACATCAGATTCTTTTTTATAGGTTTATAGAAGGATACTAGGCTAACTGCCCCGAAGGAACATTTTAAGCCTAGCCAATAACCCATGTTGTCATACTCAATAGTTTGTGACTTCAGAGACATAAAAATCTCATAATTTGTGCAGTAGTTGGGATCAGGTGGCAGCTGTTTAAGTTTACATGGCAGGATATTCATTTTAATCTGTAATTCTCCTGTTAAATTTTTCTTGAATATTTTTGTATATTAATACTGCCACCTGTAACAATGGTAATGCATATAGCATTAGGGACTGCAGTATCATGTTATGTCATAAAGATTTCTTTCCTCCTTTCCTTGGTGGTTTATGCAGTAGTATTACAGGGATGAAATGCATGCATTTGCAAAGTTTGCCCCCCCCCCCCACACACACACACATTTTCTTATATTATTTCCCTTTAAGTTAAATATTCAGCTGTGTCTTTGAAGGTTAAATTGAAAGTTAAAGAATTGTCAGACATGATTTCAACATAGTTCAAGATCAAATAAGTCCTACAAGTCTCCTAAGGATAAGCTAGGTGATGGTGAAGGTGATTTTTAAGAGGGGCTGTTATGCAAACTTGATGGTGAGTTGGTACATTGTCATGACCATCTTGATGCAGGTGATCCTGCAGACAGTGATCTGACAGTGCTGTGTGACCATGAAAATGATTGTGACGTTGAATGAGAGGTTCTGCTAGGTGTACAATAAAGCTGATGTGGCTTGCATGAAGTCTGTTGTGTTGTTCACCTAGGCTACTTAAAATACTTTCCTTAGAAACAGTCGTATTCTCATATGATTTCTTCCCATTCTGAGACTAATTTATTTATTTATTATTTATTTATTTACATTTGTTTACCGAGAAATTCCGACTGGACGCAGGTTTTTTTTCAGCGGATGCCCGGGGAGAAAAGCTCCACATCATGTACATGATAAAAAGAGATAATTCAGGCTTGAATATGATGTGACCTAACTAGTGTATGAATGGAGGTGGCCACTGATGCTTAGAGTACCACTACACTATGCATCATTGTGATCATCACACTATCCCTACTCTATGCCATTTCCAGGTAGTGTTGGAAATCCTATTACATACCCTGGAAGACTGATCATTCCCAACTGATTCTCTATGGCAGTGCAGTGAGCCCTAACAGTATTATGGCACATTTCCTGCTATGCAGCCAATGATCTGAAGTAGTTAACTTAATTTGATCAGCAACCTATGGGTTTCGGATCCGACACGGATCCAAGCCGGCAGCATACCAAGCAATAAGATCCAAGTTCCAAGCTCTTCCCCACTACCCATACTACACTGCAGCCTCCTTCCAATCCTCAGATCTCATTTGCCACGGCTTTGCCAGCATGGGATTTTTGAGCTCCAGGCAAGTTTGTCAGGGTTTTTCAAATTTTATTGGTCTGTGTGTGCCCCTTTGATATATATATATATATATATATATATATATATATATATATATATATGTATATATATATATATATATATATATATATATATATATATAGCTATTAGTTTATCTCTCATTATTGGGTTCCTTTCATTGCTAGATATTTGAGTTTTGTAAGTTAGAAAGTTGTTAACTTTCTGTCAGTGTAGGCCCCGCTTCCCACCCATAGAGTGTGTGAGTGTGCATTTATTATGTCAGAAAGTGACTTTCTCTAAGTGCACAGAGTGTGGCCACAAGCTGTCGCCAGCCGACGGTTACACTCTGCGTGTAGTTTGCTTGGGGGTGCCTCGTTTGTCATCCGGCTGCAAAATCTGTGCGGCCTTCAACCCCCGAGCCCTGCGGGATCACAGGAACAAGTTGATTCTGGCAGGTCTTCTACCCGCGGAATCAACTTCTGCTTCTTCTTCTTCCACAGCTTCTTCACCAGCCACGGCTGTGGCTGTCCAGCCTTCCGGCCCTCCTCCCCTGTCCAGGACACACCCTCCCACTTTGCCACAGGGAGAGAGAGAGGCCAAGAAAGAGAGAATGAAAGACAAACACAGGGAGACAGAGAGACAAACAGAAAAGGAAAAAGATAGAGATAGAGTGAAGGGCTGCAAGTGGCAGGCCGAGTTGGATCCAACGGCCCCTCCCGCTAAGGTGATTTTGTATCCTGTCAAAGTTACTAGGCCATCCTCTCCTCAGCTCTGTTCACCACGTTTTTCTCCAGAGCCAGAGGAGGAGGCTCAACCACCCTCAAGATCGTCTTCGCATCGGCTCTCCCGGCCAGCATCGGTGGCATCTTCAAGATCGACTCGGAGCATCTCTGAAGCAGACATGGTTCAGATGATGCGAAGGTTTCTACAAACTCAACTGCAGATGGGAGTGCTGCCCCCCCCCCATCGGTGCAGGGAGTTCGGCTCCTTTTTTCGCCCAGATAGCTCCTTCTCCGATCCACCATCAGATTTCGGAGTCTATGGATCCGAGGAGCCCCAGAGTCAGGGAGTCACCGCTGATGCTACCTTTGGCCTCGATGCCGGCCATGCCATCGAGTCTGTCGGATACGCTTTCGGATCTGAGCTCTCAGAGCCGAGAGTTGGGCGTCAGATCTCAGGGGATGAGTGTGTCATCGGCTCCATTGTGGTCAGGGCATACCGTCCCTTTGGGTCTGGCCATTCCAACTTCAGCTCCGATCCCTTCGTCGGATCCGAGGTTCGCGGCTACCCTCACCATCAGTTTTAGGGAAGCCGGTTCTCCTTCAGTGTTCGACTTTGTGGAGAGGGTTCTCTCTGAAGGATCGAGACCCCTCACTCTTTCCTTGGGGACCATCCCTGTCCCCTTGCAGTTGGGTTTGTCTTACGTCATCCAGTCCCCCCAGGGACAGCCTGTGTCTATTGCACCCCAGCCAGTTCCCCTGGGGGAACACAAAACCATTTGTGAGCCCTCCCCGGAGAGTTCACCCAAGGAGGTTCCTCACAAACGCCAGTGTAAAAGGAGGCACTTGGACTCCCTTGAGTCCCTCACTGAGGATACTGACTTGGAGGAAGGGGAAGGTTCCCCCAAATCACCTCCCCGAAGACGTCTCCTTTGGAGACATAATGGAAATCCTTCGCCAGGGGGGGTGGTCACCCCAAAAAATTTCCCCTGAGAAGTCGGTATTCCTGGAGGCATTCGACACAGGTCCTTCTACCTCTTGAGTGTCCCTCCCAGCCGACCCTCTGGTGGACCTTATCACCACCAGAGCTTGGAAGGAACCGGACTCTGTGGAGCCAATACCCAAAAGGCCTGACAAAATATTGAGCCCCCCCAGCAGATAGAGCTTCTTGGAGCAAAGGTTCCCCGGTTGATGCCATGGTGGTGGCGGCGGCCACAAAAAAGGAACTCGCCCAGGAAAGTTCCTTGGTCCACCCCCCCCCCCAGACAAGAAGTCCAGGGTGATGGACCACTTGGAAAGCAGACTTTTGCTTCAGCTACCTTTACTATAAGGGCGCTGAATTCCTTGGCTCATGTTATTCGACTGCAGTGGGACCTTGTGAAAGAGTACGCCGAGTCTCTCCCAGAGCCCATGTCGGCCAAGGATAAACGGACCTTCTCTGCTCGTATGGCCACTCTCAAGTCTGTGTCCAGTACGTCCATGCGTCTACTCTCTCATGCCACTGAGGGAGCCACTAGGGCTAGCAGGTCCGGTATCGCCTTAAGGCATCATGCCTGGCTCCGTCTTTGCAATTTCTCGGAACCCTTCAAGGCGTCCTTCGCTAATGCACCCTTTGACAATTAGACCCTGTTCAGAAAGACTGTCTGCAGTGTGCTTGTCCAGAGCGAGAAAGATGGGAAAATGCTGTCAGCCATCAGATCCGCTTCTCTAACCCTCAGAGGTCCTTTTCCAGGAACCAGCGAGGGCAAAAGAAGCTGTGGTTCTGGAAATCTCAGCAGTCCAGGAATGCTCAGCACTCCTTTTCCCCCAGAGGCAGAGGGGGACAAGGTGGATGCTGGCTCAGAGGCAGGGGGGGGGGGCAAAGAACTTTGGGTCACGAGAACCATTTTCAGATCAACCTGCGCAGCAACCGTGAGGGGTTGTCCGACTGCTCCTCTCTGGAGACAGTTGGGGGGGGGGGCATTTTTCGATGCACCTAGCCCGATGGGAGTCCATCACGACAGATCGCTGGGTGCTTCGAATAATATCCAGAGGCTATTGTATTCCCTTTACAAACAAACCCCCTTACACAAGGTGCCTCCTGGATGTCCCACCCACTCAGAGGGAGTCCACGGCTTTGGAAATACAAAAGCTGCTAGAAAAAAGAGCCATCCAGCAGGTGCCCCTGACCAGTCTGTATTAGGCATCTATCCCAGGTTCTTTTTGGTGCCAAAAAAGATGGGGGAACCTAAGGCCGATTCTTGACCTATCAGCAATGAACCTGTTTGTTGCCAAGGAAAAGTTCCGGATGGTCATGCTTCAATCCATCCTGCCCTTTTTGCAGGAGGAAGACTGGTTGTGCTCGAAAGACCTCAAGGATACGTACTACCATATCCAGATGGACAGGCAATCCAGGAGGTTCCTCTGCTTTTGGCTAGGGGCCAGTCATTATCAATTCAGGGTCCTACCCTTCGGTCTCACCGTAGCTCCCAGGGTGTTCACGAAGGTCATGGCAGTTGTAGCGGCCCACCTGAGACTTTAGGGCATTCAGGTCTTCCCATACCTGGACGACTGGCTCCTCACCGCTCCCACCAGGCATCTACTCTTACTAGCCAGAGATTTCTTTCTCCACATATCACCTTGGCTGGGGATCACCATAAATCTCAGGAAGTCTTCCCTAGAACCTGTTCAAGTGTTGACTTCATATGGGCGAGAATAGATTCTCTTCAGACCCGGGCATTTTTGACTCCAGACAGACTACACAGCCTGGCACTTCATGTGTTAGTGCTTCTGCAGTCCCCTGCACCCCCAGCGGAGTTAGTCCTGAGAACCTTAGGATCCATGGCAGCAGCTATCAACCTGATCCCTTGTACCCGTCTGCATATGAGAGTTTTACAGTGGACTTTGCAAGTTCAGTGGTCGATACTTCATCAACCTCTAGATTTTTCGATCCCTCTGAGCAGTGTGTGCAGAAATTCTCTCATGTGGTGGCTCCGATCCCGGGATTTGCAGGAGGGATGTCCCTTTATTGCTCCTCAACCCCAAGTCACGGTGACCACGGACACCTCCCGCCTAGGGTGGTGGGGCACTGTTCGGGTAGGACTGTCCAAGGCATGTGGACACAAAGTGAGACCATTTTGCATATAAATGTTCTAGAGATGTGAGCAGTCCTTTTAGCAGTGCAGGCCCTTCATGCTTATCTCCCTCTGGGAACTATTGTGATCCAGTCAGAAAATATATCAGTGGTCTGGTATAGCAACAAACAGGGGGGAGCCAAGTCTTATCCCCTTTGTCGAGAAGCCATGAGAGTTTGGGAATGGGCGATCTCCACCAACAGCTTTCTGATAGCAACACGCATTCTGGGTCAGTCCAGCATCATGGCAGACAAATTGAGCAGAACTATCCTTTCTCCCTACGAGTCGTCTCTGAACCCTTGTGTTGCAGAACAGGTCTTCCTCAAGTGGAGTCAGCCTTGCTGCGATCTCTTTGCATTGCCATCCAATGCGAAGTGCAGCAAGTTTTTCTCTTTAATCCCCCCGATGGGGAAAGCCCCCAGAGACGCTCTTGTTCATTCTTGGCCACCCGGTCTTCTTTATGCGTATCCCCCACTCCCGCTCTTGACAAAATTCTTACAGAAAGCTTGTCGGTTGGGGAGCAGAATTATTCTCATAGCCCCTTTCTGGCCTCGTCAACTCTGGTTTCCCTGCCTACGGTCTCATCTCATAGCTCCACCCTGGATCTTGGATCCCATTCCGGATCTGATTTGTCATCCCTCGGGAATACTTCCTCTGAATCTGGACAGCCTGAAGCTCACAGTTTGGCTGCTCCAGTTCCAGTAGTTGTTAGGACTCCTGGTATCTCTTCCCCTGTTAAATCCATTTTGGTTGCGGCACATAAATCCTCTACCAGGAAAATTTACTGTAGCAAATGGAGACATTTCTCCATTTGGGCTTCACAGAGAAATCTGGATCCTTTTCCCGCTCCTTTCCCAGCGGTATTAGACTTTTTGTCTCATATCTTCCAGCAAGGAGCCAGCTCTTCAACAGTGAAGGTCCAACTGGCGGCTATTTCCCATTTCCATGTAGGAGACAATTTAGGCTCTCTCGCTGCTGCCAGAATTTGTAAGACCTTTTTGAAAGGCACTTTTTTTCTGAGACCTCCTATTAAGAATCCGTTCCCGCTGTGGGATCTGACTTTGGTTCTTCAGGCCTTAGTTGTGCCTCCTTTGGAGCCCTCAGCATCAGTTGACTTAAAATTCTTGTCATGGAAGACAGCTTCTCTGGTAGCTATCACCTCAGCCGGGAGAGTGTCAGAGCTTCAGGCTCTTTGTATGAAACCCCCATATCTAGTGTTTCATACGGATAGGGTGTCTCTCAGGACTAATCTGTCTTTTCTCTCTAAAGTTGCTTCCGAGACAAACATTAATCAGTCTATTAATTTGCCTGTTTTTTTCCCTAATTTTCAGAACAAAGGGGAATACAAACTTCATTTGCTGGATGTTCACAATCAGTTACGTTTTTATTTGCACAGGATGGCGGTCTTTCATAAATCTGATCAACATTTTGTTTCCTTTGCTAAGCGTTTTTTAGGGAAACCAGTTTCAAAGGTGACTCTCGCTAGGTGGATTTCCCTTTGTATCCTACAAGCATATAGAGAGCTTGGTTTACCAGAACCAGTAGGAGTTCATGCTCATTCTACGCATTCTATGGCAACGGCTACCGCATTCTGGTCTAGAGTTTCCCTGGATGGCATTTGCTCAGCGGCTACCTGGGTGTCCTCTCACACCTTTATTACTCATTATAAACTGGATTTGGTGTCTAGAGGAAGGGCTTCCTTTGACTCTGCATTGTTCCGGAATATCCTTCCTTAAGGGCCACCCAAGATTTCGGGTAGCTGGGGACTCTGTCCCACAGGTTGATGATCAAATGAAATTAATTACTTCAGATAAAGAAGTTATGTACTCACCATAACGTTCAATCTGAGTAGGTAAACTTCATTTGTCAGCAACCATCCCTGCCTTCTTCCCCCTGACCTTGGCGGTTATTTCTGCTGAGCTCGATGTTCAGAGTTCACGAGCTTAATGTTTGTCCTTGGTTTAGGGGTCTCAGGTTTTAGTTTGTTGGTTGTTACGTGTGGTGTGCCAAACTCGATCTGAGGATTGGAAGGAGGTTGCAGTGTAGTATGGGTAGGGGGGAGGAGCTTGGAGCTCGGATCTTTTTGCTTGGTATGCTGCCGGCTTGGATCCGAAACCCACAGGTTGCTGACAAATGAAGTTTACCTACTCAGATGGAATGAGTATACAACTTCTTTTTTTATGCATTTCCAGGGGTAACGGTAATAAATCACTGTTCCTGCATCCCCTTTACAAAGGTGTCTCAATGGAAACTGCTACTTCTGAATGTCTGCCATCATCCTGAAAGTGTTCATGTGGGTTTGGCAGTACTTGGTGTAGAAGTGCATGGTTGTTCCTTCTGTACAAGAGTGAGTGTAATGTCATCATGTGTATGATTTTGTGATGCACTGTCACTTCCTGCAGAGTTACTAACAAGTTGTGGGGTCCTGCCATTAAACTTGGGGACTGCATCCCACTTTCTATAGGCATCATCATTATCATCGCCAGCAGCCATTCCACTGCTGATATCCTTCAAACTTATTGCTATAGTGGGACTCTTTGTTTCTGATGCTGACCCTGTAAAAAATTTTTTGGAAACATTACTAATAATCAAACTGCATATGGTACTGTATTCTTATAAAAGGGTGAGTGGGACACCTACCATGCACACTCCTTTCATTGCCATTCTGTGCTGATGTAGAAGGTTCAGTCATAAGTAATTAATTCTTATGTGTTTAATGTGATCATTCCTTTTCAGCATTCAATTCTTTATATATAGATATATATATATATATATATATATATATATATAGTGCCTTTTTTAGGCAAGGCTCAAAGGACAAATCCACCACCGTAACAGATATAAGCATGCAAAATCTGAAGGTAATGCTGCTCAATGCTAGAAGTCTAAACCTCAAAATGCACTCTCTCGAGGCACTCATAAAAATGGAGAACATCGATATCTGTGCAGTAACTGAGACCTGGTTCAAGGCTTCAGAGAGCACCACTGCAATACCAGGATACAACTCTTACCACACTTTTCAGCCACCAAACCAGGACCGAAGCACTAAAAGCGGAGGAGTATCCGTATTCACCAAAGATATTCACACCTTCAGGCTAGTTGCCCAATACAATGCATTTGAAATTCTACATGTGCAACTAACACAAGGTAAGACTGCAATCCAAAATTTAGCTTGCTACAGATCCCCCACCATACCCCAAGATTCTCACTACACTTTTCTAAACATACTAGATAATATTAAGATATAACCAAACGCCCTAACACTGGCTGATTTCAATTACCCTGCCATTAATTGGGAAAACTACTTGGGTACGAATACCTTTGCCCAACGGTTCTTGGAATTCATAAATTCCAACGCCCTGGACCAACTAATCCATAGTCCCACTAGGGGCTCAAATATCCTAGAGCTGGTCATTACCAACATGGGAGATCGATGCTCCACACCAGTGGTCACCCCCTCGTTGGTCAGGTCTGACCATAAGCTAATCACCCTTGACATCTACATCCCAACCCCACCCCCAATAGGGAAACCTCCATAAAAAACTTCTCCAAAGCCAACTTCATGCTACTCAAGTCAGAAGTGACAAACTTCATGACACCCATGCAGATGGGAACTGAAAGTTCGACCGCTGAATCCTGCACTAAGGCACTGTACGAGCACATATACTCGTGCATGAATCATGCCATTCCAAACAGAACCAAGATGGTCTCCTCCAAAAAAAGGAACCCAATCTGGTGGTCCCCTGCCATAAACAAACTATACAACAGAAGAAAGAAATGGTTGCAGAAAAGAGGAAAATCCCAGGATGAAAGAAAACTCCCTTACCAGCCTCAGTAAGAAGCTGAGATACCTCCTAAAATCCTCCAAAACTAGTTAGGAAAATAAAATTGCAAAAGATTCCAGGGACAACCACAAGGCATTCTATAGTTATGTCAATAATCTAAATGGCAATGCTCAGATCTGCTCTGATCTACAATAGAATAGCATTAAATATGAACCTATGACACAGGAGATGTTGACAGTGGAATAATCAGAGGCTTGACAGAGGCACAGCAAAATAATGGGCATAGTATCCTTCAAACTAAAGGGGTGGCGAAAGCCGCAAAACTCTGGGCTAGGCTTATAAATGCCCTAGGGCAGATAGCCTAGTATGAACCTATATACTGATCCCAAGGATATTGCCAATATCCTGGCAGATCGATTCAGTGCAAATTCACCCCCGTCTCATCCCTTAAAGGGCTCATTTTAATACCAAAAGATTGCCAAATTCCGGTACTCATGGCCACATAAGTAAAAAAAAACGCACTCTCCAAAGCTAAGAATACAGCATCCATGGGACCAGATGACATCCCGGGCTGTGTACTTCATGAACTACAAAATGAACTGGCACCTCACCTAAGTGTCATGTTTAATCATAGCCTCACCTCAGGCTTTGTGCCCAATGACAGGCACACAGCTACAGTTATCCCACTCCACAAGGGGGGATCCACCTTGGATCCTGGGAACTATCGTCCCATCAGTCTCACGAGCCTGATCTGCAAAGCCATGGAACGCATTATCATGGAACTTATAAACAAAGACATTGGCAACCTTCAAACACTGGACCCCACCCAGTTTGGTTTCGTAAAGAGCCGATCATGTCTCCTCAACCTGATTGACTTCTTTGAATCAGTCCCCAGAGCTGTGGACGAGGGTAAGGCGGTCCACACAGCCTATCTGGACCTCACCAAGGCCTTCGACACCATCCCCCACTCCGGAATCACGAGTCTCACGAGCCTGATCTGCAAAGCCATGGAACGCATTATCATGGAACTTATAAACAAAGACATTGGCAACCTTCAAACACTGGACCCCACCCAGTTTGGTTTCGTAAAGAGCCGATCATGTCTCCTCAACCTGATTTACTTCTTTGAATCAGTCCCCAGAGCTGTGGACGAGGGTAAGGCGGTCCACACAGCCTATCTGGACCTCACCAAGGCCTTCGACACCATCCCCCACTCCGGAATCATAGATAAACTTATTAAGCTGGGCATTAATCCCTACATCACTCGATGAGTTGCCAACTGGCTTACTGACAGAACCCAGACTGTAAAAGTAGTTGACTCAAAATCCAGCTCCAGACAAGTAACAAGTGGAGTACCTCAGGGTTCAGTCCTGGGACTGCTCTTGTTTGGCATCTACTTCTCTGAAGTACAAGCCAGCACTAAGGGAGTCTGGCTATCAAAGTTTGCAGATGACTGCAAACTGGGAGCCATTATTGAATCCCCAAATTATGTGGATATTCTACAAAAGGGCCTTACAGGAACAGATGCTTGGTGCCAGAGTCTTGGGCTCAAGCGCAATACCAAGAAATGTATCATTATCTCCTTTGACAGTACACTAAATGCTGAAAGTGTGATAAGGGACTTGGGGACACAGGTGGACAGTGGTCTTACTTTCGATAACCACATAGCCACAACAGTCAGGAAATCCTTCTGTGTGGCACACCTCATCACTAAGGGCTTTTCATCTAGAACAAAGGAGGTCATTGTCCCACTGTACTCATCCCTCATTAGACCCATTATAGAGTACAATGCCCCATTTGGTATGTACCTCACAGGACATCTGCAACAACTGGAAAGGCCACAGAAATACCTCACTAAAAGAATCACAGGCCTAAAGCAGATGCCCTATGCTGACCATCTAAAAAAAACTCCAGCTAAACTCTGTCGCATAATGCCTACTCAGAGGTGATCTCTGCTTAACATACAAGGCCATGTCAAACCCAGTGCTGTTGGACATGCTACACTTAAAGAAATCCCAATCCCTCAGAGCTACACGCTCCAGAGATCTAAACCTGGTCTTCACAATGAACAAAACATGCTGGAGGGATAGGTTCCTGACCCAGAGACTCCCTATACTCTGGAATAGACTGCCCATACATGTCAAGCTGAGTGCCTCTTTGGCCCTCTTCAAAAGGAACCTTGATGATGGATAGGAGATAGGAAATTCACCTTGGGGATCATGTCAGTCGCCCTGCTAGATGGTACCAGGGAAGTAAATATTCTGGGAAGAAATAGCCAGGGAATTGTTATGGCTAGGCTTGTATAGGCCCTAGGGCCGATAGCCTACTACCAACCTATGAACCTATATGTTACTATTTTTAAACCAGTGTTCTTGAGCAGCTGAGTGTTGTTGCTGCAGACATGGTAAAACCCAATGTTGATGCCAACTCTGATTATTCCACTGTCAACATCTCCTGTGTCATAGGTTCATAGGTATTTACTAGGCTAATGACCACAAGGGCCTTTTTAAACCTAGCCATGCATCCCAAATCTCTGACAAGTTCTGATACCCTTGATAAATGTAAGCATGGATTTGAGAGATAAACCATTCAGAGGCTGCCTGTGTCAATTAGAGACATAGGTGCCAAACCAGGGATGAATTCCCTGTTCCCCATCCAGTTGTCCAAGTTACTCTTGAATTGGGTTAGGGATGAACGCTGCTTCACATGGATGGGGAGCCTGTTCCATAGAAGGGTTAGTCTCTGGGATACATACCTGTTTCTCCAGCATGTCCTATTTATATGACAGGTGAGGTTTAAGTCTTTAAAATGGGTAATTCTGATGCTGTTTGATTTGCGGATATGCAAGAGGTCCATCAGGGTGGGGTGTGACAATGCCTTATATGCCAGGCTTACATCTCCCTCAACAGCCTTTAGAAGAAAAAATACAGGGATAGGACCTTGAAGTGGTCTGCATAGGATGTTATTTATGCCCTGTATTCTTTTAGTGAGGAACCTCTGTGGACATTCCAGTTGTTGGATATGCCTGGTTAGCTGCATACCAAAGGGAGCATTGTACTGTATGATGAATGATGAATATAGTGGAACAGTGATTTTCTTGGAGCTAGTTGCTATACCTTTGTTTATAAGTTGCACAACATACTATGATTTCTTCACCACTGTAGATACATAATGGTCAAAGGCTCAATTATTGTCTGTGGGTGTTCTCAAGTCCCTGACTACTGGGCCAACTTTTATAGGAGTGTATTGTCAATATGATAGTTATCCCACAGCTGGATAGAAGGTATTCCTCATTTGGTGTTAATTGAGTAATTGTCACAGGCTCCCCCTGTAGTGGTACAGGAAAATGCATTCTGCCTGGCCTTGCTTCTAGCACGTCCTACCGTATCATTTGCCCTTTTCTTGCACTATGTTAATGCACACTTTCTACCACCCACTGCATTAATGTTGAGAAGCACTTGATTCCAGGCCTTAGTCTATCAGCTTGTTTGGGTCTCCCATTGCCAAATAGGAGTTTTTCATATGTCCTAAGGGTTGCCATGAGGGTGCAATTTTTCTCATTGTTAAAAGTAATTCTTTCTCTGCTTTGATCCCTTATTTTCCATAATCACTGCATGTTAAGCAAAGAAATAAAGGCCATATTCAGACAGTGAAAAGTTTTTGATGTAATCAGCTTTTAAACTACAAAACTCTGGCCAAGTGTGCCTGCTGCCCACATAAAACAATGTTAAGTAACACAAACCACATAATTATATATAGAGATATTACAGTCTAGCCAAGTAAAATTGCGATATATTACCTGCAATGCATTCAAGTCATTAAAGCTATCAGTTTTTTGACGGATTCATCCTTCCAGTACCTT